>NC_066517.1:15644176-15684176 GCF_024679095.1 Eriocheir sinensis | reverse complement strand
CTCTCTCTCTCTCTCTCTCTCTCTCTCTCTCTCTCTCTCTCTCTCCACACACACACACACACGTCTACTCATTCTCCCTTTCTCCCTCTTTCCTCCTCTTCCTCCTCCTCCTCCTCCTTGTCTTCTTCCTCCTCCTCCTCCTCCTCCTCCTTCCATCACACTTTTTCCTCACAGCACATCTTTTCTTACTAAATGTTTCTCGACTCTCCCTTTCTCCCTCCCTCCCTCTCTCCTTCCTTCACTCCTTCCCACCTTCTCCCTCCCTCCCTCCTTCCTTCACTCCTTCCCATCTTCTCCCTCCCTCCCTCCCTCCTTCACCCCTCCTGTTTCATTTAATCACTCCCACACATTCCACTCGCTCATTTTCTTCCTTCCTTCCTTCCTTCCTTCTTCCCTTCCACTCTTCTTCCTTTATCAATTCCTTCCTTCCTTCCGTATTCCTTCCTTCCCCTCTCCCTTTATTCCTTCCTTCATTACTTATTTCCTCTCTTCCATTATTATTCCTCTTCCTCCTTCCTTCCTTTATGCATTTCACTTCCTCCCTTCCTTCTTCCCTCTCTTCCTGCTTCCTTCCTTCCTTCCTTATGCATTTTCCTTCTTCCCTCTCCTCCTTCCTCCCTTCTTCCTCCCTCATACTTACTACAGGGGGTCGAGGGGGGGCACCGGAAGGGGGGAACTGGGGAGGTGTTTGGGGGGACAGGAAAATGGGGAGGAGGAGGAGGAGGAGGAGGAGGAGGAGGAGGAAGAGGAGGAGGAGGAGGAAACAGGGAGGACTGAACATCTACACCGGACACGGGGAGGTAAAGTTGGCAGGTGTCTTCTCCTCCTCCTCCTCCTCCTCCTCCTCCTCCTCCTCCTTCTTCTTCTTTTTCTTCTTCTTCTTATTATTATTATTATTATTGTTATTCCTACTTTCATTTTCTTATACTCCCTTATTCCATCTTCTTCTTCTTCTTCTTCTTCTTCTTCTTCTCCTCCTCCTCCTCCTCCTCCTTGACACAATTAAGGTCATCATCGTCGTTCTTCCAATCTTCGTCCTTGTTCTCGCTTCCTCCTCCTCTTCCTCATTCTCTTCCTCCTCCTCCTCCTCCTCCTCCTCCTTCTCATCATCATCATCATCATCTTCACTATCATCGTCATCATCATCTTCACTAACATCCTCGTAGTCTCCTTCTAATCCTTTGTTCTAATTTTCCTCCTCCTCCTCCTCGTCGTCGTCGTCGTCAGCGTCATCTTTTGAACCGGATCTCAGGACCGGAGCCACGTCCTGTGTGTGTGTGTGTGTGTGTGTGTGTGTGTGTGTGTGTCACGCTGTGTTGGTTATACGGCCCCGAGTCACTCACCATCCCCATTGTCATACACACACACACACACACACACACACACACACCACCTCCACCACCACCACCACGGCCTGAGGTTTACAGTTAGCCACACCTCCACTTCCACCTCCACCACCATCACCGTGACACCACCACTCTGCGTACATACACCTCCGTAATTATGACGCCCCACACACACACACACACACACACACACACACACACACACACACACACACACACATCTTCATCCTCCTCCTCATCACAATATCAAAGAGGAAGAAGAGTTATACATTAGCACATTCCTCCTCCTCCTCCTCCTCCTCTTCTTCCACCTCCTCCTCCACCTCATTCTCTTAAGCTTCTTCCTCCTCATTTAAGCCCTTCGTTCATTTCTTTGCTCTCTCTCTCTCTCTCTCTCTCTCTCTCTCTCTCTCTCTCTCTCTCTCTCTCTCTCTCTCTCTCTCTCTCTCTCTCTCTCTCTCTCTCTCTCTCTTAACCTATCCATCTATCTATCTATTTATCTATCTATCTATCTATCTTTCTATCTGTCTATCTATCTATTTATCTTCTTCTTCTTCTTCTTCTTCTTCTTCTTCTTCTTCTTCTTCTTCTTCTAATCCTTTCCTCTGTTCTTATTCGCTTCATCTTGAATTTGCAGTTAGTCTCAATTTCCGGTTCTCTCTCTCTCTCTCTCTCTCTCTCTCTCTCTCTCTCTCTCTCATTATATACTTTCGAATCGTTATACGCACTTCCTTCACACACACACACACACACACACACACTCACACACACACCGCACCCCCCCTCCCCCCCTTCCTGCCCCTCCCATTGCCCTTCTGCTGTTTCTTATAATCATTCCTGCTTCACACTCCCACTGCATCCTCCTCCTCTTCCTCCTCCTCCTCCTCTTCCTCCTCCTCCTCCTCCTCTTCCTTCCTCCTCCTCTCTGCTCCTCCTTTTCCTTCCTCTCCTCTTCATCCTCCTTTTCTTCTTTCTTTTCATTTTTCATCTCTTATGTCTAGTTTTCCTCCTCCTCTTCTACCTCCTCTTCTGCCTCCTCTTCCGTATCCTCTTTCTCCTCCTTTTTTTCTTCTTTCTTTCCTCGTTCCATTTTTGTTGTCTTCTTCGTTTTCTCCTTGGTTCCCCCTTCTTTTTTTTATTCCGTTGCCCTCTTCCTCTTCCTCTTAATTCCTCCTCTTTCTTTTTCCTCTTCTTTTCCTCTATTTCTTCCTACTCTTGTGTTCTCTATTCTTTTCCTCTTTTTCCTCCTCCTCCTATTCATTCTCTTCTTTCTCCTTTTCCTCCCATTCATCTTCATCTTCCTCCTCTTCCTCTTCATCCTCATCATTATCATCATCTTCCTAACCCACATCATCCTCTTCCTCTTCCTTATTCCTCTTATACCCAGTAACCCGGTCTTCCTCCTCCTCCTCCTCCCCCTTCCTCCCCTCTCCTCAACCACTAAACAATTACTGCATTCATGATTTCTTTTTTTTCTTCTTTTTTTTTTGCCTCAAGTTCATGATCTAAAGAGTGTTTGTGATGGGGATGAGGAGCACACACACACACACACACACACACACACACACCAGCTTGGACAGAACTGGGGCGTGGTCTATTTTGGAATGAGAGAGAGAGAGAGAGAGAGAGAGAGAGAGTCTAAAGCGTGTCTCTCTCTTTTTTATTATTTCACTCAACTAATAACGCAGTCTGTAACTCAATCCTCTCTCTCTCTCTCTCTCTCTCTCTCTCTCTCTCTCTCTCTCTCTCTCTCTCTCTCTCTCTCTTGGTCCACCTGTTTCCACCCTTCCTCTTTGTCTCTTACTTTCCTCCACTAATAAATTTCTCTCACTCTTTATCATCAACCCTTTACTATTTCCCTTTCCTTTATTCTCTCCCTTCCTCCTCCTCCTCCTCCTCTGGGCACCTTACATAACGCTTCATCTAACAACTTTAACCCAAAACTGAAAAGAAAATAACGAGGGAGAGAAAGAACGATTCTCTTATGTTGTTTATGAATGGATGTGCGAAGACTTATTTATATCCGTTTTCCTTCATTTCTAAGTCATATCCCAACGCTCAAGCATGTCAGCCCGTTAAGTCATTCCTAAGTCATGTCATGGAGTTGGGAAGGAAACGTCTGTGGCATAATTATAGAACTGAAACGTTTTACTTCCCTTCCTATATCGTTACGTCATATCCTAACACACGTATGTCATCCTCATCATAAGTCACTTCAATGATATAAGATGGAGAGGTTTGACTTGTTACTATAGACTCGATGCGGTAAGACTTCACTTCCCATCTCTAAATAATATCCCAAAATACATAAACACGCCTGTCATCCTAATCTTGTCACTTCTAAGTCACTTCAAGGAGGACATGAGAGGAAAAGGTGTGTCACATTGTTACAAAATCGATTTATATGTTTAAGTCATGTCCCAACACACGCATGTCAGATTTATATCGCTACCTCCAAGTCACTTCAAGGATGACATGAGAGGGAATGGGGCTGAAAATTAGGTTGACATGCGAGTGTTGGATATAACTTCCTCTCTGCCTATTACATCACTATATAATCGACTCATATCTAAAGTCATGTCCCAACACACGCATGTCAACCTTATCTCGCTACCTCCAAGTCACTTCAAGGATGACATGAGAGGAAAAGGCGTGTCACATCATTATATAATCGATTCCTATCATTTAGTCACCCCAACACACCCATATCAAACAGCCCCCAAGTCACTTCTAACTCACTTTAATTATTTAAGAGAGAAAGGCCTGTCACATTACTATAAAATCAACTCCTGTCATTAAGTCATATCCTAACACACACACACACACACACACATGTCACCTAATCCCTAGTCACGTCTAACTCACTTCAATTATTTAAGAGAGAAAGACCTGTCACATTAACATAAGATCGATTCTTATCTTTAAAGTATATCCTAACACACACGCATGTCACATAATCCAAAGTCACTTCTAACTCACTTCAATGATTTAAGACCTGTCACATTAACATAACATCGAGTCCTATCTTTAAAGTATACCCCAACACACACGCATGTCACCTAATCCCGTCACTTCTAACTCACTTCAATGGTTTAAGAGAGAAAGATCTGTCACATTAAAATAGAATCGATGCTCTAGAAACCTTAAGTCATATCCTAACACACAGACATGTCACCTAATCCCGTCACTTCTAACTCACTTCAATGGTTTAAGAGAGAAAGATCTGTCACATTAACATAGAATCGATACTCTAGAAACCTTAAGTCATATCCTAACACACAGACATGTCACCTAATCCCGTCACTTCTAACTCACTTCAATGGTTTAAGAGAGAAAGATCTGTCACATTAACATAGAATCGATGTTCTAGACACCTTAAGTCATATTCTAACACTCGCATGTCAACCTAATTTTCAGACCCCTCAGCGATGACATAAGAGGGATAGATTATGGTGGAGGGCAGGCAAGTCTCGGGCCAGGATGCGTCGCTGCGCTGCCCCACCAGAGGACGCTGTGTATAGTTCTCCTTTACTAACACAAAACACGAGGCCTACTCCAGCCGGCCGTCCCTCCGCCTTCCTGCCTACCAACCCGCCCCTCTCTACCCTATCGATTCTTCCCGTTATATCCTCGAGTAGGTTTTCTCTGCATTGGCTCTGTGTGGGTATGTACGCCCTGGCTAGGTGATGTGTTTGACGTGTAGGTTTGTCTGTGTGCGTGTCCGTGGGGGGGAGAGTGTGCGTGTAAAGGTGTGTGTGGAGTACGGTGTGTGTGTGTGTGTGTGTGTGTGTGTGTGTGTGTTGTGGATGTAAGGACACTCGCGTTCCCCGTCGTTTTGTGATATTCCCGTTTTCTATTTTCCCCTAAGCCTCCCACCCCATCCTAGCGTAGTCCCCCATTTCCTCTCTCCCTTTTTTTCCCTCTCTATCTCTCCCGTCTCTCTCTCGCTCTCTCCGTATGTTTGTCCCTCCATTTTCTTTACCGTTCTCCCTCCGCCGCCGGCCCAACCTTTGTCCCACCGGCGGCTCTCTGTCTCTCTCTCCCTCTCTCTCTCCTCTCTGTCTCTTGTCCCTATCTTCGCTTCCTGATCCTCAACATCCACGATTTCTCTTAGTTTTCCTCCCCCTCTTCACTTCTATCTACCCTTTTTTCTTCCTCTTCTCTTCCTCTTCCTCCAGTTCTCCTTCTATCCATCCGTTTTGTGTTGGTATCATTACGTTTTCTCTCTCTTTTCCTCTTCCTGCTCTTATCTTCCCTTTCTCTTATTATGCTTCTCCCTTTCTCTACTATTCTATCTACTATCTTCCTTCCTTCCTCTCTGTCTACCATCGATTCTCTTTCTATCCATTGTTATTTGTTTTTATTACAGTATCATAATTTTTTTTTTTTTTTTTTTTTGTAATTAGCTTCTGTTCCTATCCATGTTTTCTTCCTTCATTCTTCCTTTCTTAATTCCTTCCTTCCCTCCTTTCTTTCTGCCTTCCTTGGTTCCTTCCTTCCTTCCTTCCTTCCTTCCTTCCTTGGTCTGTCTTTCTCTTCATTATCCTTTACTTCTCATTCTCCTGTCGATTTTTGGTCCATTTTCTCCTTGTTATGTTGTTTATAATCGCATTTTCTCACTGTTTACATCATTATTTTGTTCCGGTGCTCGTTTTCTGTTCATCTTTCTGTATCCTTTCCCTTGTTATCCTCCTTCCCCCTCCCCCTTCCCTTTCTTCAGTGCACTAAATACTAGGCTTCCCATTTTCTTTTCTTTCATCATTATTTGTTCCTGCTCTCATTTTCTGTTCATCTTTCTGTATCCTTTCCCTTGTTATCCTCTCTCCCACCCCTTTCCCCTTCTTCATGCACTATATACTAGGCTACCCATCTTCCCATTTTCTTTTGTTTCATCATTATCTGGTCCTGCTCTCGTTTTCTGTTCATCTATTTTGTATCGTTTTCTTTCTTATCCTTCTTCCCCCCTCTTCCCCTTCCCCAATGCACATTAAATACTAGGCTACCCATCTTTCCATTTTCCTTTGTTTCATCATTATTTGTTCATGCTCTCGTTTTCTCTTCATCTATTTTGTATCGTTTTCTTTCTTATCCTCCTTTCCCCCCTCTTCCCCTTCTTCAATGGACTAAATACTAGGCAACCCATCTTCCCATTTTCTTTCATCATCTCTCTCTTCCTCTCATAGATTCTTGTCCTGTTTTCATTTGGTCTGTTTATCATTGTTTTCTGTTTGTTTTGTTTTCGTTATATTCGTCACTAGAATTGTTCCTGCTGTCTAATATATTTTTTTTATCTTCATTGTATAGTTATTTTTGTTTCGTTTTCATCCTTGCTTTCTTTCATTGTTTTCTTATGTTTTGTTCTACTGATAAATTCTCTTGTTCATTCTTTCTTGTTTAATTTTTTCCGTTTTTTATCAGCCTTTCTATACATTTCCTATCCTTCATTTTTTCACTCTTGTTTATTTTTTTTCATCCTTGCTTTCTTTCATTGTTTTCATAAGATTCGTTCTGCTCTTAATTCCTCTTGTTCATTCTTTCTTGTTTAATTTTTCCCGTTTTTTCAGCCTTTTTATACCTTTCCTATCCTTCATTTTTTCACTCTTATTTATCTTTTTCATCCTTGCTTTCTTTCATTGTTTTTTTATGTTTTGTTCTACTGATAAATTCTCTTGTTCATTCTTTCTTGTTTAATTTTTCCCGTTTTCTTTCAGCCTTTTTATATCTTTCCTACCCTTCATATTTTTCAATCTTATTTTTTTTCATCCTTGCTTTCTTTCATTGTTTTCATGTGATTCGTTCTGTTGATATATAATTTCTCTTGTTCATTCTTTCTTGTTTAATTTTTCCCGTTTTCTTCAGCCTTTCTATACCTTCCCTATCCTTCATTTTTTTCTCTTATTTTTTTTCATCCTTGCTTTCTTTCATTGTTTTCATGTGATTCGTTCTGTTGATATATAATTTCTCTTGTTCATTCTTTTTTGTTTAATTTTTCAGTTTTTTTCAACCTTTCTATACCTCTTCTATCCTTCATTTTTTCACTCTTGTTTATTTTTTTCATCCTTGCTTTCTTTCATTGTTTTCATGTGATTCGTTCTGTTGATATATAATTTCTCTTGTTCATTCTTTCTTGTTTAATTTTTCCCGTTTTTTATCAGCCTTTCTATATCTTTCCTATCCTTCATTTTTTCTCTCTTATTTATTTTTTTCATCCTTGCTTTTTTTTACTGTTTTCTAATGTTTTGTTCTACTGATAATCCCTCTTGTTCATTCTTTCTCGTTTAATTTTTCCTTCTTTTCTGCCTTTCTACACCTTCCCTATCCTTCATTTTTATTCCTCTTTCCTCTTATTCTTCTTCATTTAGTTTTTCTTTTCATGGCTCGTTCTTTTAATATCTTTTTCTTGTTCGTCATTTTGTTTCTATTCCTCTTCTTTTCTGTCTTTCTATACTTCAACCTTCCTTTTATTTCTCTCTTCTTATTCTTCTTTAGCGAACTTTTCTTGTCACTTGTTCTTATAATTTTTCTCTAGCTCATTCTTTTGTTTATATTCTCTTTTCTGTCTTTTCTGTCTCCTTATTCCCTGTCCTTCCTTCCTTTTCATTCCTTTTCATATTCTTCTTTATCTACTTCTCTCCTTTTTTTCTTTCTCTTTTGGATCCCTTCTCGTTCTCTTTCTCCCTGCCTCCTTCTTTTTATTGATTCCTCTTCTTCTCTGTCTCTTTATTCCTGTCATTCTTTTTTATCTCTTTTGCTATTCTTCTTTATCTAACTCTCGCCTTCTTTTTTTTCTTTTTGTTTTTGGGTCCCTTTTCGTTCTCTTTTTCTATGCATCTTTCTATTTTTTTATTCCTTTTCTTCTCTGTCTTTTTATCCCCGTTCTTCTTTTCCAGATCTTTTCATATTCTTCTTTATCTAACTCTCGCCTTCTTTTTTTTCTCTTTCTGTTTTGGGTCCCTTTTCGCTCTCTTTTTCCCTGCCTCCTTTACGTACAAGTTATCCATTTTGTTACATTATTTATTTAATTTTCTCTCCACCTTCCTCTCTTTTCGTGTCTTCCATTCATATTTTTTTCATTTTCTCTTCTTTTTTGTTTTCGTGATCTCGTGTTTTTCCTTCGTTTTCCTTATTCCTACTTTCCTTGGTTATGTTTGTCTATGTGTTTCTTTAAGTTTCATTCCTGTTTTTTTTCTTTTATCTCTCTGCTTCCCTTCTCTTTCCTCGCTTCCTGTCCTTTTTCCCTCCCTTATCTTTCCCTTGTCATCTCTGTTTTCTATCTTATCTTTTTCATTTCTTTCTATATCTTATCTTTTGTCTATCACTTTCTTTATCACATTTTTCCTTGCATTCCCTTTTCTTTCCTCTTTTTCTCTTTATCACATTTTTCTATCTGCCCCATTTCATCTTTCTTTCTCTTTAACCTTTTCCTGATTTTCCTATTCACCTCATTTATCCCAGTGTTCAAATATTCCATTTTTATCTGCATTTTCATCTCTTTCTCATGCATTTTCTTTATCACATATTCCATCTTTCCCATTTCATCATTCATTTTCTTTTTTCTCTTTTCTATTTAATCTTTCACGCATTTTCCTATTCACCTCATTTATCCCAGTGTTCATTTATTCTGCTTCTATCTGCATTTTCATCCCTTTCTCATGCGTTCTCTTTATTTTTCTCCTTTATCTATTCATTCCTTTCTATCCCAGGTCCAGTTTCCTGTCTGCGTTTCTCTCTCTCTTTCTCTCCTTTCTCTTCTATTTTATGTCTTTCTCTTTTTCATTATTCCTTATTCCTTCCCATCTTTTCGTTCCTTCGTGTCTCTCCTTTCCATTCTCTTTAATTTGTTTTTGTTTTCTCTTTTCCTCTTTTATTCCTTTTTTCATCATTCCTTATTCCTTCTCATATTTTCGCTCCTTTGTGTCTCTCCTTTCCATTCTCTTTTACTTGCTGTTATTTTTCTCTTTTCCTTTTTTATACCTGTCTTTTCTTCCTCTCTCTATCCTCCCATTCTGCTTTTTTCTTCTCTTTTCATCTAGTTTATCTTATTTTCTGTCTATTCCTCTGTTCCTGTCTCTCTCCGTCTACCCTTTTACCTCTGTATTTGATTCCCCTCTTTCTTTCTTTCTCTCTTCCCTTCTTTATATTCCTATCATTCCTTTCCCTTCCCTTGTTCATTTCTGCTTCTCCTTTCTTCCTCCGCATTTGTCTTCTTTTTAATCTTCTCATTTTCCATTCGTGTTCCGTCTATGCTTTTCTCTTTCTCCTTTTCTTTATTTTTCATCCTTTCCTTATTCTCATCTTTGGTTGCTGTACTTTAATTTATTTTCCTTTATGCATTAACTTTCCCCTTTTTTGTTCTTTTGTATTTGTATTTTCATTTCCTATTTCTCTGTTTATTTCCGTCATTTTATTTTTTTCTATAATTTCGTCCTTTTCATTTTCCGTTTTCTCTTCCTGTTTCGCCCTTTCCGTCTCCTGTTTTTTTACCTTTTCTATCCCTTCCTTTTCCTTCTTTACTTCCTGTCCTTGTTCCTTCTTCTCTTTCCTTTTTCATCTCTTTCTTTTGTTTATCCTCTGTTCCTGTCTCTTTCAACCGCTTTCCTTCCGTTTGTTTTTCCCCCTTTCTATCCCTTCCTTTCCTTCCCATTCTTCACTTCCTGTCCCTTTCTCTTCCCCCTTTTTCCCTTTCCATCTCTATTATTTATCTTCTCTTCCTCTCTCTCTCTCTTGGTCACTTTCCTTCTGTCTGTTTTTTTCTTCTTTCTATCCCTTCCTTTCCTTTCCTTTTCCTTCTTTTCTTCCTGTCCTTGTTCCTTCTTCTCTTTCCTTTATCATCTCTCCCTTTTTTTTAATCCTCCCTTCCGGTCTCTTTCAACTGCTTTCCTTCCGTTTTTTTGTCCCTTTCTATCCCTTCCTTTCCTTCCCTTTCTTCACTTCCTGTCCCTGTTCCTCCCCTTTCCTTTTCCTTTTCCTTTTTTTTTCTTTATCTTCTCTTCCTGTCTATCTCTCGCCCACTTTCCTTCCGTCTCCTTTTTTCACCTTACTATCCCTTCATCTCCTTCCCTGGGGACTGATGACTGGAGATCAAAAGGGTAACAGGCTTATAGAAATGGTGGAGGATTCGTTCCTCACTCAAGTTGTAACTCAACCAACAAGAGAAAACAATCTGCTGGATCTGGTATTAGTAAGCGACCCCGACCTCATTCGCGACTGTGAAGTTGGTGAAAAAATTAACGGTTGCGATCACCACTTAATCCGTTTCAATGTCAACATAAGTCACAAACTCGTAGACAATCCGTCAGTGATACCAGACTACAAAAAAGCAAATTTCAACCTAGCCCGTGAGCTGCTTCCCCCTGCGACCTGGGACCAACTTCACCTAACCGACAATACAATCGACAACGTGTGGAACAACTTCAAAGATAAGCTTTTGGGAGTAGAAAAGGCTACAGTGCCTACGAAACCCAGGCGAGTAAATGGTGCCGTAGATCCGCCGTGGATGATCAGAAAATAAAAAGGGCGGTAAACTTAAAAAAAAGGAGCTATAACCGAATGAAAGAGAATGACACGGCCGAAGCCCGTACACAGTACCAAAACAGCCTCAGAGCTTGTCGCACCCTTATTCGGAGTAGTAGACGCAACTACGAAAACAAATAGCGCGTGACATCAAGACAAACTCAAAATTTTTTTTCACATACATCAGATCGAAAAAGAAAGTAAAATCCAATATTGGTCCCCTGACAGACGAGACTGGAGCTGTAACTCAGGACAGTAAACAGATGGCCAGAATCCTCAACAGTAACTTCGCATCCGTATTCACAGTCGAGGACATCGAAACCATGCCCGAGAGCCCTGACCCGCCGAGGGGAATCACGCCCCTGAAAACTGACTCAATATGCGACCAAGAAGTGAAAAAGCAATTGGATAAACTCGACACGAACAAGTCAACAGGACCTGACGGTTTGTCCCCGCGGTTATTAAAAGAGCTTAAACAACAAATACTTCAGCCACTCACTAACATATTCAACGAGTCTGTTCAATTGAACAAGGTCCCGGAAGACTGGAAGATGGCGAACGTAACACCGATTTTCAAATAAGGAGACAAAAACGTTGCATTAAACTACAGGCCCATAAGTTTGACATCAGTGGCAGGAAAAATACTCGAAAAGATTATTAGAGACAAACTTGTTAAGTTTCTAGAAGACAATAATGTAATCTCCGACACCCAGCATGGCTTCAGAAACAAGCGCTCCTGCCTAACGAATTTATTAGACTTCTTCCAAAGTATATATAAGAACTGGGATGCCCACATCCCCAGTGATGTTATATACTTGGACTTTCAGAGAGCCTTCGACAAGGTACCGCACGAACGACTCCTTAAGAAACAGCACTCGGCGGGCATTGGAGCCAAACTGATCGCGTGGATAAGAGATTGGCTCACCGACAGAAAACAACGAGTACTACTCAACGGACAGCCTTCCGATTGGCTTCCAGTCACTATTGGAGTGCCTTAAGGGTCAGTGATGGGACCCATTCTCTTCATCATATATATCAACGACCCCGAATCAGGACTGAAATCCACAATATCGAAATTTGCTGATGACACCAAGGTGGGGGGAAAGGCCCTCACAAAGACCTACTGCAAAATCATTCAGAAAGACCTCAATCACATTATCGAATGGTCGGAAAAATGGCAAATGTCCTTTAATGTTGACAAATGCAAAGTCATGCACATTGGGTCCAGAAATAGTAACCACACATACATCATGAATGAAAAACCTCTGCAAGCGATGCAGGAGGAAAAGGATCTTGGAGTCACTATCAGCAGTGCCCTGAAACACGCGAATCACTGTAAAAAAGGATAAAACAAAGCCAACACTATGCTCGGGTTCATAGCGAGGAACTTCGAGTGTAAAACGCTAGACGTGATGCTGTCCTTGTATAATTCCATGGTAAGACCGCACCTCGAGTATGCAATGCAGTTCTAGTCTCCTAATTACAGAAAGGACATTGATTTACTGGAAAGGATTCAACGACGCGCCACGAAGATGATACCAACCTTAAGGGCTCACCCGTACGAGGAACGACTTAAGCCACTCAATCTCTTTACATTGGAGAAAAGACGCCTGCGAGGGGATATGATTCAAGTCTTCAAGTATCTGAAAAAATTCAATAACGTCGATTACTCCAAATTCTTTGAACTGCAAACCAACCTAAGAACTAGAAATAACGGTTTACCCATTCAGTCTAGTCGATGTAACACAGACATCGGAAGGAGTTTCTTTTCAAACCGAGTCATCCGTCACTGGAGCAATCTTCCTTCAGAAGTAGTAAATGCGAATACTATCAACTCCTTCAAATATAGAATCGACCGTCACTTCGCTGCGTCGGGAGTGAACTGAATATTGAGGTGCTTTCATCTGCTCCTCAATATCGAGGTGCTTTCATCTGCTCCTCAATGTCGAGGTGCTTTCATCTGCTCCCCAGGCCCCAAGTGGCTGTCGAGCAGATTAAATCACCAAAGCGGGCAACCTCGTAATGAGCCAATAGGCTTTCTGTTGCCTGCATTTCCATGTTTCCATGTTTCCCTTTCTTCATTTCCTGATCCTGTTCCTTCCCTTTCCTTTTCCTTTACATCTTCCTATTTTTTATCCTCTTTTTTTTCTCTCAGCCCCTTCCCTCTTGCCTCATTTTTTTTCCTTTCTATCCCTTCCTTTCCTTTCCTTCCCTCTTTTCCTGGCCCTGTTCCCTCCATTTTCTTTCGCTTTTCATCTCTTTATTTTTTATCTTCCCTTCCTCTTCCTCTCCGTTTCTTTCCTTCCGTCTGTGTTTTTTTTTTAACTTTCTATCTCTTCCTTTCCTTAACTTTCCTTTCTTTCTTTCCTGTCCTTGTTTCTTCCCTACTCTTTCCCTTTTCATGTTTTTTTTCATCTCTTCCTGTCCTGTATTTTTCCGGCAGCATCCCTTCCGGGTGTTTTTTTTTCCTTTCTATCCCTTCCTCTCCTTTCCTTTCCTCGCTTCTTGTCCCTTTTCCTTCCCTTTCCTTTACCTCTTTACATCTTTTTTTTTGTCTTCTCTTTCTCTGTCTCTAGCCCACCTTCCTTCCGTCTCCTTTTTTTTTTTGTTTGTTTTTCTCTCTTTCCTTTCTGTCCCTTCCTTTCCTCTCCTTTCCTTTCCTCGCTTCCTGTCCCTTTTCCTTCCCTTTCCTTTAACTTTTCATATATTTTTTTTCTTCTCTATCTCTCCCCCACCTTCCTTCCGTCTCCTATTTTTGTTTTCCTCTCTCCTTTCTGTCCCTTCCTTTCCTCTCCTTTCCTTTCCTCGCTTCCCTTCCCTTTCCTTTATCTTTTCAAATCTTACTTCTTTTTGTTTTCTCTATCTCTCGCCCGTCTCCTATTTTTGTTCTCTCTCTCTCTCTCTCTCTCTCTCTCTCTCTCTCTCTCTCTCTCTCTCTCTCTCTCTCTTCCTTTCCTATCCTTTCCTTTCTTCGCTTCCTGTCCCTTTTCCTTTCCTTTCCTTTTCAAATCTTACTTCCGCCTCCTATTTTTGTTTTTTTCTCTCTCCTTTCTGTCTCTTCCTTTCCTCTCCTTTCTGTCTCTTCCTTTCCTCTCCTTTCCTTTCCTCGCTTCCTGTCCCTTTTCCTCTCCCTTATATTCCATCCACGTCCTCCTTTCTTATCCCACGCTTCCTGTCTTCATCCCTTTGTTATCTCTTCCTCCTATCCCTCCATCCTCCCCTTCCTTCCCCTCTCCCCTCTTCTTTCTTTTTATCTTCCCATCTTTACTCCGCGGCCCTCTCCTCCCCTCTTCTTTGTCTCGGTCTTCCCTCCTCGTCCCTCCATCTCTTCCCTCTCGCTCTGTCCCTGTTTCCTCCTTCCTTTCCCCTTCCATTCTCGTCCTTTGTTCCCTTTCTCCTCCCTCCTCGGCCCTACCACCCTGCCCTCGCTCCCTTCCCTTCCCTTCGTAACGTCCCTTTCTCTCTCTCTCTCTCTCTCTCTCTCTCTCTCTCTCTCTCTCTCTCTCTCTCTCTCTCTCTCTCTCTCGTTCTTCCCCTTCCATATAATTCCTTGCTCTTCCTCCTCCTTCGTTTTCCCTCCTCTCGTAGTTACCTCCCGTCCATCATCTCTTTCCTTTCACATCATACCTCCTCCTCCTCCTCCTCTTCTACTTCTTTCATATTTCTCCTCTCCTCTCCTTTCTTTCCTTCCCTCGTCCTCCTCCTCCTCACCTCGGCTCCCGTCTCATTTTTCTTCTTCTTTTATTTCTTTAACTTAATTTTCTTTCCTCCTCCTCCTTCTTCTCCTCCTCCTCCTCCACCTCCTCTTCCTCCTCCTCCTCCTTCTTTTTCTTTTTCTTCTTCTTCTTCTTCTTCTTCTTCTTCTTCTTCTTCTTCTCCTTTATCGTTATCGTGATTTTCTTTGTCTCTTCCTCTTCACTTCGCTCATCATCTTCATCATCATAACCGCCATCATCACTTTGTTGATGTTCTTGTTATCATTATTATCATCATTACAAATATTAATAATCATCATTGAACAGATTTTTTTTTTTTATCATTTCCTTCCCTTTCCCCTCCACATTTCTCTCCTTTAACGTTTTTCAATTTATATTTTTCCTGGTTGTCGTCGTCGTTGTTGTTGTTGTTGTTGTTGTTGTTGTTGTTGTTGTTCGTGATTATTAAGTTTCTCTCCCTCCTCCTCTTCTGCTTAATTAACCAACTTGCTGGATTTCTTCCCCGCCATCTATGACAACTGTGATAATCTCATCCCTGGCGACGTTGTGTCTGCATATCTTTCAGAAAGCCCTTGACGAGGCACGCACGAGCCTCACCTTCAAAAGCTACCCTCAGCTGTCATAGGAAACAACTTACCTGCAAAAATTAAAAGACCGGCTTATCGAAAGAAGCAACGAGTCGTACTCAACATCAAGCACAACGTTGCCAGATTGTCGTACTCAGCCTCGTATGTTTGCCGATTTCCGACCCAAGAACTATCTCCTTCACCCCAATAACTGGCTTCACATACTACGCAGACATTGGTAGATCGAGTCATTCATTCATCACTGGAAGAAACATCTTGCAGAAACAGTAACTGCAATAATGATCAATTCACTTAATAAAAATCGCATTGGTCTGTTCTTTGTTACCAACGTATAGCAAGTGCTTTATTCGATGCGCCTTGCAGGTTAGACGTGTCCCTGGCCAAACCACTATAGCAGACAACCTCGCCTTAATCACGCTAACACTGTGACCTGCTCTTCCATGTTTCCTCCTACTCCTACTCCTCCGCCTACTCCTCCTTTTTCTTCTTTGTCCTCTCGGTTTCTTCCTCTTTGTCCGCCAACGCCGCCTCCACTATTTCCTCTCCATCCTCCTTCTTTTTTTTATATATTTCTCCCCTTTTCTTTTTCCTGACTTTTTTTTTATTTCCTCGGATTACTTGCTTCTCCTATTTCTTCCTCTTCTTTTCTTCCTCTTTTTCTTCTTCTTGCCCTCCTCTCCGTGCCTTGCGGGGACTTACTTACGTCAACGCTCAATCGATATGTTGTGTTGATCGGCGAGGCAATTTGGAGAGCGAGCGAGCGAGCCAGCGAGCGAGCGAGAGAGAGAGAGAGAGAGAGAGAGAAAGAGAGAGAACGAGAACGAGGACGAGAACGAGAACGAGGACGAGAACGAGAACGAGATCGAAAACGAGAACGAGGATGAGAATGAGGACGAGGAAGAGGACGAGAACGAGGACGAGATCGAGAACGAGAACAAGAACGAGGACGAGAAAGAGGACGAGAACGAGAACGAGGAAGAGGACGAGGACGAGAACGAGATCGAGAACGAGATCGAGATAGAAGACGAGAACGAGGACGAGGGAGAGAACGAGAACGAGATCAAGAACGAGAACGAGGACGAGATCGAGAACGAGAACGAGGACGAGAACGAGGACGAAGAAGAGGACGAGAACGAGGACGCGAACGAGAACGAGAACGAGAGCGAAGACGAGAATGAGAGCGAGAACGAGGACGAGAACGAGAGCGAAGACGAGAACGAGAACGAGGACGAGGACGAGAACGAGAACGAGAGCGAAGACGAGAACGAAAGCGATAATGAGAACGAGGACGAGAACGAGAACGATGACGAGGACGAGAACGGGAACTAGAACGAAGACGAGAACAAGAGCGAGAACGAGGACGAGAACGAGAACGAGAACGAAGACAAGAACGAGAGCGAGAACGAGAGCGAGGACGAGGACGATAACGAGAACGAAGACGATAACGAGAGCGAGAACGAGAACGAAGACGAGAACGAGGACGAAGACGAGAACGAGAGCAAGGACGAGAACGAGGACGAGAACGAGAGCGAGGACGAGAACGAGGACAAGGACGAGGACGAGAACGAGAACGAGGAGGAGGACGAGAACGAGGAGAAGGACAGGACGAAGACGAGGACGAGAACGAGAACGAGAATGAAAAGGACGAAGACGAGGACGAGGACGAGGACGAGAACGAGGAGAAGGATGAGGACGAGAACAAGAACGAAGAAGAGCACGAGGACGAAGACGAGAACGAAGACGAGAACGAGGACGAAGACGAGAACGAGAACGAGGACGAGAACGAGGAGAAGGACGAGGACGAGAACGAGGGGAAGGACGAGGACGAGGACGAGAACGAGAGCGAGGACGAGAACGAGAACGAGGAGAAGGACGAGGACGAGAACGAGAACGAGGACGAGAACGAGGACGAGAACGAGGAAGAGATCGAGAACGAGGTCGAAAACGAGAACGAGGAGAAGGACGAGAACGAGAACGAGAAGGACAAGGACGAGAACGAGGTCGAGAAGGAGAACGAGGACGAGGACGAGAACTAGAACAAGGACGAGAACTAAAACAAGGACGAGGACGAGGAAGAGAGCGAGAACGAGGAGGACGAGAACGAGAACGAGGACGGATGCTGTGACAAGAAGATGCAAGGATAGGAAGAAAAGGATGGGAACTAGGATAAGGAATGGTTAGCTTGAGCCATTAAGGATGCTGTAACAAGGACCTGGAGGTGTAGAGGCTATAAGTAACATAAGCTGGACACACTTCACTTATGTAGGAGGATGCTGAAATAAGAGATGTAGGGATGCTATGGGAAGACACTGTATACAATATTGGACGATTAGATACAAATTAAAGATGTCAGGATGCTGTGATAAGAGAAGGAGAAGGATGCTGTGACGGGATGCGATGATAAAAGGTTGCATGTAGATAAAGTAATGGGCGATTAGATACAAATAAAAAGATGTGAGAATGTTCTGATAAGGTGAGGAAGGGCAAGGATGGGAAGATTTGGATAGGAAGATGAGATAGCAGATGGATAAATTGAGAGTTGATGAGGTTTGGAATATAATGTAGTTGAAGCAGAAATAGAGGATGATTAAAAAGGGCAGGATATTGTGATGAGGTGAGAAGAGTGGTCTAGGATGGAAGAGTTTGGAGGGTGGATTAGGTAGATGGAGAGATGGGAGAGAAGGAGTAAAGAAAGGAGAGCTTGTAGACGGTATGAAGCTTGTTTTGAAAGGAGGGAAGGAAGAAAGGAAGAAGGAGAGACCGTAAGAAATGAAGAAAGGAAGACAGGAAAATATAGAGTTGATGAGGTTTGGAATGGGAGGTACATGAGGAAATGGAACAGAAATGGAGGTTGTTAGATGAAGAAAGGATGAATGGCAATGAGATGGAGAAATTAATAAACAGATGAAGATAGTGAAGATTCAGAGATTGAGAGATGAAACTGACTTATCTTTCGGCCACCTCTTTGGATTCTTTTTATGCTGTAAAAAAAAAAAAAATGAAGGGAAAACAGATAACATAGAGAACTGAACAGGTAAAGAAATTAAGAAACAGAAATGAAGGCACCACAGAAACCATAATATGAAAAAAAATAAGATGGAGTGAAATAGAGATAACGACACCAAGGATTGAAAGAGATAACAAACTGAAAGAGAATGAAAGAGATAGAGACTGAACGAGGTAAAGAGAGATGAACAAAGAGATAGATGGGATGAAATAGCAAAGACCAAGTGAAGAGACAAACTGATTACAAGGTTGCGAGACTACGAGACAAAGCTTAGAGATCACTAGAAGAAGAAAGGAAAGAGAGAAGCGAAGGAGAGAGGAAGAGAAGAGAGATAAAGGAACGGTAGGGAGGAGATAAAACTGTAAGAAGGGAAATAAGAAAAAGTAGTAATGAGGGAAGATAAGGAGGTAAGATAAAGGTCAGAGAGAGAGAGAGAGAGAGAGAGAGAGAGAGAGAGAGAGAGAGAGAGAGAGAGAGAGAGAGAGAGAGAGAGAGAGAGAGTGAAAAAATAGACTAGACAGGCAGACAGACAGACATAAACAGTGAAAAAGACGAAAATCAAACAGACAGACAGACAGACAAACAGACACACAGACAAAAGGAAGAAGAAAAAGAGGCTCACTGCACTTGATAGATGAGGAAGGAATCGAGGAAAGGCAAAGTAGGGCAGTGAAGAAAGAAGCAGAAGAAAGGGAAAAGCAGGTGGAATAAGAGGAGGAATGAATGCAGCAAGGAGGAGGAGGAGGAGGAGGAGGAGGAGATGATTTATAAAGAGGGAGGAGAGTGTGGAGACTGCGCAGAGGAGGTGGAGAAGCAGCTAGGCCTAATGAAGGAGAAGGTGCAGATGGGACAGACAGATGGACGTGGAATGGAAATTAGGTGGAAGAAGGAATGAGAGACAAACGATAGAAGAGGGAAGAGGTGGAAGAGGTGAAATTGATAAGATATATAGATAGATGGATAGATAGATAGATAGGTAGATAGATAGTGTGTGAATGTGAGAGAGAGAGAGAGAGAGAGAGAGAGAGAGAGAGAGAGAGAGAGAGAGAGAGAGAGAGAGAGAGAGAGAGAGAGAGAGAGAGAGAGAGAGAGAGAGAGAGAGAGAGAGAGAGAGAGAGAGAGAGAGAGAGATGGAGTACATGGGAGAAAGACTTGGAACTCATAACGAGGTGGAATGAGAGAGAGAGAGAGAGAGAGAGAGAGAGAGAGAGAGAGAGAGAGAGAGAGAGAGAGAGAGAGAGAGAGAGAGAGAGAGAGAGAGAGAGAGAGAGAGGGCAGGTGAAGAGCAGGTGAGAGGCAGGTGTGTGTGTGTGTGTGTGTGTGTGTGTGTGTGTGTGTGTGTGTGTGTGTGTGTGTGTGTGTGTGTGTGTGTGTGTGTGTGTGTGTAAAAGACAAGCGACTGTTGCAGGACATATGTGGAAATTGAACAGTGATAAAGGTGAGGCGTATGCGTTGCGGTGATTGTATACAGTGATGGTGGTGATGAGACAGGAGTGTGGTGGTGGTGGTGGTGAGACAGATGTGTGGTGGTGGTGGTGAGACAGATGTGTGGTGGTGGTGAGACAGATGTGTGGTGGTAGTGGTGGTGGTGGTGGTGGTGGTGAGACAGATGTGTGGTGGTGGTGGTGGTGGTGAGACAGGTGTGTGGTGGTGGTGGTGAGACAGATGTGTGGTGGTGGTGAGACAGGTGTGTGGTGGTGGTGGTGGTGAGACAGATGTGTGGTGGTGGTGGTGGTGAGACAGATGTGTGGTGGTGGTGGTGGTGAGACAGATGTGTTGTGGTAGTGGTGGTGGTGGTGGTGGTGAGACAGATGTGTGGTGGTGGTGGTGGTGAGACAGATGTGTGGTGGTAGTGGTGGTGGTGGTGGTGGTGAGACAGATGTGTGGTGGTGGTGGTGGTGGTGAGACAGATGTGTGGTGGTAGTGGTGGTGGTGGTGAGACAGATGTGTGGTGGTGGTGGTGGTGAGACAGATGTGTGGTGGTGGTGGTGGTGGTGAGACAGGTGTGTGGTGGTGGTGGTGGTGAGACAGGTGTGTGGTGGTGGTGGTGGTGAGACAGGTGTGTGGTGGTGGTGGTGGTGAGACAGGTGTGTGGTGGTGGTGGTGGTGGTGAGACAGATGTGTGGTGGTGGTGGTGGTGGTGAGACAGGTGTGTGGTGGTGGTGGTGGTGGTGGTGGTGAGACAGGTGTGTGGTGGTGGTGGTGGTGGTGAGACAGATGTGTGGTGGTGGTGAGACAGGTGTGTGGTGGTGGTGGTGGTGAGACAGATGTGTGGTGGTAGTGGTGGTGGTGGTGGTGAGACAGATGTGTGGTGGTAGTGGTGGTGGTGGTGGTGAGACAGATGTGTGGTGGTGGTGGTGGTGGTGGTGAGACAGGTGTGTGGTGGTAGTGGTGGTGGTGGTGGTGAGACAGATGTGTGGTGGTGGTGGTGAGACAGGTGTGTGGTGGTGGTGGTGGTGGTGAGACAGGGGTGTGGTGGTGGTGGTGGGGGTGAGACAAGTGTGTGGTGGTGGTGGCTGTGGTAGAGGTGGTGGTGGTGGTGGTGGTGGCGGTAGTGGTGGTGGTGGCGGTGGTGGCGGTGGTGGTGGTGATGGTGGTGGTGGTGGCGGGGGTGGTGGTGGTGGTGAGAAAGATGTGTGGTGGTGGTGGTGGTGAGACAGATGTGTGGTGGTGGTGAGACAGGTGTGTGGTGGTGGTGGTGAGACAGGTGTGTGGTGGTGGTGGTGGTGGTGAGACAGGTGTGTGGTGGTGGTGGTGGTGAGACAGGTGTGTGGTGGTGGTGAGCAAGATGTGTGGTGGTGGTGGTGGTGGTGGTGGTGGTGGTGGTGGTGAGAAAGATGTGTGGTGGTGGTGGTGGTGGTGGTGGTGGTGGTGGTGAGAAAGATATGTGGTGGTGGTGGTGGTGGTGTTGAGAAAGATGTGTGGTGGTGGTGGTGGTGGTGGTGAGAAAGATATGTGGTGGTGGTGGTGGTGGTGTAGAGAAAGATGTGTGGTGGTGGTGGTGGTGGTGGTGAGAAAGATGTGTGGTGGTGGTGGTGGTGGTGGTGAGAAATATATGTGGTGGTGGTGGTGGTGGTGTAGAGAAAGATGTGTGGTGGTGGTGGTGGTGGTGGTGGTGAGAAAGATGTGTGGTGGTGGTGGTGGTGAGAAAGATGTGTGGTGGTGGTGGTGGTGGTGAGAAAGATGTGTGGTGGTGGTGGTGGTGGTGGTGAGAAAGATGTGTGGTGGTGGTGGTGGTGGTGGTGGTGAGATTGATGGGTGGTGGTGGTGGTGGTGGTGGTGGTGAGAAAGATGTGTGGTGGTGGTGGTGGCGGTGGTGGTGGTGGTGAGACAGGTGTGTGGTGGTGGTGGTGGTGGTGGTGGCGGTGGTGGTGGTGATGGTGGTGGTGGCGGTGGTGGTGGTGAGAAAGATGTGTGGTGGTGGGGGTGGTGGCGGTCGAGGTGGTGGTGGTGAGAATGATGTGTGGTGGTGGTGGTGGTGAGACAGATGTGTGGTGGTGGTGGTGGTGGTGGTTGTGGTGGCGGTGGTGGTGGGGGTGAGACAAGTGTGTGGTGGTGGCGGTGGTGGTGGTGGTGAGACAGGTGTGTGGTGGTGGTGGTGGTGAGACAGATGTGTGGTGGTGATGAGACAGGTGTGTGGTGGTAGTGGTGGTGGTGGTGAGACAGGTGTGTGGTGGTGGTGGTGGTGAGACTGTTGTGTGGTGGTGGTGGTGGCGGTGGTGGTGGTGAGACAGGTGTGTGGTGGTGGTGGTGGTGAGACAGGTGTGTGGTGGTGGTGGTGGTGAGACAAATGTGTGGTGGTGATGAGACAGGTGTGTGGTGGTAGTGGTGGTGGTGGTGAGACAGGTGTGTGGTGGTGGTGGTGAGACTGTTGTGTGGTGGTGGTGGTGGTGGCGGTGGTGGTGGTGAGACAGGTGTGTGGTGGTGGTGGTGGTGAGACAGGTGTGTGGTGGTGGTGGTGGTGAGACAGGTGTGTGGTGGTGGTGGTGGTGAGACAGGTGTGTGGTGGTGATGGTGGTGGTGGTGGTCAGACAGATGTGTGTTGGTGGTGTTGGTAGTGAGAGAGGTGTGTGGTGGTGGTGGTGATGGAGGTAGTGATGGTGGTGGTGGTTATAGTGTTTTTTTTTTTTTGTTTTTTACGTCACGGCCTATTGCGCCGGTAGGCTTCTTCCCGGTGAGACCTGATGGTCGGCCCAAGGCTTCTTCTCGTTGGGGCCTGATAATCGACCCAGCCCGTTCTGGCGCAGGCGAGTGTTTATAGTGGCGCCATCTTGCATTGGCTCATGCTGCCCTCCCGGAGCTCATCTTTAATCCTAGAATCTAGAGTCCAGGTTGATAGGTGGTCTTCTGGACAGCATGTCGGTAGTTTTAAGCCACTCGGCGGCGGCTGAAAAGTCTCAGCTTGATGGCACCGGGCGGGGATTGAATTCGCGTCCTCCTGAACGCGGCGTCGTCACTCTGTCGACTCAGCCACCGCCTGGTGGTGGTGGTGAGACAGGTGTGTGGCGGTGATGGTGGTGGTGGTGGTGGTGAGACAGATTTGTGGTGGTGGTGGTGGTGGTGAGACAGATGTGTGGTGGTCGTGATGATGGTGGTGGTGGTGGTGAGACAGATGTGTGGTGGTCGTGATGATGGTGGTGGTGGTGGTGGTGAGACAGGTGTGTGGTGGTGGTGGTGGTGGTGTTAGTGGTGGGGGTGGTGGTGGTGAGACAGGTGTGTGGTGGTAGTGATGGTGGTGGTGGTGGTGGTGGTGAGACAGATGTGTGGTGGTGGTGGTTAGATAGATGCGTGGTAGTGGTGGTGGTGGTGGTGGTGAGACATGTGTGGTGGTGGTGGTGGTGGTAGTGGTGGGGGTGGTGGGGGTGAGACAGGTGTGTGGTGGTAGTGATGATGGTGGTGGTGGTGGTGGTGAGACAGATGTGTGGTGGTCGTGATGGTGGTGGTGGTGGTGGTAGTGGTGGGGGTGGGGGTGGTGAGACAGGTGTGTGGTGGTAGTGATGATGATGATGGTGGTGGTGGTGGTGGTGGTGGTGAGACAGGTGTGTGATGGTAGTGATGATGGTGGTGGTGGTGGTGAGACAGATGTGTAGTGGTCGTGATGATGGTGGTGGTGGTGGTGGTGAGACAGGTGTGTGGTGGTAGTGATGGTGGTGGTGGTAGTGAGACAGATGTGTGGTGGTGGTAGTCGTGGTGGTGGTGGTTAGATAGATGCGTGGTAGTGGTGGTGGTGGTGGTAGTGGTGGTGGTGGTGGTGGTGGTAGTGGTGGTGGTGGTGGTGGTAGTGGTGGTGGTGGTAGTGGTAGTGGTGGTGGTGGTGGTGGTGGTTGTGGTGAGATATGTGTGGTGGTGGTGGTGATGGTGGTGAGACAGATGTGTGTTGGTGGTGTTGGTAGTGAGACAGGTGTGTGGTGGTGGTGGTGGTGGTGGTGAGACAGATTTGTGGTGGTGGTGGTGGTGGTGAGACAGATGTGTGGTGGTGGTGGTGGTGGTGGTGAGACAGATGTGTGGTGGTGGTGGTGGTGGTGGTGAGACAGATGTGTGGTGGTGGTGGTGGTGAGACAGATGTGTGGTGGTGGTGGTGGTGAGACCGGTATGTGGTGGTAGCGATGATGATGGTGGTGGTGGTGGTGGTGGTGAGACAGGTATGTGGTGGTAGTGATGATGGTGGTGGTGGTGGTGGCGGTGGTGAGACAGGTATGTGGTGGTAGTGATGATGGTGGTGGTGGTGGCGGTGGTGAGACAGGTATGTGGTGGTAGTGATGATGGTGGTGGTGGTGGTGGTGGTGAGACAGGTATGTGGTGGTAGTGATGATGGCGGTGGTGGTGGTGGTGGTGGTGGCGGTGGTGAGACAGGTATGTGGTGGTAGTGATGATGGCGGTGGTGGTGGTGGTGGCGGTGGTGAGACAGGTATGTGGTGGTAGTGATGGTGGTGGTGGTGGTGGCGGTGGTGAGACAGGTATGTGAGGTGTGGTGCCACATTTTTAGACTTCGATCCTTCACTGGCGGTCTCCAAGGGAAACCACTGTGTCTCACCCCAGCCTGCCTCACCCCAGCCTGCTTCACCCCAGCCTGCCTTACCCCAGCCTGCTTCACCTCAGCCTGCCTCACCCCAGCCTGCCTCACTTCAGCCTGCTTCACCTCAGCCTACCTCAATTCAGCCTGCCTCACCCCAGCCTGCCTCACCCCAGCCTGCCTTACCCCAGCCTGCTTCACCTCAGCCTGCCTCACCCCAGCCTGCCTCACCCCAGCCTGCCTCACCCCAGCCTGCCTCACCCCAGCCTGCCTCACCTCAGCCTGCCTCACCCCAGCCTGCTTCATCTCAGCCTACCTCACTCCAGCCTGCCTCACCCCAGCCTGCCTCACCCCAGCCTGCCTCACCCCAGCCTGTCTCACCCCAGCCTACCTCACCCCAGCGCGCCTCACCCCAGCCTGCCTCACCCTAGCCTGCCTCACCCCAGCCTGCTTCACCCCAGCATGCCTCACCCCAACCTGCCTCACCGCAGCCTGCTTCACCCCAGCCTGTTTCACGTCAGCCTGCCTCACCCCAGCCTGCCTCACCCCAGCCTGCCTCACCCCAGCCTGCTTCACCTCAGCCAGCCTCACCCCAGCCTGCCTCACCCCAGCCTGCTTCACCCCAGCCTGCCTCACCCCAGCCTGCTTCACCCCAGCCTGCCTCACCCCAGTCTGTCTCACCTCAGCCTGCCTCACCCCAGTCTGCCTCACCCCAGCATGCCTCCCCCCAGCCTGCCTCACCCCAGCCTGCCTCAGCCCAGCCTGCTTCACCCCAGCCTGTTTCACATCAGCCTGCCTCACCCCAGCCTGCTTCACCCCAGCCTGCCTCACCCCAGCCTGCCTCACCCCAGCCTGCTTCACCTCAGCCAGCCTCACCCCAGCCTGCTTCACTTCAGCCAGCTTCACCTCAGCCTGCCTCACCCCAGCCTGTTTCACCCCAGCCTGCCTCACCCCAGTCTGTCTCACCCCAGCCTGCTTCACCCCAGCCTGCTTCACCCCAGCCTGCCTCACCCCAGCCTGCCTCACCCCAGTCTGTCTCACCCCAGCCTGCTTCACCCCAGCATGCCTCACCCCAGCCTGCCTCACCCCAGCCTGTTTCACCCCAGCCTGCCTCACCCCAGCCTGCCTCACCCCAGCCTGCCTCACCCCAGCCTGCCTCACCCCCAGCCTGCCTCACACTAACCTGGCTCAAAAACACTCCTCACTTTCTCTCCACACTTTCCACTCCACTCTCACCGTTTGGCTTTTACTTTTCTCTTCTTCCACCTCACGTCCTGCTCCATCCTTCCCTGTGACCTGCCTCCTTCCTCCCACCCAAGCCTGCCTCACCTCACAACCCCCCGCCTAAGCCTGCCTGCCTCATCTTCCACCCTGTACTGAACACGTGCAAAACATAGCAAACAAACTTATTATCTAACTTAATGTAGTTCGCCATTGGATTTTTTTTATCTTTCTCTTTTTTTCAGGCAGTGAGCTGCTTCATGATGAGAGAGAGAGAGAGAGAGAGAGAGAGAGAGAGAGAGAGAGAGAGAGAGAGAGAGAGAGAGCGTTACGTTCATTAAATAGTGTTTTCTGACGGCCGTACGGGAGTGGGAGGGGGTGGGAGGGGGAGGAACACAAAGGAACACAAAGGAAGAACAAACAACAGCAGACCTGATGGTCCTTACGAGGCTGTTTGTAACAAGCTACACTAACTATCTAATCAAAGGTGGAAGATGAAGGACAGCAAAGGCGAAGTCTCCTCCCCAACCCCCCATACCTCCACCCAAAGCTAGTAGGATAGGAAAAAGAACAATGCAGCATGGAAAGACTTAAGGAGGAGGAAACATGGAAACATGGAAATGCTGGCAACAGAAAGCCTATTAGCTCATTACGAGGTCGCCCGCTTTGGTGATTTAATATGCTCGACAGCCACTTGGGGTTTGAGGAGCAGATGAAAGCACCTCGTTATTTTGTTTACTCCCGACGCAACGAAATGACGGTCGATTCTATATTTGAAGGAGTTGATGGTATTCGCATTTACTACTTCTGAGGGAAGATTGTTCCAGTGGCGGATGACTCGGTTTGAAAAGAAACTCCTTCCAATGTCTGTGTTACATCGACTCGACTGAATAGGTACACCGTTATTTCTAGTTTTTGAGTTGGTTTGCAGTTCAAAGAATTTCAAAGTTCAAAAGGAGGAGGAGGAGGAGGAGGAGGGAATGAAAAGAGAGGTTTGGAGGTGGGAGGGGAGAAGGAGAAGGGAGCGTTGGGAGGAGGGAGGGGAAGCGGAGAGAGAGAGAGAGAGAGAGAGAGAGGAAGGAAATGTATTTGTTATAAGGCTGCAAGCAGGTGTAATGCACAGGTATGTCTATCTGGTTAGCTCTCTCTCTCTCTCTCTCTCTCTCTCTCTCTCTCGAGATTTTAGTAAAGCGTATGACAAAGTTCCTCACCAACGACTGTTGCTTGAATTACAGGCTCACGGAGTAGATGGTAAAGTTTTGAATTGGGTCAAGGCGTGGCTTAGCAATAGGAAGCAAAGAGTGCCAATCAATGGTCAAAGATCAGACTGTGGCTGTGTTACAAATGGGGTCCCAAAGGCTCGGTATTAGGTCCACTGTTGTTTATTAGTTACATCAATGCCTTAGATACAGGAATTAGTAGTGATGTCAGTAAGTTCGCTGTTGATACCAAGATCGGTAGAGTAATTGAGTCGGATCAGGACGCTAGTATTCTAAAGGATGAACTAAACAGATTGTATGACTGGGCGGATAAATGACAGATGGAGTTCAATGTAGGAAAGTGCAGTATTCTGAGTGTAAATAGGAACAACCCCTCACATAACTATTACTTAAATGACACTCCCATAAGTAGGTCTGGGTGCGAGAGGGATTTAGGGGTCTTAGTGAGC
Source organism: Eriocheir sinensis (assembly GCF_024679095.1). Classification (NCBI taxonomy): domain Eukaryota; kingdom Metazoa; phylum Arthropoda; class Malacostraca; order Decapoda; family Varunidae; genus Eriocheir; species Eriocheir sinensis. The sequence continues at coordinate 15,657,104 of NC_066517.1, read as the reverse complement.
TCTGATCTCCATTCAAGGGCACAATGCATTCAAGCTAGAAATCGAGCAAACAGGGTACTGGGATTTATTTCAAGGAGCGTGAGCAACAGAAGCGCCGAAGTCTTCCTCAAACTATATTTAGCATTAGTTAGATCTCATCTTGATTATGCGGTTCAGTTCTGGTCACCTTACTACAGAATGGATATCAAAATGTTAGAATCGGTGCAGAGGAGGAAGACTAAAATGATTCAAGGGTTACGAAACTTGCCATACGAGGAAAGACTCAAACAGTTAAACTTGCATTCTCTAGAAAGGCGAAGGGTGCGTGGAGACATGATCGAGGTTTATTAATGGATGAAGGGCTTTAATAAGGGGGATATTCATATGGTTATGTTGGTAAGAGAACCCGGTAGGACACGTAGTAATGGGTTTAAACTGGATAAATTCAGATTCAACAGATTCAACAGGGTGGTGGATGAGTGGAATAGGCTGAGCAGTCATGTGGTCATGTCACATTCAAAAATAGATTAGATAAATTCATGGACAGCGATATTAGGTGGGGCTAGATTCACGGGAGCTTAGGTTCAAAGGAGCTGCTTTGTACAGGCCTACCGGCCTCTTGCAGATTCCTGCGTTCTTATGTTCTTATGTTCTCTCTCTCTCTCTCTCTCTCTCTCTCTCTCTCTCTCTCTCTCTCTCTCTCTCTCTCTCTCTCTCTCTCTGCCCCCCCCCCCTCCCACACACACACACACATACACACACCTGCCTACACACCTGAGTCACAAGTGTTGGTCCAGCTGGCTCGGGCTTCCACAGTGAGGGGGCGCGAGTCCCCCACCTGCCCCCTAATCTTTGCCGGAGAGGCCCTACGGGAGGCATGTGGCTGAGGTGGGCACAGGGCGAGATCTTGAAGGCAGGAGGATGAAGGGATTGTCAAATGTCTTAGTAAGGGACGTGTGGAAGAAGTTGGTCAGGTAAAGGACTTGCTGATATTCTGAATGGTATCCTGCCCATGGAAACATTAACACAATCTCGACGAAAGCCTTATCAACTGTGGGGTAGGAATTCTTAGACGCTACCGACTCTCACATTGACCATTTCTGAGGCACAAAAAAAGAGGTAAAATGCGTTCTCATGAGTTTTTTTTTAGAGTTCATGGTACAGTAGAAGGGTCAAACTACCACCAGGGTCATAAAAGTACCCCTGGAAATAACCAAAACTCCTACGAAAGCCTTGTCAAAATAAGAGGTAAAAGAGGGACGAGGGAAAAAGTCAAGCTTATGTTTTGGGCGGAAAGACGAGAGATGTGATGTGATTCCGAGGCACAGGGACGAGGGAAAAAGTCAAGCTTATGTTTTGGGTGGAAAGACGAGAGATGTGATGTGATTTCATGCCCAGGGACGAGGGAAAAAGTCAAGCTTATGTTTTGGGTGGAAAGACGAGATATGTGATGTGATTCCGAGGCACAGTGACACACATACACAAGACTTCCGATAAATCATATACGGAAACGCGAAGATACATCGCGCAGCAGCAATTAGAACCGTTACATAAACATCGAAGTTGCTGGGAAGGAAAACCGAATCCCGTGTTGCCAATCATAACAAACTACGGCGAAAAGAGATCCAAGGCCAGAGGGAGGGAGTTCCGATTCTTTTTGCCCGGGAACGCGGAAGATACGAACAAACGAGCATCAATCAATAGGGTTACAAAAGGACCCGAGGGAGCTTTAAGAATTGAACACCTCCCGGGCAATCCTAACACAATGTGAGGGGGGGGAGGCAGGTCAGAGGGCACGAGGGTAGGGACACAGGGCAAACACGGGTACCTAAGGAGGAATAAACGAGACGGCGACGTAATCAGGATAGTAAACAAAACTTTAGAGGGAAAGCAAGCTGAAGGGGTTAATTTAAGTGGCAGCCGCGTCGAGGAGAGGAGAGAGCAAAGGAGAGGAGAGGAGAGGAGAGGGGGAACGAAAGTGATGGATGTTGCTAAGAGACTCGAGGGACGCGATGAGGACGAGGAAGGGACAGGGATTGAGACGGTATGGATAGGGATGACGGGGATGACGGTAGAAAGGACAAGGACATAAGCAACACAAAACAGACAGGTAAAGAACGGGATAGGGACGGTAATAGAACAGAGAGGGATAGGAATAGATAGCACCCGAAATTGGGACAGTATAGACAGGAGCGAGGGTAGACAGGACAGGTGTAGGGACATGAGAGAAGGGAATAAGACAGGTAAGTGACAGAGAAGGAACAGGATACGGACTGAGACAGTAGATAAGGTGAATGGGAGACAGTAACATGAGAGAGGGAAACGATAGAAAAGACAGGTATAAGACAGAAGCAAGGTGTGAATAACAGACAGGACGGGGAGAGGGACACGGGAGAGAAAAAGAGATAAAACCAAAGAAAACGGGAAGAGAGCGAACTAATAGGCGGTGAATGACAAGGGGACGGCGCAACGGGTGATTACAGAGACAGAATGGGCTGGGGAGGCGGGCGGCGGGGTGGTGCGCGGGCCAGGACGGGGCGGGGCGGGGCTGGGTGAGGTGGGACAAGATGTATTGCCAATAGTGCACTGCCAGGGAATGCGGTGACCTTGGAGACCGTAGGGAGTGGGTCAAGGCCGAAGTCACATGCGTAGGTATGTAACTTTTGTCCTCTGGATGGGAGGGAGGGGCCGCGTACACACACACACACACACACACACACACATAGAAATGACAGTCACGCACAGACCGACAAATATATGACAGCGACACTTAAGAACACCTGTGAATAGCTAAGAACACACACACACACACACACACACACACACACACACACACACACACACACACAGTTAAACAGATCACAGCAACACCTAGAGCCCCCGTGGAAAAATAAGAACACACACACACACACACACACACACTACGCCACATTTCGGAAGCAACTCCCACGCAGCACACACGCACGCTTCTTCGCCTTCACTAAAATTCTGACGCTGCTGCTCCTGTTGCTGCTGCTGATGATGATGATGACGACGCCCCTTATGCTCTTTTAATAACGTTTCCACTGCCCGTTCAAACATTATGGCTCACTTCCCTTTAAAACGTTTGCACTGCTCTCCAAACGTTTCTTACTTTCCTTTTAGATATTTGCGCTGTTCTGTGAAGCATTATGCCTCGCCCAACGTTTGCACTGCTCTTCAGAATAGTTAGCCTTGCCCTGACCCTCTAAAGGTTCTCCTGCTCTTTAAAACACTCTATTCCTGCCAAACGTTCTCTCTTTAGTTCATTCTTTCATTACAAGCTTTTTTGGTGCTCTTTTTAAACCATCATCTTCCTGTAAAATGTTCCCTCTATAGTTTTTTCTTCCATTCTAAACGTTTTTGGTACACTTTAAACCATTACATCCCAGTAAAACGTTTCCCCCTTTATTTGTTATAGTTCTTCCTTCCATTCTCAAGTTTTTTGTTGCTCTTTAGATATTTGCGTTCGAGATATTTCTGTTCCCAAATACAATTCTTCCTTCCCTTCTAAATAATTATATCCCTTTATTAACGAGGCTATTTTTTCTTCACTGCAGTTTTTATTTCTCTTCTAAACATTTTTCTTGCTTCATAAACCACTGCGTCCCTAAATGTTCTCACTTCCCTACAATAGAGTTTTTACATAAGAACATAAGAACATAGGGAAACTGCAAGAGGCCGGGTGGCCTACACAGGGCAGCTCCAGAATCCCCCCCACTACTCACGATGGGTGAGGTGTAGTTTCAGGGGTTACAGGTAGAGGCTTGATCCTCGTTATACCGGCGGTACTATGCACGCACCAGTACCCTGTCACCTTACTGCACCCACACCTCACTGCCACCTGTCGTCCTCGTCCATGTAGCTATCCAGTCTACTCTTAAAACAAGCTATCGTCCCTGTACTAACTATGTGATTGCTGAGTCCATTCCATTCCCCCACCACCCTATTACTAAACCAATGCTTGCCTATATCTCTCCTAAATCCTACTTTTATAATTTAAATCCATTACTGCGAGTTCTATCCTGCTGGCTAATTCTCAGTACTTTACTTATATCGCCTTTGTTGTAACCCTTGACCCATTTGAATACTTCTATCAGATCTCCCCGCCCTCTTCGTCTTTCTAGTGAATGTAAGTTTAGATGTTTCAGCCTATTTTGATATGGGAGGTTCCTCAGCCCCTGAATCATCTTGGTCATCCTCCTCTGAACTGATTCTAGCAAGTTGATGTCCATTCTGTAGTGTGGGCACCAAAACTGGACAGCATAATCTAAGTGTGGCCTAACTAACACTAAATAGAGTCTGAGGATGACCTCTGCACTCCTGTTTATTACCTTTCTTTCTAAACAATTTTGATGCTCTTTAAACTATATCCGTCCCTTTAAATGTGCTCAGTTTTTTTTTGTATTTTTTGTTTTGTTTTGTTTTGCTTCTCTTCTAAATGTGTTAGTCGCTCAATAAATCACTCCGTCTCTAAATGTTCTCACTTTTTTTCTAATACAGTTTTAACCTCCCTTCTAAACGTTTTTGCTGCTCTGTAAAACATTCCACTTTTCTTCAATGCATTTTTTTCTTCTCTTCCGAACGTTTCCTGCTGCTCAACAAACCACTACGTCTCTAAATGTTCTCACTTTTCCCCTTCTGAACGTTTTTCCTGCTATATAAAACACTGCATTCCTGTAAAAAAACGTTTCCCTTGCTCCGAAAACTAAATATTTTTCAATTCGCTTCTTTTATAATTATTTTCACAGCATTTTATAACAATATTGCTCATGCCTCTTTAACCCGCTGCACGGAGCTTTAAAACATTACTTCCGTCCGTGGAGCGTAAGTGTTAGGCGTTTCCACTGCTCTTGTAAACACCGCATCCCTTTAAAATGATATCGCTGCTAAATAAAACATGTATCAGTTTCCTTTTAAATCAAGTTACAGTTCCGAAGTTTTGGATGTTACGTTTTTCCATCATTTTAAAACTCCCATGATTTTTTTTTTTACCGTGTTTATTGTCATTTTATTAAACATTTTTACTCCCCACTAACATTTTCACCGCTTTTTGTAAACATTTCTATTTCCCTCTAACATTTTCACTACTTTTGTCAACATTTCCAAGCGCCTCTAACATTTTCTCTTCTTTTTTAACATTTTCTCTGCTTTTTTGTAAACATTTCTACTTCCCTATAACGTTTTCACCGCTTTTTGCAAACATCAACTAACATTTTCTAACATTTCTACCGCCCCTTTTTATACAATTCTACTTCCCTTCAACATTTTTCGACCCTCTGTTTTGTTTCGGCCGCCTGCCATTTAATTTTCGTTTTCATTCCACTTTTTATTTGCATTCCACTTTTTGGTTCATTCTAACTTTTCATTCCTGCCTAAACCTTTTTCGCATTTTTCGCACTCTACTCCCCGAACATTTTTATTCTATTTTCCTCGCACTTTATTCTTCCCTCTACTCTTCCCACTCTTCTTTTTCTGCCCCCATGCTCTCTTATCATTATTTTTTTATGCCATTATTTCATTCCACCAACACGAATGCAAGAGGATTTTAGACGTTCACACACACACACACACACACACACACACACACACACACACACACAAACGTACATACAATGCTTCCCGTACATAACAAGTCTCGTACATACATACATAACAAGTCTCATACATACATACATACATTCATAAATATATACAAGACTTCCCGTCCATAACTGGTCACGAACGTATACATGCACGTACATAACAATGCTTCCTGTAGTCGCGAGCTGACACACACACACACACACACACACACACACACACACACCATTGATTGTGTTCGTACACGTAACAGGTCCCTGGTATACGCACATGCGTGACAGCAACCCGTACACAGCACAAGTTTTGCCAGTACACACGACACATGGTGACCGTACGTACACACACACACACACACACACACACACACACACACACACACATACACACACACCATTGATTCCGCCAGTGCACATCATACTTTCAGAGGATACACACACGATATGCAGCTCCTGGCCACACACACACACACACACGTACACACACACACACGTTAAAGCACACACACTCCTCCCCGGGGTGTGGCCAGGGGAGGCGGGGGTGAGGGGGGGTGAGGGCTCTTGGGGGGTACACTCCAGGGGCCCGGCGAGACACTTCCTCACACTATCTCCATTTTATTAAACATCTTATCGCGGATTTCCTCCCTCCTCCACCTTACCTTACCTCCACACACACACACACACACACACACACACACACACACACACACACACACACACTGGGCCAGTATCAACACTCGCTCTGATTGCTAGTTCTTTTAATTACTTTAAGGTGGAGGTACACCCATGACTCCTCCTCCTCCTCCTCCTCCTTCTTCACCTCCTCCTCGAAGCACCACCTCCTCCTTGACCTCCTCTTCCTCCACACCTCGAAACTACCACACGCCTCTCCACACATTCCCCAACTGACCACCTCGCCACACCTCCCAGTCACACCCCTATACACCTGCACGCGAGCCACACCTGCCCCCTGCCACACTCCTTCCTCGTTAGTCATTGATTTTTTTAAATTTATTGTCGCCATTACACTTGTCTCTGGCGTCCGCTCCACCTGAGTTCTTATCCCCCAGTTTATCAGTGGCAGCGATAGTGGTATACGGGCGGCCCTGGGGGAGGTGAGGCGGGGCGGGGCCGGGCGGGGTGGGGCAGGGTGGGCTGGGGTGTGATGGCGTGTTACGGGGCGATGTGGGGTTGGAGAGGTCAAATTTAGGATCATCAAGGAGTGATTAAAGGGGATGACATGGAGGGTTGGAGACATGGGAACGGGGTACGGAAGGTCAGCTCGGGGGTGGGGTATGATGGCGCGTTATGGGGCGATGTGGGGTTGGAGAGGTCAAATTTAGGATCATCAAGGGGTGATTAAAGGAGATGGGAGGGTTGGAGACATGGGCATGGGGTAGGGAAGGTCAGCTCGGGGTGGGGGGTGATGGCGCGTTATGGGGCGATGCGGGGTTAGGAAGGTTAAATTTAGGGTCATGGTGGGGTGAGGCAGGGTGGAATGGGGTGAGAGGCCACGGCATGGGGCAGGGGAGGTCAGTCATTTGGGGCGATGTGGGGTTAGGGGGTCAAATTTAGGGTCATCATGGGGTGGAAAATGGGATGGGACAGGGTGGGATAGGGTGAGAGAGGGCAGGACACAGAGCAGGGGAGGTCAGTCTGGGGTCTTTTGCAGAGGTAGTGTATAGAGCGATTTATGGCAGAGGTGAAAAAAGGGAGGGTGGGCAGGGTAGGATATGGCAGGGGAGGTCAGTCTGGGGTCTTTTGTAGGGGTAGCGTATAGAGCGATTTATGGCAGAGGTGAAAAATGGAGGGTGGGCAGGGTAGGACATGGCAGGGGAGGTCAGTCTGTGGTCTTTTGCAGGGGTAGTATATAGAGCGATTTATGGCAGAGGTGAAAATGGGAGGGTGGGCAGGGTAGGACATGAAGGGCGGGGTATAGACTGAACATGGAAAGGTGAGACAAGGAAGACAGGGAAGGTAGAGGTGGTGGTGTGACAGGGGTAGAGGAGGGGGGTAAAATGGGGCTGAGTAGGAATGGAAAGGAAAGGGGAAGGAAGGTCTAAACTGGGTAAGATATGACTGAGGTGGTAGGGTGGATGGGGTGGACAGAGAACAGAGTGGGGAGGTAAGTAATTGGACAGCGGGTAGAGGGGGAGGGGGGTGACATGGGGAAGGGAGTGAGTCTGAACTGGTGGAGGCATGATTGGGGTGGTCGGGTGGGAGGGGTGGACAAGGGTACAGAGAGGGAGGTAAATTTTGGGGATGATCTGAGGGGTAGTGAGTGAGGGGAAGGGGGTAATGAGGAAGAGGTGCAATGGGAAGGGAGGGGAAGCATGGGGGAGCTGTGTACTGTAGTGGGGGGTGAGGTAGGGGTGTTAGAAGGGGAGGTGGACGAGAGACATAGTGGGGAAGTATATTTTTGGGTGACTTCGGGGGCTGTATGTAAGGGGAGGGGTGGGGGATGAGGAAGAGGTGGAAGAGGATGGGAGGGGATGCATGGGGGAGCTGTGGATTGTAGAGGGGGGTGAGGTAGGGGTGACCGAGGAGTAGAGAGTGGCGGGGCAGCGGTGGAAGGGACGGGGCGGGGCAAGTTTGATCGATATGGGGATAATGATGTGTGGCGGGGCTGACGGGGCGACGCGAGGATGAGCGGGGCAGGAGACGGGGCAGGGACGGAGTGAAGCATGACAGGTCGGGGCGGGGCGGGGCGGGGCGGGGGAATAATGACCCCGTTCCCGCCCCACAGATCATTATCGTGCGTGTTATCAGGGGGTCTGCCACACGCTCCTGGCACCCCCCCCTCCCCTTGGCACCCCTTGGCACTCCTCCTTCCCCCTGGCACCTCTTGGCCCTTCCCCTCCCCCTTGGCATTCCCCCTTGACTCCCTTTATTACCCCCCCTTCCCCTTGATATCCCGTGGCACTCCCTCTACCCCCTGTCACCCCTTGGCACTCCCCTTTCCCCTGACTTCCCCCTCCCCTTAGGTTCTTCTCCCCTTAAGTTAAGATTCCCCCTTCCTTTACCTCCCCTTCCGTTGGCACTCCTCTCCCTCACACCTCTCCCTTTGACCTACCCTCCCCTGGCACCTCCCTTTGTCACTATCCCTTCCCCTATCACCCCCATTCCCTTTGGTACCTCCCTTTGGAACTATCCCTCCCTTTAGCTTCCCCTTCCTTCGGCACCTCCCTTTGGAACTATCCCTCCCTTTAGCTTCCCCTTCCTTTGGCACCTCCCTTTACCTTTGGCACCCTTCCCTTAGCTTCTTCCCTTACTTTGGCATCTCTTCTGACACTTCCCTTTTAGTCCTTCCTTCTCTCCCTGACGCTTACCTCAGCATTCCCTTACCCCTTACCTCCCTTTGTGCCCCCCCTTCCCTTTTTAACCCCTTCTCGGCACTGCATCCCCCTTCCCCTTCTTTGCTCCTTAACCCTTTCCTCTGCCCTTTCCCCCCCTTCCTTAACCCTTTCCTCATCACTGTACTCCTTTCCCCTTCCCTTCTTAACCCTTTTATTCTCCCCTATCCCCTTTTCTTAACCCTTTCCTCTGCCCTTTCCCCCCTTCCTTAACCTTTTCCTCATCACTGTACTCCCTTCCCCTTCCCTTCTTAACCCTTTTTTTCTGCCCTATCCCCCCTTTCCTTAACCCTTTCCTTGGCCCTTCCCCCTTCCTTCCTCCTTAACCCTTTCTTTTACCCATCCCTCCTTTTCCTTAACCCCTTCTTCGGCACTGTACCCCTTCCTTTTAGCACTTCCCCTCGCACCTCCTCCCCTTAGCACCCCTTAGATCCCTTAAGCACCTACACTTTGCTCTTTCCACCTCTTAGCACCTTACTGACCCCCTGCTCTCCCCTTCCCCCTTGCAGGCACCCTCCCCTTAAGACACGTCAAAATCCTTTCCTTCTATTAGCTCCCTTTTCCTCCCTCCCTCCCCCCATTTGCTAACTGCTTTCCCCTTACCCCAGCAAGCACCCCCTTCCTCCTGCCCCTTCTCCTCCCTCCCCCCCCTTTGCTATTTGCTCTCCCTTTACCCTGGCCAGCACCCCCTCCCTCCTGCCCTTTCTCTTCCCTCCCTCCCCTTCCCCCAACTAGCACCCCCTCCTTCCACCCCTTCCCCCAGCTAGTACCCCCTCCCTCCTCCCCCTTCTTCCACCTTAAATCATTCTAACCCCCCCTGAAAGCAACTCCCCAACTAGCATTCCCTCCCCCCTCCCCTCCTCCCCTCCCCTCCCCTGCCCCCTCCTCCCCTTCCCACCTACCTCACAGGGACATTCCTCCACATGGGGGGCGTCCACCCTCCCCCCCACACGCACAGGTGTTGGCTGCCTCTCCTTAGATATACGCCTTACCTACTCACCTGTGTGTGTGTGTGTGTGTGTGTGTGTGTGTGTGTGTGTGTGTGTGTGTGTGTGTGTGTCGGCACGTGTCTATAATCGATAAAATAGTGAACCCTGATATTATTTTTATAGCAGGTATTTTTATTATGATCATTACTTCTACTACTACTACTACTACTCCTACTCCTACTACTCCTCTTACGATTACTACTACTACTACTACTACACCTACAACTATTATTATAAAAAAATATTATCATTACTCTCATTGTCATCACCACGATTATCATCATCACCACAGTCGCTATCATTATACAAGTCATGTCGCTGCCACCAATGCCAAAACAACAACAACAACAACAACAACAACAACAACAACAGCCCGGGGAGTAATGAGCAAGGTGAGGCGTGGAGGGCCTCGTGAGGGTCGCCGGTTTGTGTCCTGCGTGCCAGCGTCGCCTCCCGTGGCCCAGCGTGGCGCCACTGCTGACGTGGGTCGTGCTGGGGCGGGGGCTGGCGGGGGAGGGGAGCCACCTATCCCGCCGGCACCGACCCAGGACGACGGGGTGGGGCGGGGCGGGCCGGGTCAAAGCGGGTCAAGCAGCGTTAGCGTGACAACAGGGACGGAGCAGGCCAGATCAGGTGGGGCACAGCGGGGTGAACTGAGTAACGCGGGGCGGGGTGGGACGGGGAGGGGCGGGGGGGAGAGTGGCAGATCGGGCAGGACAGTAAGTTATGAGTGTATTGAAGTTCGGGATGGGAAGGGCGGTGTGGGTCAGGCCGCACAGATCTGGGGTGGGGCTTGGTGGGCATGGGAGGGCGGGGAAAACAGGGTAATGTGGGTTAGGTGGGGTAGGATGGGGTTGTGCTAGACAGGCCGATCCTCGCTAAGGTGACAAGGTGGAAATGCTGGAGCAGGACAGCTTGGCTAGGACAGGTAAGTGCTGAGGCAGGCCGGGCAGGGCAGCGCAGTGTAAGTGCTGGGGCAAGTCACGCAGGGCAGGACAGGTAAGTGCAGAGGCAGGCCGGGCAGGGTGGGACAAGGTTAAGTGCTGGGGCAGGCTAGCCAGGGCGGGGCGGAGCAGGATAAGTGCTGGGTTAGGTTGGGCAAGGCAGGGCAGGGTAATTACTGAAACAGGCAGGGCAGGGTATGTGCTTGGGGAGGGTGGAGCAGGTCAAGTGCTGGGGCAAGCCAGGCAGGGCGGGGCGGAGCAGGGTAAATGGTGGGGTAGACAGGACAGGCAAGGGTAAGTGCTGGAGCAGGCAGGGCTGGGTGTGTGCTGGGGCAGGCCAGGCAGGGAAGGGCAACGTAAATGCTGGACAGGCCGGGCAAGGCAGAGCGGGACGGGGTACGGTAAGTGGTGAGGCAGGCCGGACAGGGCGGAGCAGGGCAAGGGCAGGCCAGGCAGGGCGGGGCATGGTAAGTAAGGTTGTGCTGTCCAGGATGGGGCGGGGCGGGGCGTGGTGTGGCGGGGTAGCTGAAGCTGGGCAGAGCGGGGCAGGCCAGACAGAGCGGGGCACGCTGGGCGGGACGCGGGACGGGCTGGAGGTAGCGGGGCAAGCCGGTTAGGGCGGGGCGGGGCGAGGGTGGGCTGGGTGGAGGGGCGCTGTGGGTGGCGGGGCGGCGGGCGGCAGCGTGGGAGTGTGTGTCCTTTTTGGAGGACACCACCGGAAGCTCCACTTCCTTACGAGCCGCCCTCCGTGCCCCGCCCCGAGCAGCTCCGCCCCACCCCGCCCCGCTCCCGCTCCAGCAGCACTCAGGGGCGGCGGGCCGGGGTGCGACACAGGTGGCGTGCCCGGGACGCCCATGAGCAATAGCATTAAAGCTGAACCATTGCAAACTTAAAATTCCAACAAGGCTTACTTTTATTTTACCTTTTTTTTCACATCCGGTCGCCAGCTCTCGATATCACGGAGCCGTGGACGCGGAAAATGGTTTGAACCTTTACAATTAAGCAACGCTGCCTCAATATTAACGACACACAGCCGCGACGCCGTCAGCAGCAGCGGTGGCGGGAGGCGGCGGGCGTGCGGGGGCGTCGTCGCGTGGCGGGAGGACGACGCCCCGCCTGCTGGGGACCACCGCCTCCACGCCGCCCCGCCGCCCACTGCCGCTCAACACACGCCACTCCACCATGCAACTGAGTGACCTCTCCACGCCACCACGCCAACACGAAACACACACCACACAGCCACGCAACACACACACACACACACACACACACACACATCAATAAGAACAACTCAACACGCAACACATGGCACTCACTGCAACACAGCGCTCTGACATTACGCAATACAGACCATTCAGTAACGCAACACAAATCGTCCAAAAATTGTGCGCAATGAACCACCAATAGCAAACTACCTACCTACACACACACACACACACACACACACACACACACACACACACAATTCAATTACATCATCTCCTGGGACCTGAGAATCTTTTGCCTGAGTCGTAAGCATCTCGAAACCTTTCCAAAGAATGACGTGATTATTTGCCCTCCAAAACCACACTTGAGGATACTAGCCCTTTCCCTCTCTGTCTCTTCAATCAGACCATTTTCTTTCTGATCAGCTTTTGGGTTGTCACTGTTTTTTCAAGAGTCTATAGATATCCTAGCACTAAACACCATAGATCCTGTTTGTGCTAAATCATAAATTCTCAACTGCACCGAGATGAGTAATATGAATACAATTTAGGAATGTTGTGTGATTATAATTACAAAATTAGAAAGGAGAGGGGGAGGAGTAAGGAATGAAAAAGGAAGAAATGTAGGACCATGCAAAATTAGCTGACTAGAGGGAAACTTTAATTTATGTATAGAGTCTAGTTCCAAAGGATTATATTCCATTATTCATTGCTATCTGTTGCTGATCTCTCTCAAATGGACTCTTCTAATCAATCCTATTCAGAAGACTTCACTTATTAACAGCAATTTAACGGACGATACCCCAAACAGAAGCTGCAAAACGTTATTGAAGACTCAACAAAGGTCTTGTCGTGATATCC
>NC_066517.1:15639176-15641676 GCF_024679095.1 Eriocheir sinensis | reverse complement strand
GATGCGAGGGGGGAGAAAGGGAGGACGGGGGGAGCACAAGGCCGCCCCCAACACATCCCCCCTGCCCCCTCTCCACCACCACCACCAACACTTCCCATCGGCGCCCCACCACTCTCCCCACCACTGCGCCGCCGCCGAGCAAGGACACCCACCACCAAGACTTTGCTTCCTGCTGCCCCGCCTGCTGAAGGAGGACGCCGCCGTGGAGTCTCGCTAGGCAAGCAAGCAGGGTCACATGGAGGCAGGAACGAGTAGAGGCAGGCCGGCTTTGGAAGGACAGCAGGAGAGGCAGCACCGGATGGGTAACGTGCCATCGGGGCGGGCAGAAGAGCAAGGCAGGATGGAGAAGAAAAGATGGTCCAAGCAGAAGAGGACAGGAGCAGGACGGCAGGAGGGAGACAGTAGGTAGGCCAGTAGATAAGGGTTGAGGCAGGCCAAATGGAATGAAGAAGGCAGGCCAGCCGGCCAGCAAGGAAAGGACAAAAGCCAGCAGGGAAAGAAGGACAAAAGCCAGCAGGCAGGGTGGAGGCAGGCCAGCAGGACAGCTTTCGGGCAGGATGGAGGCTGCCAGCAGGTGCAGGACGCAGGTATCCGTGGGGCGTGGGCGGCCCTGCTTCCGTCTACCGTAAACTTGAATTCCAAATGAAGGCATTAAAAAAACTAATTAAACAATTCATTACAGGAATGGCGCTCTGCTGACCCGATAAATGATGCAGTTTTGTCTGGCGCTGAGCAGCTCCTCCCGCCGCCCCCGCCCCCGCCTGCCCGCCCTCCGACCTGAGCCTCGCCCCGGCATACATATGAAGGAGGCGAAGCTGTGGCGGCCAGAGGGCGGCGGGCGGCAGGCGGCCATAGGAGGTGGTCAGCATGTGAGTCGCAAAAACACTCCTGCATCATTTATTGCTCCTAAAGGCCTGGCGCTGCGGCCCAGCGGCCCAGCCTGCTGCACCCACACCATGGCGGACTGCGTTAGACAGACGGGGCTGCGGGGCGCGGCGGTCTGCATAGCGGAGGGAGTGGGGCTGGTGCAGCCCCGACTCGCAGATACCGCGTTGCCCTGCCGGTGACGCTGGCGGGGTCACCCGGAGGCCGCTGTTCCTGCCTATGACTGTTCCATGTTTCTGATAAATGCTCCAGTGCTCATTAAGGAGACCCACTGCTGAACCCACAATACTCTTACTCCCCCCCTACCCACCCTGCCGCCCCATCTTCACCATTACATGACCCTCGACACACCAGCACCACCTCATGTGTCACGGGTCTCCCGGTGGACAAACTAAGCTCATTAGGGACAGGTGAGGCGACGCCCACAACGAATAATTAAATCAAATAAAGTGACGGTCAAAAGAACAGTCATAGGAGGACGGGGCCAAGCTGCCCCCCTCTCCCCCACAACTTTCACTGCAAGCACCAGTGCCGTGTGGCACCGCGCGCCGCCGTCACCTTCACCTGCATGCGAAGGCCCACGCGGCCGTCCAGGTGTTCCATAAATGTCTATAGATTTTCTTTCCATGCTGAAGGACGTGACGCAGTGCCTCGTAGGAAGGGCCGAGCGGCCAGACGCGGCCTGCCTGCGGCGGGCCGGGCGGCGGCGATGCTGTCCCTCCACGTCCCGCCGCAGCGCCCCGCGGCACCAGCACCACCAGGGGCGCTTCCACCATCGCCGCCTCCTCAGATTAATGAATATTGATCCACGTGAAGACAATAAAACTTTCAGGCTATGAAAATGAGCACGAGTCTCTGCCGCCACAATAACACTCCGTTGAGCCTTGCGACAGGACTGCGTGCACCGCTGACCTCCCCCCCCCTGCCGCTGACCTGTCTGGTTCGCTATGACAGAAAGGCCAAAAGGCAACAAAATAATATCGTCATTAAAGAACACCGCTCATTACTGTATTTCCTTCCTTATCCGTTCATTTATTCACCTCTATAACTACTTTTAATTCATTACGTCTTGCTCCCGACATCAACGTCCTCCCCGCCAAGAATTAGCGCCACCACCGAGCAGATTATGACATTTAATTTAGCAATGTGAAATGTGATGATCACACGGCCGAAACAGAGCAGGGCAGAGCGAGGCCCTTAGGCACCCTACCTCCCTTCTCTTGCCCCCTAAGGACACCCCTGACGAAATTGTAAACCTCTAAAAGCTGTCATGCCCTTGCGTACAAAGTCCACCCTCCACCCCTGCAGCCCCTTCAGCAGAGCAGGGAGACAGAGAAGCAGATAAGCCGAGACAGCGGCGGCCCAAGCGGTGAACCCGTCGTCAGGAGGCACAGACAGATCGCCGCCACCCGCGCGGTTCAAACACGCTGACAGTCTTGCTGCATCAAAAACGTTTCCAGCATCAGGGATAATCGGTGAGCGCTATCGTCGCTGGCAAACATTTCGCGGAAAATTTAGGGAATGGAAAACGTTGGGTAGTGAGACCAGAGAGTGAAAGAACGTTTGGGTGGCGCGGGTACGATGATCAACGGCTCTGTTTGAGGACTGCCAGCGA
>NC_066517.1:15589176-15634176 GCF_024679095.1 Eriocheir sinensis | reverse complement strand
CAGGTCCTTGAAATACCGGCAACGGTAGGATCACCACTGCAGCAGCAGGGCCCAATAGATGGTGGTAGTAGCAGCAGCAGCAGTAGTAGTAGAATTAGTAGTAGTAGTAGTAGTAGTAGTAGTAGTAGTAGTAGTAGTAGTAATAATAATAATAATAATAATAATAATAATAATAATAATAATAATAATAATAATAATAATAATAATAATAATAATAATAATAATAATAATAATAATAATAATAATAATAATAATAATAATAATAATAATAATAATAATAATAATAATAATAATAATAATAATAATAATAATAATAATAATAAAAATAATAAATTTTATTTCACTTGAATCATATATAATAATTACATACGAAAAGACTGGTGACTCCCGAGCTCCCGCCGGATGCGACATAAAGATGAAGCCTTTAATCAATGCTGTGACAACAAATGCAGAATTTTCAGTAGGCGGCCTAGTGAGTGACCAGCAGCACTGACGAGGGCCGTGGCGGGGTGCGGGCCGGCGTTGTGGTGCAGCAGGTGGAGGCTGACTGCCTGACCTGCAGCACAGCCACACTGAGGCACTCGTCGGGGCCTGCACGAGCCTACAGCTCCAACGAGGAAAATAAAAACCGAAAAAAAAAATAACGTTTGAAATTTGCAACCCCGGTGGAAACAGAATTTTGTTTTATTTGACCGCAGCGGCAAAGTCAACTAAATATTAACAACAACATGCTGATTATTATCAACGGCAGTGACAGAACCTGTAGAGCCAGTGCATCAAAACTAGATGTAGCAGGAACATCGGCGGGCACGGCGAGGGCGGGGCCTGCAACAGCAGCGTCAGTCGTGACAATAATAGTAGCAACAACAACAATAACTACTATTTCTACTACTGCTGCTACCATTACCACAAAATCTGCAGCGGCGGTGGCGATGGTAACGGCAACCAGCAGCAGCAACATAAGAAGCAGCAACAGCAGCTTACACATCAAAACAGATTTGCAATAGTAGCAGTAACAGCAGCAGCAGCAGTACCAGCTGCAACAAAAGCAGTAACATCATTACCAGTAGTAACAATAATAACAATAGCCGCAGCGGCGACAGTAACAGCAGAACCAACATAGCGATAATAGTAACAGCAGCAGAACTAGCAGGAACAACCCAAAATTAATAAGCAGGAAAAAATAGCCGCAGTCGCAGCCTCAGCAGCAGGTTGTGAACAGCAAAACGCGAAAAGCAAGACCAAAGATTGAAGTACATGATCCAAAGCCATGAAAGGTACACCTATGGTAGCAGCATCAACATCACTGCCTCGGCAGCCTCAGAAGCATAAACACCAAAAGCAATATTATTAATCGAAGAAAAAATCCATATTGGCAGCGGCTGCAGTTAAGCCAACAAAAAAGGATGAAGAGCAGTCTGCAGCAGCCTTCAGCAGCAGCAGATTCCCCTCTTATTCGTCAACCTCAACTTCAGCACCTTGCAGTAATTGAACAGCAGTGTGCATCAGGTGCTAGGAGGAGGACCATCAACGGAAAAGGCACAATAACAACAGTGTGCAGCAGGCGGTGTAAGCAGAAGACGCAGCAGGTGTAAGCAGGAGACGCAGCAGGCGGTGTAAGCAGGAGGCGCAGCAGTGTGCAGCAGGCTGTGTAAACAGGAGACGCAGCAGGTGGTGTAAGCAGGGGGCGCAGTAGTGTGCAGCAGGCTGTGTAAACAGGAGACGCAGTAGGCGGTGTAAGCAGGGGGCGCAGCAGGGTGCAGCAGGCTGTGTAAACAGGAGACGCAGCAGGCGGTGTAAGCAGGAGGCACAGCAGTGTGCAGCAGGCTGTGTAAACAGGAGACGCAAGAACAGCAGTGCGCAGCAGGAGCAATAAGCAGGAGGCGCAGCAGTGTGCAGCAGGCTGTGTAAACAGGAGACGCAAGAACAGCATTACGCAGCAGGAGCAATAAGCAGGAGGCGCAGCAGGCGGTGTAAGCAGGAGGCGCAGCAGTGTGCAGCAGGCTGTGTAAACAGGAGGCGCAGCAGGCGGTGTAAGCAAGATGCGCGACAGTGTGCAGCAGGCTGTGTAAACAGGAGGCGCAGCAAGCGGTGTAAGCAGAAGGCGCAGCAGTATGCAGCAGGCGGTGAAAGCAGGAAGCGCAGTAGTGTGCAGCAGCGGTGTTAGCAGGAGGCGCAGTAGTGTGCAGCAGGGAGTGTTAGCAGGAGACGCAACAACAGCAGTGCGCAGCAGGAGCCGCAGCAGGCGGTGTAAGCAGGAGACTCAACAACATCAGTGTACGCCGGGTGACGTGACTGGTGGCAGCGCTCGTCGGAGTGCAGCAGTGAGCAGGTGATGGAGAAAGCACCAGAAGTTGCAGCTCTCGCCGAAGACAAGCAGGAGAGCCTGGGAGCGCCAGGGGGGGGGGAGGGGAAGCACCGCGTGGCGAAGGAGACTTTTTTTTCCAGCACGATGGCTGGATGGGCCATGGAGGAGCCCTGCGAAGGAGGCAGCGGCGGCGGCCTCCATCCCTCAAGAAGCAAGGATTGTTGCGAGTCTTGACGGAAGCAGCGACAGCAGACGGTTGCGACACTCGGCGGAGGAAACAAAGCGGCAGCGGCAGCAGGTGGAGGTGCAGCAAGCAGGGCGAGCTGGTGGTGGTGGTGGTGGCGGAGGCAGCAGCAGCAGCGGCGGTGGTGGTGGCGGTGGTGGTGGAGGCAGCAAATAGCGGAAGCGCCGCGGTGGTGGGCGGGGCCCTGACAAGGCTGCCCGTCCCTCACACCGCAATAATTTTAGTTTTCCCTCCTTAATCCGTCATTAGCAGGGAGCATCTTGAGGGCGTGAGTGTGCCAGGGCAGGACACGTCCAGGCGTAAGGGGTGACCTGCTGGCGGCGGCCCGGCAGGTGGGAGCGCGGCCACCGAGCGTCCCTTCACATTTACCCCATGATATGTCAAAGGTGAGGGTGGTGCGGGGCGGGGCGGGGCCGGCGGGGTGTGGGGGCAGGGAGAGTTGGGGGGGTGATACCGGCCCGCCACATACACCTGAATCACAATTTGTCAATAAGATCTTGTAGCTGGGCTTCCCACGACCCTCTTGACCCGCTCCGAAGGGCGCCGCGGCACCCCGAGACCCCGACGCTCACTTCCTCCGGCGGGACCCTCCGTCGGCGCCTCCCTCGGGAAGACAGACGCGTTTATATCGTGTGGTGCTGATGAGAGAGAGAGAGAGAGAGAGAGAGAGAGAGAGAGAGAGAGAGAGAGAGAGAGAGAGAGAGAGAGAGAGAGAAAGCAAACAGATCCATACCCAGACAGATACAGACAGACAGAAAAACAGATAGACTGATTGAGACACACAGACAGAGAGTTACACACACACACACACACACACACACACACACACACACACACACACGCTCAGGCATCAGGACAACCCAGCCTGACATCAACACTGGCCTACTTTCCTGCCTTCCTCTCCTTTCTCTTCCTTTCTTCCTCTCCCTTCCTGTCTTCCTTTCCCTGCCTTTCTTCCTCTCCCTTCCTTCCTTCATTTCCCTTCCTTTCTTCCTCTCCCTTCCTTTCTTCTTTCCTTTTCCTGCCTTTTTTCCTCGCCCTTCCTTTCTTCATTCCTTTTCCTGCCTTTTTTCCTCTCCCTTCCTATCTTCCTTCCTTTCCCTCCCTTTCTTCCTCTCCCTTCCTTTCTTCCTTCCTTTTCCTGCCTTTTTACCTCTCCCCTCCTGTCTTCCTTTCCCTGCCTTTCTTCCTCTCCCTTCCTTTCTTCCTTCCTTTCCCTGCCTTTCTTCCTCTCCCTTCCTTTCTTCCTTCCTTTTCCTGCCTTTTTACCTCTCCCCTCCTGTCTTCTTTTCCCTGCCTTTCTTCCTCTCCCTTCCTGTCTTCCTTTCCCTGCCTTTCTTCCTCTCCCTTCCTGTCTTCCTTTCCCTGCCTTTCTTCCTCTCCCTTCCTGTCTTCCTTTCCCATCCTTCCTTCCTCTCCCTTCCTGTCTTCCTTTCCCTGCCTTTCTTCCTCTCCCTTCCTGTCTTCCTTTACCATCCTTCCTTCCTCTCCCTTCCTGTCTTCCTTTCCCTGCCTTTCTTCCTCTCCCTTCCTGTCTTCCTTTCCCTGCCTTTCTTCCTCTCCCTTCCTGTCTTCCTTTACCATCCTTCCTTCCTCTCCCTTCCTGGATTCCTATCCCTTCCTGTCTTCCTCTCCCTTCCTGTCTTCCTTTCCCTGCCTTTCTTCCTCTCCCTTCCTGTCTTCCTTTCCCTGCCTTTCTTCCTCTCCCTTCCTGTCTTCCTTTCCCTGCCTTTCTTCCTCTCCCTTCCTGTCTTCCTTTCCCTGCCTTTCTTCCTCTCCCTTCCTGTCTTCCTTTACCATACTTTCTTCCTCTCCCTTCCTGTCTTCCTTTCCCTGCCTTTCTTCCTTTCCCTTCCTGTCTTCCTTTCCCTGCCTTTCTTCCTTTCCCTTCCTGTCTTCCTTTCCCTGCCTTTCTTCCTCTCCCTTCCTGTCTTCCCTTTCCATACTTTCTTCCTTCCCTTCCTGTCTTCCTTTACATCCTTCCTTCCTTCCTTCCTGCCTTTCTTCCTCCTTCCTGTCTTCCTTTCCCTGCCTTTCTTCCTTTCCCTTCCTGTCTTCCTTTACCATCCTTCCTTCCTCTCCCTTCCTGTCTTCCTTTCCCTGCCTTTCTTCCTTTCCCATCCTTTATTCCTCTCCCTTCCTGTCTTCCTGTCTTCCTTTCCCATCCTTTCTTCCTTTCCCATCCTTTAGTCCTCTACCTTCCTTTCTTCCTTTCCCATCCTTTCTTCCTTTCCCATCCTTTAGTCCTCTACCTTCCTTTCTTCCTTTCCCATCCTTTAGTCCTCTACCTTCCTTTCTTCCTTTCCCATCCTTTCTTCCTTTCCCATCCTTTCTTCCTTTCCCATCCTTTAGTCCTCTACCTTCCTTTCTTCCTTTCCCATCCTTTAGTCCTCTACCTTCCTTTCTTCCTTTCCCATCCTTTAGTCCTCTACCTTCCTTTCTTCCTTTCCCATCCTTTCTTCCTTTCCCTTCCTGTCTTCCTTTCCCTGCCTTTCTTCCTCTCCCTTCCTGTATTCCTTTCCCTGCCTTTCTTCCTCTCCCTTCCTGTCTTCCTTTCCCTGCCTTTCTTCCTCTCCCTTCCTGTATTCCTTTCCCAGCCTTTCTTCCTCTCCCATCCTGACTTCCTTTCCATACTTTCTTCTCTCCCTTCCTGTCTTCCTTTCCTGCCTTTCTTCCTTTCCTTCCTGTCTTCTGCCTTTCTTCCTTTCCCTTCCTGTCTTCCTTTCCCTGCCTTTCTTCCTCTCCCTTCCTGTCTTCCTTTCCTGCCTTTCTTCCCTTCCTTCCTCTTCCTTCCTGCCTTTCTTCCTCTCCCTTCCTGTCTTCCTTTCCCTGCCTTTCTTCCTCTCCCTTCCTGTCTTCCTTTCCCTGCCTTTCTTCCTTTCCCATCCTTTCTTCCTCTCCCTTCCTGTCTTCTTTTCTTCCTTTCCCATCCTTTCTTCCTCTCCCTTCCTGTTTTCCTTTCCCATCCTTTCTTCCTTTCTTCCTTTCCCATCCTTTTTTCCTCTCCCTTCCTGTCTTCCTTTCCCTGCCTTTCTTCCTCTCCCTGCCTTCCTTCATTTCCCTTCCTGCCTTTTTTTCCCTTCTTGCCTTCCTCTCCCTTCCTTTCTTCCTTCCTTTTCCTGCCTTTCTTCCTATCCCTTCCTTTCTTCCTATCCCTTCCTTTCTTCCTATCCTTTCCTTTCTTCCTATCCCTTCCTTTCTTCCTATCCCTTCCTTTCTTCCTATCCTTTCCTTTCTTCCTATCCTTTCCTTTCTTCCTATCCTTTCCTTTCTTCCTCTTCCTTCATTTCTTCGTATCCTTTCCTTTCTTTCTTTCCCTTCCTACCTTTTTTTCCCTTCCTGCATTCCTCTCCCTCTCTTCCTTTCCCTTCCTGCCTTCCTTTTCCTGCCTGCTTACCTACCTGCCTGCTTACCCGCCTACCTGCTAACCTGGTGTGGCAATAGAGACACCACAAGAGAACACTAGGGAAAAAAAATCCAAGTTAGCCTTAGCGGTGGACGGAAAATCCCAACACCAGTATCACCACCACCACCACCTTCTTCAGGACTACAACCAACTTACTTCTGCAGTGCCACCGGCAGTAGAATCAACTCCATTTTCAAGGACAAACACTGAACCCGTAAATAAATAGGATAAGAAGAAATAGGGATGATGTGATTCCTCCGCTAATGAGTGTGTGGGTATACTGTAGTGAAAGGAGGAAGCCTGTTTGTCGCGCCCTTTGACTTCTGCCTTGCCCCCTTGCTACCCCCTACCCCCCTGCCCCTCTGTCCTTCCTCACACCTCCAGGAATATGTCTCGTTTTCCTGAAGGACAGATTTTTTATTTTTTATTTTTTTTAATGTTGCTGTGATTGCTGTTTACCACGTGGCATCATATTTGGCGGGGGGACTGATGTATACTAGCTAACACACACACACACACACACACACACACACACACACACACACACACACACACA
The DNA here is from genome assembly GCF_024679095.1 of Eriocheir sinensis. NCBI lineage: Eukaryota > Metazoa > Arthropoda > Malacostraca > Decapoda > Varunidae > Eriocheir > Eriocheir sinensis. The sequence continues at coordinate 15,627,662 of NC_066517.1, read as the reverse complement.
CACACACACACATTTCCCTAATCAGAACACCTGCAATTGTTTTTTTGAAGCATTTTTCTCTGATAATTACGTGTCAGTTCATAGCATCTTCTTTCCCAGCTAGCAGTCATCATCCTCCCGTGCTGCTGCTGCTGGTTACATTGCTCGTGTGTCGGGGGTCCACACGCAACCCCCTGACGGCTAGCACGATGGACATGAACAGTTTTACCAAATGCTTATTAAAGATTAAGGGCCACATTATTAAACATTTCGGCGACCAAGCACACATATTGTTAAACATGTCGGCGACCAAGCACACATATTATTAAACATTTCGGCGACCAAGCACACATATTATTAAACATTTCGGCGACCAAGCACACAGATTTGACAAGGATTTCGTGAGAGTTTGGGCATTTCTATGGGTAGTTTACTGACCCTAGTGCAGGGGTTCTCAACCTGAGGTAAATTACCCCAAGTATGGTAATTTGGTCTTTTCTGTGGGTAATGGGGGAGACAAAGGGTGACTAAGAAAAAAAAATCGAAGTAAAATCATACCCATTGTGTCAGGCTGCAAATTAGGACAGGCTGAATGTCCCTTTTCTGCCCTTTTTTATTCCAGCTATTTACCTCAGCCTAATATACCACATACAAATTTATTAATAAATTTTCAAAGTATGGATGATAAAATGTAATCGTGGAAGCATTAGCAAAGAGGAGTGAAGCGAGGTGTGGAAAATGGGGTAATGGGTAAAATAATGGTTGGGAACCCTTGCTCTAATGGTACTTCTGTACCATGAATGTAAAGAAAAAAAATTCATGAGAACCCGATTAATTTCCTTTACGGCTTTTGGAAATAGTTAATGTGAGGAAGAAGCGTCTGAGAATATCGACCTAAACCTTTTCTTTCTTCTGTTCATTTTACGCCTCTGTTTCAGCCTCTATAACAGCGGCTGCGTATAGATGGGCAATATCCGTGTATTTCAAACACTATAAATGCAAAAAATGCTACTTAATGATGGGCGTAAGTGCATCTGTTGAAGTTAAGACACTGATGGCATAGTGGTGAGGGAACACTATTTATTCAGCCACTACTAATAGGCTCTATAGTATGGTTATGCCTGTCAGTAATGGGCCTACTGGATCATGGCAGCAGCACGCGACCATATTCACTATGTTCAGGTGTTGGTTCATGTACAGGTGGTAAAACTGTCTAATTGGATGTATGTGTTCCAGAGTCTGGGTAAAGAAAGTGAGATAAAGCTACTTAGAAAAATGTGTCACAGTCAATGAAGAGGTGGGATGGACAGTGATTACTAAGTGTAGGGAGTAACTGATAGTATGTAGAGCTACAGTGTTGGGTTAATGCAACAAGCAGTGCCAGTAGCCGTGTGACGATGAAAAAGAGAAAAAAAGTCAAATGGTGACAAATGGAAATCCAACCTCATCTATGGCTAAATCAGCTTCAATAAAGGTAGGCGATCAGAACCGTCTGTGTGAATAATTTATAGTCCTCGCTCCTGCCTAACTGTATCCCCACAGATAACGTTCATCACCTAACTGTAAAGAGCACACACCCACCCACCCACCCACCCACCCACACACGTTTTGAACAGGTCGGGTCACATTGGTAAGCTACGCGTCTGTCTCATCAACTCGACTCACTGGCCACCTCCCTCCACTCTCTCACTCTCGGCGGCAGCACTGCACCATCTGCTGTCTCCGGTCCTTATCACGACAGATACCAGCGCAGTACTTGCCCGCTATATGTCTCCCTTTCCTGTGGCTCCGCCGCACCATGTATATTAGTTGTTTAGTTGTTCCTCCCCGTGTTCCACACCCATTCATCTTTTAAACAACCAAGTTAACATGTACTAAGCTCATTCATAAAATTCATCGATGCTCCACTTCTAAAAGGGCGTTTTCCCTCTTTTCCTCTCTCCTCTTTGTCATTAAAGCCAAAAGTTACAAAGAATGTTGTGAATTCTAGTTGATTTATATTTTTGTTATTTTTAATTAGGTGAGGATACTTCGAGGATGCTTCATTCACTTGTTCTCAGCAACAATGACGTGCCTTCCCACATTGTGTTAATGACAAAATTAATGTGGAAGTTGACATTGAATCAAGCAGTATATAAAAGGGGGACTTATGGAGTGTACTGCGATGTGTAGTGGGATAGGCTGAGTTAAAGTGTTTAGTGCCAACAGATCACCAGACATGGCTGGTTCTAGGATCTGTGTGGATGTGGATGTGCTAGTTGATTAAACACGGGCAGTGCCAAAGGGCTGTGCGACGTTATGCAATGCCATGGGCTGTGTGGAGGTGGATGGGGGCACTAACACGGACTGTGTAAAGACGGGCAGTGCCAGGGGCGATGTGGAGGTGGGCAGTGCCAGGGACTGTGTGGAAGTGGGCAGTGCCTTCGACTGTCTGGAGGTGGGCAGTGCCAAGGACTAGAAAGGTGGGCAGCGCCAGGGGCTGTGGGAAGGTGGGCAATGCCGGGACCTGTTTGGAGGTGGGCAGTGTCATAGGCTATGTGGAGGTGGGCAGTGCCACGCTCTGTGGAGGTGGGCAGTGCCAGGTGCTGTATGGAGGTGGGCAGTGCCAGGGGCTGTGTGGAGATAGGCAGTGCCATAGGGAGTGTAGAGGTGGGCAGTGCCACGGACAGTGTGGAGGAGGACAGTGCCAAAGGCCGTGTAGAGGTGGGCAGTGCCAGGGGCTGTGTGGAGGTGGGCAGTGCCATAGGGAGTGTAGAGGTGGGCAGTGCCAGGGACAGTGTGGAGGAGGACAGTGCCATAGGCCGTGTTGAGGTGGGCAATGCCATAGCCTCTGTAGAGGTGGGCAGTGCCATAGACTGTGTGGAGGTGGGCAGTGCCAGAGGCTGTGGGGAGGTGGGCAGTGCCAGAAACTCTAATGGTGGAGGTGGGTAGTGCCAGGGACTGTGTGGAGGTGGGCAGTGCCAGGGGCTGTGTGGAGGTGGGCAGCGCCAGGGGTTGTATGGAGGTGGGCAGTGCCAGGGGCTCTGATGGTGGAGCTGGGCAGTGCCAGGGACTGTGTGGAGGTGGGCAGTGCCAGAGGCTGTAGAGAGGTGGGCAGTGCCAGAGGCTCTGATGGTGGAGGTGGGCAGTGCCAGAGGCTGTAGGGAGGTGGGCAGTGCCAGAGGCTCTGATGGTGGAGGTGGGCAGTGCCAGGGACTGTGTGGAGGTGGGCAGTGCCAGAGGCTGTAGGGAGGTGGGCAGTGCCAGAGGCTCTAATGGTGGAGGTGGGCAGAGCCAGGGGCTATGTGGAGCTGGGTAGTGCCAGGGGCCATGTGGAGGTGGGCAGTGCCAGGGACTGTGTGGAGGTGGGCAGTACCAGGAACTGTGTTCAGGTGGGCAGTGGCAGGGGCTATGTGGAGGTGGGCAGTGCCAGGGACTGTGTGGAAGTGGGCAGTGCCAGGGGTTATGTGGAGGTGGGCAGTGCCAGGGGATGTTTGGAGGTGGGCAGTTCCAGGGGCTGTTTGCAGGTTGACAGTGCCAGGGTCTCTGATGATGGAGGTGGGCAGTGCCAGAGGCTGTTTGAAGGTGGGCAGTGCCAGGGACTGTTTGCAGGTGGGCAGTGCCAGGGACTGTTTGCAGGTGGGCAGTGCCAGGGACTGTTTGCAGGTGGGCAGTGCCAGGGACTGTTTGCAGGTGGGCAGTGCCAGGGACTGTTTGCAGGTGGGCAGTGCCAGGGACTGTTTGCAGGTGGGCAGTGCCAGGGACTGTTTGCAGGTGGGCAGTGCCAGGGGCTGTTTGCAGGTGGGCAGTGCCAGGGGCTGTTTGCAGGTGGGCAGTGCCAGGGGCTGTTTGCAGGTGGGCAGTGCCAGGGACTGTTTGCAGGTGGGCAGTGCAAGGGGCTGTTTGCAGGTGGGCAGTACCAGGGACTGTTTGCAGGTGGGAAGTGCCAGGGACTGTTTGCAGGTGGGAAGTGCCAGGGACTGTTTGCAGGTGGGAAGTACCAGGGGCTGTTTGCAGGTGGGCAGTGCCAGGGACTATTTGCAGCTGGGCAGTGTCAGGGACTGTTTGCAGCTGGGCAGTGCCAGGGACTGTTTGCAGCTGGGCAGTGCCAGGGGCTGTTTGCAGGTGGGCAGTGCCAGGGACTGTTTGCAGCTGGGCAGTGCCAGGGGCTGTTTGTAGGTGGGCAGTGCCAGGGACTGTTTGCAGCTGGGCAGTGCCAGGGTCTGTTTGCAGGTGGGCAGTGCCAGGGACTGTTTGCAGGTGGGCAGTGCCAGGGGCTGTTTGCAGGTGGGCAGTGCCAGGGACTGTTTGCAGGTGGGCAGTGCCAGGGGCTGTTTGAAGGTGGGCAGTGCCAGGGGCTGTTTGCAAGTGGGCAGTGCCAGGGAGTGTTTGAAGGTGGGCAGTGCCAGGGGCTGTTTGCAGGTGGGCAGTGCCAGGGGCTGTTTGAAGGTGGGCAGTGCCAGGGGCTGTTTGAAGGTGGGCAGTGCCAGGGACGGTTTGCAGGTAGGCAGTGCCAGGGGCTGTTTGCAAGTGGGCAGTGCCAGGGGCTGTTTGCAGGTGGGCAGTGCCAGGGGCTGTGATGATGGAGGTGGGCAGTGCCAAAGGCTGTTTGAAGGTGGGCAATGCCAGGGGCTGTTTGGAGGTGGGCAGTGCCAGGGGCTGTGTGGAGGTGGGTAGTGCCAGGGGCTGTGTGGAAGTGGGCAGTGCCAGGGACTGTGTAGAGGTGGGCAGTGCCAAAGACTGTGTGAAGGTAGGCAGTGCCAGGGGCTGTTTGTAGGTGGGCAGTGCCAGGGACTGTGTGGAGATGGGCAGTGCCAGGGGTTATGTGGAGGTGGGCAGTGCCAGGGGCTGTTTGGAGGTGAGCAGTGCCAGGGGTTATGTGGAGGTGGGCAGTGCCAGGGACTATGTGGAGGTGGGCAGTGAGAGGGATTGTGTGGAGGTGGGCAGTGCCAGGGACTGTGTGGAGGTGGGCAGTGCCAGGGGTTATGTAGAGGTGGGCAGTGCCAGGGGCTACGTGGAGGTGGACAGTGCCATGGGCTGTTTGGAGGTGGGCAGTGCTAGGGGCTGTTTGGAGGTGGGCAGTGCCAGGGGCTGTTTGCAGGTGGGCAGAGCCAGGGGCTCTGATGATGGAAGTGGACAGTGCCAGAGGCTCTTTTGAAGGTGGGCAGTGCCAGGGGCTGTGTGGAGGTGGGCAGTGGCAGGGACTGTGTGGAGGTGGACAGTGCCGGGGGCTGTGTGGAGGTGGGCAGTGCCAGGAAGAGTATGGAGGTGGGCAGTGATGGGGGCTGTGTGGAGGTGGGCAGTGCCAGGGGCTACGTAGAGGTGGGCAGTGCCAGGGGCTACGTGGAGGTGGACAGTGCCACGCTACGTGGTGGTGGACAGTGCCAAGGCCTCTGCGGAGGTGGGCAGTGCCAGGGACTATGTGGAGATGGACAGTGCCACGCTGTGTGGAGGTGGACAATGCCAGTGGCTGTGTGAAGGTGGGCAGTGCCATAAGCTGTATGGAAGTGGACAGTGCCATGCTATGTGGAGGTGGACAAAGCCAGGGGCTGTGTGAAGGTGGGCAGTGCCATAAGCTTTGTGGACGTGTGTAGTGCCACGCTGTGTGGAGGTGGGCAGTGCCATAGACTGTGTGGAGGTGGGCACTGCCAGGGGCTGTGAGGAGGTGGGCAGTGCCACAGACTGTGTGGAGGTGGGCAGTGCCAGGGGCTGTGTGGAGGTGGGCAGTACCATAGACTGTGTGGAGGTGGGCAGTGCCAGGTGCTGTGTGGAGGTGGGCAGTGCCATAGACTGTGTGGTGGTGGGCAGTGCCAGGGGCTGTGTGGAGGTGGGCAGTGCCATAGACTGTGTGGTGGTGGGCAGTGCCAGGGGCTGTGTGGAGGTGGGCAGTGCCATAGACTGTGTGGAGGTGGGCAGTGTCAGGGGCTGTGTGGAGGTGGGCAGTACCATAGACTGTGTGGTGGTGGGTAGTGCCACGGGCTGTCTGGAGGTGGGCAGTGCCATAGACTGTGTGGAGGTGGGCAGTGCCAGGGACTATGTGGAGATGAGCAGTACCAAGGATTGTGTAAAGGTGGGCAGTGCCAGGGTGTGTGTAGAGGTGGGCAGTGCCAGGGTGTGTGTAGAGGTGGGCAGTGCCAGGGTGTGTGAAGAGGTGGGCGGTGCCAGGGTGTGTGTAGAGGTGGGCAGTGCCATAGACTGTGTGGAGGTGGGCAGTGCCATAGACTGTGTGGAGGTGGGCAGTGCCAGGGGCTGTGTGGAGGTGGGCAGTGCCATAGACTGTGTGGTGGTGGGCAGTGCCAGGGGCTGTGTGGAGGTGGGCAGTGCCATAGACTGTGTGGTGGTGGGCAGTGCCAGGGGCTGTCTGGAGGTGGGCAGTGCCATAGACTGTGTGGAGGTGGGCAGTGCCAGGGGCTGTGTGGAGGTGGGCAGTACCATAGACTGTGTGGTGGTGGGTAGTGCCACGGGCTGTCTGGAGGTGGGCAGTGCCATAGACTGTGTGGAGGTGGGCAGTGCCAGGGACTATGTGGAGATGAGCAGTACCAAGGATTGTGTAGAGGTGGGCAGTGCCAGGGTGTGTGTAGAGGTGGGCAGTGCCAGGGTGTGTGAAGAGGTGGGCAGTGCCATGATGTGTGTAGAGGTGGGCAGTGCCATAGACTGTGTGGAGGTGGGCAGTGCCATAGACTGTGTGGAGGTGGGCAGTGCTATAGACTGTGTGGAGGTGGGCAGTGCCATAGACTGTGTGGAGGTGGGCAGTGCCATAGACTGTGTGGAGGTGGGCAGTGACATAGACTTTGTGGAGGTGGGCAGTGCCAGGGACTGTGTGGAGATGAGCAGTACCAGGGATTATGTAGAGGTGGGCAGTACCAGGGGGGGGGTGGAGGTGGGCAGTGCCAGAGTTATTAAGGTGGATAGTGCCAGTGGTTGGGTGCAAATGGCAGAAGTGGATGGTGCTCATTTTTTATGTGGACTTCTCTCCTTCTTCGCAGCGGCCCCTCATGGTTAGTCCTTCCACTCATAATGCAAACTATTTAAACATTCCTTAATTTAGTTTGGAGGGCGAGGAGGAAGAAGAGCATCGGTAGGGAAGGGGAGGGGGGGAAAGAGGCGGAGGAAAGAGAGAATGGAGGAAAAGCCTGCGTAGATAGTCGAGTGAGAGAAAAAGTGGAGGTAGGGTAACTGTGGTTGAGGAGAGCAATTGTGGATGGAGGTTTAAATTGGAGGAAAGAGGAACTGGAAGGTGGAGCAATGGAGGCATCGGAGGGAAGATGAGAGAGGAATAATTAATGGATGGTTGGTGTGGAGGAATAGGGGGTGGAGGGAATGGAGGGAGGCTGAGGGAGGAATAGTTAGTGGGTGGTTTAAGAGAGAGAGAGAGAGAGAGAGAGAGAGAGAGAGAGAGAGAGAGTGTGTGTGTGTGTGTGTGAGGTGAAGGAAGAAGTGAAGGTTGATGTGAAGGAGGAGGGGGAGAGCAAGCCTGTGAAGGAGAGAGAGAGAGAGAGAGAGAGAGAGAGAGAGAGAGAGTGGAGGATCAGGATGATGGAAGAAGGGAGGGAGCATGGAAGGTTAGTGTGAGGGAGTGGAGGGTCGGGATGAGGGAGTGGAGTTTGGAGGGTCTGAGAGAGAGAGGAAGAGAGGGAATGGAGGGTCGGGGTGGAGGGAGTGAAAGAGAGGGAGGCAAGGAGGGACGGAGGACGGAGGAGTGGAGGGTCGGGGTGAGGGAGAAGGGAAGGAGAGGGGTGAGGGAGGAAGACGGAGTAGGTCTGGGGGAGGAGCATCCGACCTTGTAGTGTTGGGCGGCCCCGCACCCCACACCCACTCTCTCTCTCTCTCTCTCTGTGTCCGGGGCGCGAGGGGATACTGATGTAGGATGCGTCTTGGTGAGCTGAGTCAGGACGCCCCGGTACAACATGGGGTTGTTACAGGGATGTAGGGCTGCCTGAGAGCCCTGCCAAGAGAGGTGGTGCAGGGGGCGCCGAGCAGCGGCCCTGCCGCGAGGTGCTGCGTCGAGGAGGGGGGAGCAGGGGCGCGGGGTGCCGGCGTCAGGGGGAGGGTGCAGGAGGCTCCGGCGGGACGGCGGCTCAGGTTCTCATAAACACGGAGTCGAAACGGAGAAGGAAAAATGGTTGCACTGTGCCCCGTGCCCCTAGCTAGCCCTGGCTGCCCCGTGCCCATGCCGGCGTCGGCGAGCGTGCCGACGTGAGGCCCCGCGGAGGTAGCGGGCACGTCGCCGGCCAGACCGGGGCTCCTGCGGGCGGTGGACGAGGGGTGACACCAGCATCACCACCACGTGAGGCCGTCTCCCTCACGCCGCCGTCCCGAGACCCGCAAAACACGCCAAATAATTACAAAAAGCCTATAGAGGCGAGGGCGGGCCACCCCCTACTCCTTGGACCATCGCCGGCCGACAAGTGATCGGCGAGTATCGGTTTAAATCTCAGCGCGACTGCATTTAAATGCCCCGGGCAGTCAGCTGATCGCCTCTTTGACATGGAAACACTCCATACAGCCGAAAAGCGCCACAGTTTGAAACGTAGCGAAGGGCCAAACTTTTGTACGGCAGCGGCCGGCCCCCCACCTTCCTGCCGCAGCCGCCCCGCCGCTGCCCGCCGCCGCCCGACACTCACGGATCACGCCCATATTTTCTGTCACTTTCCACGTGTAACTTATTTGATATAATATTAATGTTGGTAGCGCATATAAAAAAAAAAATTATATCATCCAAGCCGAACAAGGTCTTGCCGAGCTACGTGTAGTGTTGCCATCCCAGTCTGAACGAATCTTTCAGCAAGTCTGGCCTGAAAAGTTGGTGAAATGTCGTGGAGGACAAGCTGTCGAGGGCTGCACCACCTCTACCGTTCCGCTCACCCTTACAAAAGTTAAACCATAAAATGCCTTGTTATTCATTTAATAAATAGCATATTATATATATCATCAAAATAGGCCTCAAAATGCCTTTAGCAATTTTTGAAACTAAGCCGATACAATGTGGAAGCGCCTGTCTCCAGTCAGCTCCGGCTACGTGATTCAGCCCAGAGGCCTTACACTGGCTGGGGACGACGCCACCTCCTATCGACCAGCTTTCAAATTTTTATATTTTATTCAGGAATCTAGGTAGTGTACGGAGAGAAACTTATATCTAGAATAACGGAAATATATTGATCTGTCTAATTAACTGACCCACACAGTGTTTTGGAGGCGGAGGGGCCAGCTAGAGGAAGGTTAGAAGGAAAATTCCATCCTAGATTATACGAAATATTGATAATTGATGAGGTGTCCGCTGGGAGGGGGAGTTTCAGTGGTTTGTTTCACTAGCCTACCTTCGCCAAATTATTTTTTCATTTCTATTTCAGTAGTATGAGTTAATGAAAGCAAAGAGTAGATTTATTTCGTAGTTTGTGTGTCTTTTAGCTCACTCGCTACAGCTCGTTGTTGGCAGCGTAGGAAGAGAGTAGCTGGGGAGGAGAGCAGTAATGGTCCAGCTTTGTCCGACTCTCTACGTCACGCCGTGTCGTCATTGCCAACTTACGAACATACTAACATCCTGCTGGCGGACACCACCACATAGCGCATTCTGCTGTTTTTAACCATACTTCCCTACAACGGAAGGGTTTACTACTCGCTAGAGTATACCAGTAGACTTGAAGCTTTAATTAATGATATTTTGTACAGTTTGGGAAAGAGGAAACACCAAAATTTATTCGACCTTAAAGAGAGCGCTAGTTGTAGCAGCGAGCGCTAGACGCACCGGGGAACGGTGTTGGGACTTTGTTGAACTTCAGCTCTCAGAGCGACCCGAGCTGGCGCGCGGCGTAGAGCAGTGGGACTGTGTGTGTTATTGTGTTTTGTGTCGTCACTCAGTGAACCCTCACAGTTTTGAACATTGCCGTGAATTTTAACCATGAGATCAACTCGACTTCCAGAGCATCATGTGAGCTGAAATGTCAGAGCAGATTAAGGTAGGTCGTTGATACCAGTGTTGAGGAAAAGTGTGTTTTGTGTGTGTGTGTGTGTGTGTGTGTGTATGGGGACGTTCTGGGGTGGAATTTTGTTACATTTAGCCATGCCTGGCCATGTTCCTGCCATCAGCACCAGCAGAACACAGAAGAGAGCGGACTTATACCGTTGCAGGGTGTGTTGTTTACCGCTCACCAGGAAGCCCGTGGTGAGTGGTGCTGTGTGGAGGCAACTCACAGAGGCCTCATCGCTCACTAGTCTCAACACTCGCTGCACCTGAGCTCGTTAAAATCTAATCCCCTTAAAATTATGAGCATCGGTGATTTGTGAATGAATGCTGGGTGTTAATTGCAGTGGTTGTCCTGGTGCAGGTGTGCTCATCGTGTATTTACATTAGGGTCCCATCAGCCTCGCCGTGATGCATGAGACTGCTGTTGCTGCTTGCCAGCCTTTATAGTTTGACAGTGATAGGGAGCGCGGGAAGATCACGGTGTGCTGCGTGCCGGGGGCTGCGGAGGGTGCAACAGCAGGGTACCGAGTCACGTGTGTGGGTGCCTGGGTGGTGAGTGCCTGGCGAGAGTCTGGAGGGCTGAGTGGGTGGTGGGTGGGTGCCGTTTACCTGTTGTGCCTGAGCGACGGTTCACTGGCAAGCGGCCCAGGTGTTCCGTGAGAGAAAACGTTAGCGGTGATTTCAGCGGCAACTTGCAAATTTCCTCGCATACTTTCCTTTCCCCGCCGCGCTCGCCCAGACAGCCAACCTCCTTCACGGCGCGTCATTCCGACAGGAAGGAGGATCATGCAAATTCCTTCCCGCGTACACACATTACCCTAATCCCGCCTCATTTGTCATGTATATTCATCAGTAGCCCCTCTGTGGTCCTTCCCATCATGGTTAAGCTGCGTTAAGGCTGTGAAGGAGTAGGAAAAGTCATAAAACACCGGACGGTTATTAGTCATCTTTCCTGTGCGTGCTGTTGGCGCCGGAGGGGGGAAAGGAGGGAGAGGAAGGGGGGGGGGGGTTTCCGGACTTGGTGCCCCCCACCACCTCCGAAGTGCTGGGTGCCCGCTGTCACACCACCCGCAGGAGATAGACGTCATCCAACACGGGGCACCAAATGCACTGCCAGATTGAGCATCTTACACCACTTACAGGAAACGAAAGCGTACATATCCTAAACACTAGCAATACTGATACGCAGGAGGAGCTTCAACTTCTGGACTTCGAACTGCCAGAACTATGCTCACTTGAAGCCACTTGACTCCTGACGCGGCCTCACCTGTGCGCCGTGACACCTGGACACACTAATTACCACCACCTGGCCGGCTGCACCTTCCTCTTCGTGTTCTGTAGCGCCATGCAGCGGAGACTGAGGCTTATCGTGGTTTGATCGCACGCACACGCTTATGTAATGGTTACAGCTTGAGTTTATGCACAACACTTTATTCAGGTGGATGTGTGATGATAAAGAGATGATTTGGTAGTGTATAGTATGATTTAGAAAAAGAGCAGTGATTGATTGATTGATTGGTGTGTGTGTGTGTGTGTGTGTGTGTGTGTGTGTGTGTGTGTGTGTGTGTGTGTGTTAGAATGGTGACTGGTTGTGGTGTGGTGTAGTGGAGACTGGTACGTGATATAGCGGTTTTTGGAAGTGTGGTGGTGGTGCCGAGAAGAGAAGGGGAGTGGTGATTGTGTGTGTGTGTTAGTACGTATAATAGTAAAGTGGGGTGACGATGAGTGTGACGTATTGACGGAATAGTTTTCTGTGGCAATGGACGTGACTGGTGTGTGCTTGTGTGTAATGAAGAGATGATTGGAGAATGCGTTGAGGTAATGTAGGGTAGGATAGTGACCTAGCTCATCACCATACATAAAAACTCATCATATACACACACAAAAAAAATTGAAGCTCATCACATCATAACATACCACACTCACCACTCTCAAAAACGAAATCAAAGTAAAATCCTGGACGCAAAATAATGTACAATTATATCTGTAAACTCACCACACTTAAGAAGAAATGCATTATTACATTCACCACAAAAACTGAACCGGCCACACCAGCAAGGAAAATAGTACAAAAAAAGCCTTCACTTTCACTTGAAACTCATCACTTTTTGGGGAAAAAATCATAATAGTCATCGCTAGTCCTCTCACTCACTCCACAAAGTCATCAGTCATCATACACCGTAGTGGAAACATATACCAAAATCCATAGAGGTATAGCTATTGTCTTAATAATGTAATAGGTAAACCCGGATGATTAGGAAGATTAGAAACTACAAAACATACAACCTCGAACACACCTAAGACACAAGGAAGAGTTAAGGATAAAGGAATTCAAGTAGAAGGTAGATGAGTCGTATATATAAGGTCTGGCTAACTGACTGATGGGGTCCAGCAATAAGAATGTTCGGAATAGGAGAGAAAACTCATGATGTGCCCCACGATTAAGACATCCAGCTTAAATTAATCACTAAACATTCCATCAAAAGACATCATGAAGGTGAGCAATCCATAACTGTAAGAACTCAAAAATTCTACACACTCATACACCGGAATAACCGCTCACCAACCCCTCAAAAAATGAAAAGTAGGAAAAACTCACCACCGCTCACCAACCTACCACACAAACCATATCACCATGACAATGAAAAAGCTCACCAAGAAATATCCCGCTCACTTCCTTTTTTTTTTTTTTTTTTTTTAGCTCCTCCACTGTCCCCATCATTCATTACCTCTTGCATCACCATCACCACCACAACCACCTTCACCAGTACCGTCGCTTTTCATCTTCACACCTCTGTCATCACTGCAGCCACCAGCCTACCACACAATCTTTACCATAACGTATTCTGTCATCACCACTCCCTCAGTCATCACCATATTCACCACGACCCCTTCCATAATAACCAAGACAGCTCCATCACCACCATTACATCACATTAACATCACATCAAATCACCCCCGCCACAATATCCCACATGAGCTAAAAAATGTCTCCATCACCACCTCTTTCTCTACATCCATCACACACACACACACACACACACACACACACACACACACACACACCTGCATCATGTCACTTGCTCACCTCACCACCACCATCACCACCACAACGACTCCATCACCAGCAATAACAATAAAATCACATGCATCACCACTCTCACCACCTCATTCGGTCATGACCCCACAATCCGGGGGGGAGAGAGAGAGAGAGAGAGAGAGAGAGAGAGAGAGAGAGAGACCCAGTGACGCCCCCAAGGCAGATCAGCAAGTATACGTATGAATGGGAGAGGAGGTGAGGCGAGGCGGCAGGCGGCTCAAAGAGAGGAGTACGGGAGGGAGGGAGGGACAGGTAGGCGGCTAGGGTGCCACGCGTACGTAACATGCCCCCTCCTGAGCAGTGTGTAAAGGGAGCGTGGCCAGACGTCAGGTTGTGGCCGAGATACGAGGGCGGGGCGTGAAGAGGCAGGCAAGGCAACGGGGGAGGGGGGGGGGGGCAGGCCATATGGGGGAGGGCGGGTGGGCGGGCCGGTGCGGGGGAGGGAGAGGGCAACGAGAGGTCCACGTGGTAGTGTTGTTGTGATGGGCTGAGGTGCAGTGTTTGTGGGCCTCAGAGAAAACGGGGGTCAATATTAGAGGCCGGCTGGCCACATAAGGACCCGCGGACACGTCCTCGTACAGCAGCAGCTCCGCCTCCCTCACGGCTGACTCAAGTATTTTGTCGCAAACCGGAGTGGAGGTGACGGCCGCGCGCTCTACTCCGCCTGCCACTCTGACTTGCCTTCCTTCCCTGTCTGCCTCTGTCTCTCCGCCTGTCGCCTCCTCCTCGCACATGCAAGGTTATATATGTAAATAAATAATTATTTGTATGCTCTGGGTCAAGTAAACACCCTCCCTCTCCCTCCCTCACACCCCGGTTGCCCTCGTCCAGCGCATGACGTAATAGTGGTTGACGTCAGTGTGTGTGTCTGTGTGTCGACGAGGAGGTTGACGTGTGTGTGTGTGTGTAGACGTGAGGCGCGTGGAAGAAAGAGTTCATCCTTCTCTTCCACACGCTTCTCTTCTTTCTCCTCCTCCTTCTATCATCGTTTTATCCTGTCTTCATCATGTTACTGTTCATTCCTCCTCGTTCTTCTTTTCCTTCGTCCTTCTTCCTATTCGGTTTACAGTTTGTCGTCTTCATCCTCTCGTTCCTTTCTTCTTCCTCCTTTGTTTCATTTTATTTTTTGAATTTTTATAAGTTTGACGCAGTGTTGTAATTGTTGTTTTGGTTGTGGGTATGATGAATTAATCTCAACTACGCCCTTTTTCCTACAACCTCCTCCTCCTCCACCACCACCACTCCCTTGTTTTGCTCCGTTCCTTCCTCCCCCACCCCCAAGCCGTGACCCCTCCTCCTCCTCCACCGCCCTGAGTTGCGTTGTGCCTCCACCCCTCCCTCCACCACCACCCCACCCCCTTCCCCAGCTCTACCACCACCACCCCGCCCCGGTTCTCGCTCACCCCCACCACCCACCCCACCTTCACCACCACCATCCACCCCTCCCTCACCACCACCACTAGCCACCTCACCCGACCCTCACCACCACCACCACCACCACCACCATCTTGACCCTCACTACCACCATCACCCACCCACCACCACGTCCTACGCTCTTCGTCGTCATCACCACCACCACCACCATTATCACAACCTCGCCTCACACTTCACACTACCACCCCCACTTCGAATTCATCCCTTCACACTGCCACGCCTCGCCCCATGCCCCGCCCCGCCGCAGAGGTAGTGGCTCTGATGTGGTGGTGGTCACGCGTGGCCGCGACGTTTAATAAGGGGAGGGGGTAGGCGAGGTGGTGAGGGGGCAACTGGCGGGGCGGGGCGGGGCGGCAGCTGCGGCGAGGAGCGGCCTACCATGTCGGGGCTCGGCGGCACCGCCAGGACACGACTCCTTCCCTCCTGCCGCAGGACCTCCCGCCATACGGACTTCGGTCAGATTTTCCCACTATCTAATGTCTGATTGAGGCGTTATCTTATCGGCGGCGGCGGCGCTGGTGGCGATGGTGGTGGTGTGTAGCGGAGGTGGCGTAACGCTGCGGGCCCCTCCCTCCCTGGCAGCCTTCCCCAGGCGGCTCCTCCCCGCCTCCCACCCGTCCTCCACACTTTCTCCACTCTCTCCAGCGGCTCCCCGTCTCCCGTCTTTCTTCCTGCTGGTGGCTCAGCGGCCCGCCTGACGCAGCTCTTGTGACAGAGGTCGTCACGTCCGCCGTCACCAGGGCGGCGCGCCGGGCCAGGTGGCCTCGAGGTGACCCAGCTGCCTGCGTGGTTCAGGTGGCCTTCAGGTGACCCACCTGCCAATGCTGGGCCATCCAGGTGACTGACTAGTGGCAGGGTTTATCGTGGAGCTTAGGTCCCCAGGCTGGAATGAATATCTGGCCTAGACGGATTGCTCGGATACTTTTATTTCTACCTTTGTCAAGTTTTAGTTTCGTAGAAACTTTTATCAGAGGGGAAGGGCGCTGTGTGGGTACCACGGTGTGGCATATTAGAGGTGGGGCTGTGTGGCTGGTTGGTGGTGTCGGCGGCGGCGGCGGTCATCGACGTGGGACGCTTAGGAAACATCGATCGAGGGAGCAGGTCGGTCTCCCGCCGCTCAGACCACCTTCACCTACGGCAGGAGCCTTGCCAAGGGCGGCCTAGTTCCTCGGGTCTGGCGTGGGAATTAATTTTACCGGCGACAGCTTTAAGCCGGCCAGGGGCGAGGCGGCGCGGACCGACCCACTTGCCAGGCCGCGACTCGGCGGGCTGGATGGATGGAGGATGGATGGATTCATTTGTTGCAGACGTTTGGCGGGATGGATGAACGAAAGCCGAACGTCACTACGGTAAGCCCGTGGAGGGCGGGGGGAGGCGAAGGCGGTGGTAGTGGTGGTGAAGGAGGACTTGGGCAAGACTTGGCCGTGCGTGGGGCGGAGGAGTAGCTGGCGACGGGCCTGCCACCTTGACTATGTATAGCGTGGCGCCGCCTTCTCCCTGTGGCCAATCTGGTCCTGTGAGGCCGCCGCCACGCCGTCCCCGGCCCGCCAGGTCGCCAAGCCCGTGCCACTCCGTGCTTTTGCCACGCCAGCCTACCGCTGGGGCGCTGCGGCCTAATGCTCCTTGCCGATTCTCGGTATTCCCAACTCGTCCCGCCTCGCCCCCGTCCCGTCCACCGACCCGAACTTCCAGCCCCTATGCCGGCCCTCCCTTCCCCCACGCCCCACCCCGCCCCGTGAGTCAGAGGGCGACCCTTGCACGAGGCCATGGCTTCACTCTCTCCAAGGAGCTGATTCGAACGCGAACACCCGCACGGAGGCCCCTACTCAGGGCTCAGCGAGGCTCCACGCCACCTCCACCACGCCTTCAAAGTGTGTGTGTGTGTGTGTTGGACGACTCAGGGCATGAGTAAGCGGGACCATCCTGCCGGGAAAGTCCCGGGGCGTCCTCGTCCCCACGCCGCCAGATGCACGCCCTTACACGCGCTCCCCACGCACGTGCAAGGGGGGGGGAGGGGCGGAGGGGAGAATATGAAGGGATACTCGGAATGAGATGGAGGGAGGGAGGGATGATGAAGGGAGAGTCAGAAGGGGAGAGAAAGAGAGGGGAGGAAGAAGGGAGAAACGAGAAGCATAGAGGGAGGGAGGAGGGGGCGCCCAGCCCGGCATCAAGCCAAGGGCCACATCCACCACCACCGTCAGGCTCTTCCCCAGGCCGCGCATCAGACAACAGCAACAACAATTAAGGTGACCGCCCGCCGGGGATCATCACCCCGATAAGACATTTTCACGGTCCTCGCTGAACTGTTAATCCCTCTCTTCAATCACCTGACAGTCTACATGCGTACACACACACACACATATACGCCGCTTTAAAGTTGTCCCAAAGCGGCTGTTCAGCTTCCACCTTATGTTACCTTGTCACCCTTATCCCCTGACCCTCCCTCCTTCCTTCTCTTCAACATTTCCCTCTTCAACAAAAAAACAAGTTATTCCGTAATACTCCAGATATTAAAAAGTCACCACCGATAACTGAGACGAGACTCCCTCAACTCTGAAAGAAACTAACCAACGTGGGAGGAGGAGCAGGACGGGGCAAGGACGAGAGAGAGAGAGAGAGAGAGAGAGAGAGAGAGAGAGAGAGTTGCAAGTTGCGCCTCTCTCCAGAAGGAACATTGCGCTGCGCGGGTTGTGTGAGGGTGACCTGCTGTGGCGTGACGTGATCAGCGCCCCGTCAGTGTAAATGCGCGCCAGGGACCGTCATAGGACTCTGGTGTAGGAATGGAGACGTGTGGGTACAGTCCTTAGGTGACCACATACGACCATTCTGGAACTAGCTCTGATAGGAATGGAGTGTGGGTACAGTCCTTAGGTGATCACAAACGACCATTCTAGAACTCTGATAGGAATGCAGGAGTGTGGGTACAGTCCTTAGGTGACCACATACGACCATTCTAGAACTCTGATAGGAATGAAGGAGTGTGGGTACAGTCCTTAGGTGACCACATACGACCATTCTAGAACTAGCTCTGATAGGAATGAAGGAGTGTGGGTACAGTCCATAGGTGATTACATAGGACCATTCTAGGACTGGTGTTGTATGGCTGAAGGAGGCGTGTGGGTAGAGGCCTTAGGTATTCACATCATCAGCATCATCATCACCTCCACGGGCCAGACGGGGCATGGGAATCGTCTCCGGTGGGAAGAAAGGGAACGGCAGGGAGGGAGGGGCATGTGGGAATGGAGAGAGAGAGAGAGAGAGAGAGAGAGAGAGAGAGAGAGAGAGAGAGAGCGCAATGAAGGGGCTGGGGAGGAACCGAGGAAGAGGAGGGTTGTGGTGGAGGAAGGGCTCTCGGGTATGGAGGGGAGGGGGAGGAGAGGCGAGGCAGGGGAGGACAAGGGCACGTGGGGCAGGGGGCAGGGGAGGGCAGGGTACGTTCGGAGCGTCACTTGGTATGTGAGTGCGAGGAGCAGCAGAGCCGGGCCCTGTGGGGAGAACCGGAGGCCCTTCCCCTTTCCCCCTCCCCCTCCTTCCCTGCCGGAGCAACTCGAGGAAAAGTTTTACGTGGCGGTGGTGCTGATGATGGTGATGATGATGATTGTTGTTGGAGGAGGCGGTGGTGGTGGTGGTAGTTTGGTTGTTACGTGCGTTGTTGTTGTTGTTAGGTGTGTATGTGTGTGTGTGTGTGTGTGTGTGTAAAAGCGTCAAGAAGTTAGCGCGTCATTGCTGCAGGAGTAGGAGGAGGAAGACTGGAGAGAGAGAGAGGGAGAGAGGCGAAGTATAAGACAGAGGAGGAGGAGGAGGAGGAGGAGGAAGAGAGAGGAGTGAAGGGTAGGGTGGTGGAGGGGATGGTGGTCGGGGGAAGGAGGAGGAGGAGGGGGAACTTGGATAGAGCGGGAGGAGGAGGAGGAAGGTTGGAGCTTGGAGGAGGGAGGGCAGCAGACGGGACGGGGAGGGAAGAGGAGGCGGTAGAAGGAGGAGGAGGAGGGAGGTAGTGAGGGCCGTCGTGGTATTTCCTGCCCGCAAGTCCGTCCGTGGCTCTTCTCTTCGGCGTTTTCCATTTTATTCCACTTGGCCTGTGTCTGGAGTGACGGCAGGAACTTGTTGCTTGCCTGCTGCCCCTTGACACCTCCCCCCCCTCCTCCTGCTGCCCCGTCGACCCCCTACACCCGCCCTGCAGGACTCTGGGAGCTTGCATGGCCGGTGGTGGTGGTGGTGGTGAGGCGACAGCGAGGGCAAGGATCCAGGTGGTGGTGGTGGGGAGCAGCTGACTGACCCTCCTCCTGCCTCTCCTTCCTTCCCTTCTCTCTCTCTCTCTCTCTCTCTCTCTCTCTCTCTCTCTCTCTCTCTCTGTTGAGGTGAATGAGATAACGAGGGATTTGCATTGAAAAGAAAGACAATGACAAAAATTAAGAGGCATTACGAGATGGAAGAGTAGTAGTAGTAGTAGTAGTAGTAGTAGTGGCAGTGGTGGTGGTGGTGGCGGCGGCGATGGGCGGGACACGTTATATATATAATTATTTTTGGTGGAGCAGTGTCGAGCTACCTGGCAGAGAGGGCGGGCACCGTTCTGGCCCTACCCTGCCCCGTGCCCCTGCGTGTGGTGTGGCCCGGGTGCCCTTCTGCGGCGTCGAGAGGTGCCAGGAGTCGGAGAGCCACAGGGGAAGGAAGGACATACCATTAGACAGGAAGGGAAACTTTGGAGGAAAAGGAGGATAGAAAAATGAGATGAAGGCAAAAGGGTGGACAGAGAAGGAGAAAAAAGAGAGGCATAGGCATAGGAGGAGAGAAAAAGGAGAGGGCAGATGAATAATGAAAAGGATGACAACCATAATGAGATAAGAAAACAGGAGGGAAAGGGACAGGAAAGAAAGGAAGGCGAAAAGAAGAAAGGGAAAACACAAGACAGGAACTGGAGACATGATGAGTAGAAAACCTAAGGCGAAAGGGTTAAGAAAGGGTGAGATAGAAGGCGAAGGAATAAAGAAAGGGGAGAATACAGAAGATGGGAGAGGAAAGAAAGGATAGGAAGAAAGGGGAATAGAAGGCGAAGGAATAAAAATTGGACAGAATACTGGAGATGGAAGAGGAAAGAAAGGATAGGAAGAAAGGGTGAGATAGAAGGCGAAGGAATAGAGAAAGGGCAGAATACAGAAAATAGGAGAGGAAATAAAGGATAGGAAGAAAGGAGCATAGAAGGCGAAGAAATAAAAATTGGACAGAATACTGGAGATGGAATAGTAAAGAGAGGATGGGGAAAAAAAAAGAGGAAGAACATGGGCCTCAGACAGGAGTGGGTAGGCAGAAAAAAGGCCGGAAATGGGGAGGAAAGGGCAAAGCTACGTGAAATTATGAGAAGCCAGGAGGAGGAAAAAGCGAGAGCATATATATAAGGAACCTGAGCAAGTAAGAGCATTGTTATTACTACACACACACACACACACACACACACACACACACAGGCTACCAAGAAGAACAAAATAACAAGGAAATAGATAAGAAAAGGAAGGAGTAAAAAGCCAAAAAATAAAATAGTAAGATGAAGTGAATCCGGGATGTAGATAAGCAGTCGTAGTAGTAGATAAGTAGTAGTAGTAGTAGTAGTGGTAGAAGGACTTGTGGGAGTGAAGAGGAAGGTGCAGGAGGGGAAAGAGTAATAGAAATGGTATGAGAAGAATAGTATGAGGGATTAGGCTAATGAAAATGGGGGGGAGTTAACATGAGTTATAGTAGAAGTTGCAGAAGTGAGTGCGAGGGTGTAGATGAAGGAGGGAAAGGAGCATGATATGAGAAGTATAGCATGAGGGATTAATGAAAACGGGGAGGAGGAGGAGGAATGAATACGGGGGTGAAGGTAAAGCAGGAGACAGGAGTAACAGCAGTAACTGTAGAAGTGACCGCGGGGGTGTAGTTGAATGTGAAGGAGTAATGGGAATGAGAGGTTAAGTGTGAGGGATTAACCTGGTGGCTGCAGGGATCATGCTTCTTAAAGGCCCCTCTAAGCGAGAAAAAAATGAGAAAAAATCATCGCTCACGCAAACCATTTCATAATATATATCGACGCATTTGTGATCAGTTTATGCATCATCTATTTTTTTTTAATATATATATCATGGCAAAAATGTGGCCCGTCGCTGCTACAGGGTTAAGGAGGAGGAGGAGGAGGAGGAGTGAATATGGGGATGAAGATGATACAGGCTTAATAGTACGCGTATATTAGTGCGTGCGGGGGTGTAGGTGTAGTGTGCAGGCAGGTAAATCAGTGTGCACCTGTCGAAGGCGAGTCTACGGTGGTGGAGCTTTATCGCCGTGGCTTTCATGATTAGATTAGATACCCAGGGCGAGGCTCACTGACACACACACACACACACACACACACACAGGGACCCCAAAAATATATATATGATTGCAACTTATAATTACTACAACTCAAACACCGATACCACTACAACTACTAATGCTACAGCTGTTACCTGGACGTTTAATTAGTTCACACGTATACACCTGAACTCGTACAGGTAAACAGGGGCAGGTCCAGGTAAGGGAGAGGGGGGGAGTGACTGCTTTGATAGTTATTGAATATAAACGTGCTGAAATGGGCCGCAAGTCTCTCTCTCTCTCTCTCTCTCTCTCTCTCTCGTTGGCAGGCTTCGTTTGTGTGTGTGTGTGTGTGTGTGTGTGTGTGAGAGAGAGAGAGAGAGAGAGAGAGAGAGAGAGTTTCTTCCTTTTCCTTCAGCCAGTGTCACTCTCAATCGTGATAGAGTTAAGAATCCCACTCTACGTCCGCCTCTCTCTCTCTCTCTCTCTCTCTCTCTCTCTCTCTCTCTCTCTCTCCACTTTATCCGTATATTTATACATGATTCCTGGCTTCCTTTACTCTCATTTAACATCCCCCCTCTTTCCCCTCTCTCTCTCTCGACCCCTCCCCCTTTTCCCCTCTTCCAAATGGCCGCCCCTTCTCTCTTCCCTTCGCCAACTTATTTCTCCCCTTCTTCGTTCCCTTCTGGTTCCCTCTCTCTCCACCCCTCACATCCCAAGTTTCTCTCCCCCTCGCTTCCCTCCTCCCCTCGTCGGCCTCATTCTCTCCCTTCTTACTCATCTCTCTCTCTCTCTCTCTCTCTCTCTCTCTCTCTCTCTCTCTCTCTCTGCATCAGTCCCTCTTTTTATTCAGTTCTCCCCTGGTCCTCTCTCTCTCTCTCTCTCTCTCTCTCTCTCTCTTTAGGAACCAGTTTTGTCACTTTCTTTCGTGGGTTTCCTTTGCGGTGTGAGTGTGTGTGTGTGTGTGTGTGTGTGTGTGTGTGTGTGTGTGTGTGTGTGTGTGTGTGAAGCCCCGGGCGTGTGTAGGTGTCCTGCTGACGGCGAAAACAACAGGAGGAGGAGGTGGAGGTGGTGGAAGTGGTTGTGGTAGTGGAGAATGACTTAGCATTGGAGTAAGAGACAGGAGCCCTTCGCTTTAAATGAGAGAGAGAGAGAGAGAGAGAGAGAGAGAGAGAGACCCAGGTGAGCCTCCAGGTGGTCTAGATATCCCCTGTGTGGCCCCTGTGTTGGCAGCGTGGCGGGTGTCAGGCGGCGGCAAGCAGTAAGGGTAGGCAAGTGTGCGCACGTCCCTGCTCGGCTGCATAATGACAACTAGCCAGCGGCACGACCCCCTCTTACAGGCCTCCGCAGCCCCTGTGTGCACGCAGCCCTACAGATGTGGTCGTCGCCAGTAGAAATTGACGTCGGTGCTGCGGAGCCAGTTGGTCCACAGCTGCGAGAGAGGAACAGTCTCTACGTGGCCTCGCCGGAGCCTGTTCAACCCGCAAATACCAGCGGCGGCCAAGGGAGTCTCGCCTCTGCCGCCGCCTGCCGCAGGAGCGAGACTCTCCGCGCTGTCGCATATGAAGCAAGTTTAGGGCTGAGGCGCCGCACGGAAAACTCGATTCTATGCGGGACGCGATAGAGTTTACCAGACTCTATCGTGGTATCTAGCAACTAGTATATGAAGGGGCGGCGCACGACTATCGCCCTTCTGGCTTAGGCGCGGAAGGCAGGTTTTGCCTCGGCGGCGCCGCTCACCCGGCCAGTCACCGTTGGGTCTCCCTCTTTCCCTCCCTCTTTCTCCCCTGGCCCCTCCCTGCCTCACTCAAGGTAAACTACACTCCAATATCGCCCTTCCGCATCTATTCCATAGGGAGCTATATTCCGTGATGTGGGATGCGTCCCCTCAGGCGCCGATCGGCGCGCAGCCAGGGAACTCTGGCTCTTGCTGTCCCGCGCACAAGACCCAAAATTGTTGAGTTCCGCGCAGGCGCCGGGCCTTTCTACCACTGGTCGAACAATAAGTTAGCCAATGGGACGGGAGTTCAGCCCTCACGCGCGGGTGACTCACAGACCAAATTGGAATAACGGCGTCGGCTGGTTGCTACGTGGGTCGGACAAAACTCGCAGCGCGCACACCAATGCAGCCTCTCTGGCCGGGTGGAGTAAGGTCCATGTTCGTTCGCGAGGGGAGTGCGGGGGCGCCACAACCCGAGTCTAGCAAACAGAGCTCTGAGGACAACAAGAAAACACGCCTCGAGAAATATGGAGGAATCAAAACAAAGAAATGTAAGAGAAATTAATAATTTTACCACAGACTCGCATTACGGCGCCCCAGCACTCTGCCCCATAGCCTGGGCTGCAGCAGCAGGCGGCGAGGTGTATGCCGTGGCCCCCTCAACCCTGCCGCGTGACAATGAGCACACACGATTAATGCTCCTTGTTAATATATATTTGGGCAGGGGAGGGGCGGGGCGTGAGGCAGGTGTAGGCAGGGTGGGGGGCAGGCCAACAGGTGGCAAGAAGAGGCGGCAGCATGTGCGGTCATTGTCAGTCGCTCCCTCGCCACGCTCACCACCTCTTGAGTTGAAGTTGGCGCGGGAGGTATGGACGTGTATCCACCTGTTACGTCACCGTGATAGCTCTGCGTGCAAAACTTGCCCGCCGAGGCCCGCCTCCTCCTCCGGAGTGCCGCGACTCTTGGCTGGACGGCGTGGGCGGCCTCTCTCCTTCCTCCCCACCCCATTTAAGAGCGACTGAACTTGCTAAGTATAGCTCAAAGTTTAGGCACTATTCCCCCCTCCTCCCAATAGCATTTCATTCAGTAATACTTCATGTCTACGGCGGCAGCCCCGGCGGAGGCAGTAGGAGAGGTGGACTGCTGGTGCGGCTGTAGTGGGCCGCTCTTACACAAGGCGAGTTAGCTGCTGCTGCTGTCGCCTCCACCTCTGCTGCCGCCGCCGCCGTGCTGCAGCCGTAGAGGCCAGTTCCTCTTGCCTCGCGCCGGAACTCTCGCCCTTGTGTTCCAGCCACCCCGAGGCACCTTACCCTGGCTGAAGTCCAAAAATTATTTTGAAGTTATACTGAATAACCTGTAATGGGCTGCACATGATCATCTCTCCCGAAAATTAAGAAAGAGGTCTTCTGTCTGCATGTCCGTGACGCCAGGCACCTAGGCGGCCAGGGCAGCGTGTAGACAGAGGCAATTGTAGCGTTAATGTGGGCCGGCGGGCGGGAGCGAGTCTGGTGGCGGAGGGCGGCCACGCAGGCGCGGCCGCCTCCTCCACTAGAAAATACCACTATTTACCTCGTTGCCATGGTAATGCGCCACTACTTAGACAACATTGCTCAAGGTTTATCGACCTCGTGTTTTGTCCTGTGGTGCACCTATAGGATCCCCGTGTTGGGCACATGGCACACACACCGCACTCACCACCTCCGAAATAATCTTCCAGCAAGTTAGGCCCAACCGTTCTCGCCCCTTAATTTTCTTTTTATGTGCCCTCCCTGCCGAATTGATCCCATTTTCTTTAACAGCGGCGCCTTGGGGCCCGCCACCCTCCGAGGCCCGTCTGTCGGGGATCCCGCGCTGCCTTTACTCTCGTCCCGTCAAGAGTATCCTGCGGGCCGCTACTACTACTACACTACTACTACGGCCAAACCTTGCACGCGCCTGATCGAGGGGTGAGGAGGGGGCCAAAGACAGCCACGTCAATGCGTCGCTCTCATTCACAACTCCGCATAAGCTTCCTTCAATTGCAACAATGGGAAGTGGAAAAGTTAAAAAAGGGGGAGGGGTGAAGGAGGCGGGTCTCACTGAAAAACCATGACGGAGGCAGACGCAAAGGGACAAAATGGAGAACCCTAAAATTCCCCCTCTTGAAAAATTGAGGGTGGGTGGGAGGAAGGGAGGAAGACGGGGGCTGGTGTGTGTGGAAGGGGGGGGAAGAAGTGGGGGCGGCCTCGACTCTCCTTCGGTTTTTGTCTTCTCTTGCTTCATCCCCTCCTCCTCCTCCTCCTCTTCTTCCTCCTCCTCTTCTTCTTCTTCTGCCGCCCCGCCTGTTCCCTTCCTCTTCCCCGACACGACAGAAAATGGGAAATTCTCGAGCCCAAGTTCTCCCTGAAGTCGTAGGTTTCTTGTGGGGCGCGAGCTGCCGTCAAGCCCGCCAGCAGGGGCCGACACTCACTCCTGCTGGGGCTCACGCAACTGACTTGGCCCTGGGCTGAATGGGACTGGAGGGCTGGAAACGAGAGAGAGAGAGAGAGAGAGAGAGAGAGAGAGAGAGAGAGAGAGAGAGAGAGAATTAAAGTTACAAAGGTTTACTACAGCTCGTCCTTACGTTATGAAGGAGTTACAGTAGGCAAGTTTCTTCCACCCAATACACCCTTGGTTACTTGAAAACATGCGACAACACGAGGAATGAGAGAGAGAGAGAGAGAGAGAGAGAGAGAGAGAGAGCTGTGTTCATGCCGTGATGGTGTGACCGAGGAAGTCTAAGCAGTGTGCCCTTCTAATTTCACTATACACACTGCGCGGTGGCCTGCTCACTCACTCACTCACTATCACCATAACCACCACTACCTTCACCATTACCTAATACTCCTCAAGTCTACCCTAAAAGAAAGCAATGATTCATAGGTAATTTTATTCACCCACAACCCTCGTGTATATATCTTTAAGTGTCCCCGCGCACAGTTTAGTAATTAGTATCAAGTATTTTGTCTTCCCTCTTTGAATAGTTCTTTAATGTCGCGCTGTTTCGTCGCCTATTCAATGTTCAGCCCAAGTTGTGATTGTTGACCACTTGTACTAAATTGTCCGCCAGTCAGTCATCCATTCACAACTCCAAACTGCCATTCATTCACCCGACCATTCATCCACCAATCGAACCAGCAAGTCCGATTCTGGGCCCGTTCGCAAGCGAGCGAGTCAGCCAGTCCGCCAGCCAGCCAGTCAGCCAGCCATCGGGCGGCCACCAAGGATACCGCGACCGCCAGTCACTCCCTCCCCGCGTCTCAATGGGTTGCCTTATATAAGTGTAACTTTTTTACGTTGCTGAGAGTTTACGCCAAACATGATCAGCATCTGCTAAATTGCGAGGCTGAGAAGTGTCAGTATTTTAGCTTTAAAGGATATACAAACGCACAAAAGTGACGAAGCCCGGGGTGGAGCGCGCAATCGGACGCGGTGGCAGCCCGCCCTCTTTACCTACTTCCCTCTCGCCACGCACTGCGCCCCGCTCGCTCCCGTTTTTTTCATATATCATTCTAATACTTTAAAGCATTAAAACTTAATTTCTGCATTCACTGCTGTGGATGTCCACGCGTGAGACAAATAAGAGCCGTAGAGAGTGATGAGTGATGGGTAATGCGACGTGTGGCCTATAGAATTTAACGTATAGCTACCAAGTCTGGGGATAGACTTCTGCGAATTACAGACGCCCTCCTCCCTCCCTGTTTAGGGGTGAGCCTCTGAGCAGTAACATTGTTCATGCCGTATCCATTTCCTGTGGCTGGGTATCATGAGTAAGATGTCAGGGAGGTGTGAGCGTCTTCGTCACTTGTTTATCAGCGGCCTTGGTGACGGCGAGGGTGCCCAAGGGAACACGCAGGGCGCGCGTGATCTAGCTGCCTTGCCACAGCTGTACCCCCGTGGAGGCGCCCTGCCGCGTCACGCCTTGGCCTCACCCTATATCAGTAGCGGTATCTTAGAGAAGGGCCCGACCCATGTGACAGCCCCTAGGTTACACTGTCTTCGCCCGTGATATCTTTACTACTCGTGGAGGCGGACCCTACTCGGTGGTGACTGCCTGTGGTAACATTGTCGTCACTTCGGGCTCTTGAATGGGGACCCAACGCAGCGGTGACATTTTAGGCCTTTAGGGTTTCATTGTCTTCACTCTTGATGTCTTTAGTTGATATGGACCTAACTCTGTAGTGACGGCCTGTCTACTGCAGCACAGTCGCCACTCTATTCTTAGAAGGGGACCTAACTTTGATGATATCCTTAATTGAGTGAAATAACCTTGTCACTCAGTATCTAGAAGGGGGGACCTATTCCAGTGGTGACGGATTATAGTAACATTGTCACCACTCATTATCTTAGGCAATAGAGCCAAGCCAGCCTGTGGTAACACTGTCTTTACTCTTACAGGGGCACTCGACGATGGGGCTTCCTCGAGCAAGCGGCAAGCGGCGGTGGTCAGGAGAAGACGGCGGAGAGTCACTGCCGGCGGCCAAGGTGATCTGCACGTCGCCCCCCCACGCCCTCTGTGCTGAGGACGTGCTGCACCACCCTGCCCTCACCCACGCCAACGCTACCACGCCAGCCCTCGAGTGCGAACTGACTAGTGGCGCTGCGGGTGACCCTTCCACCACCACGCTGGAGCAAGAGGAGCTGCCCCCCGGCGTGCCCGGCAGCGCGCCCCCCTGCCTCCCGGGGCACCATACCTTCCCAGAGGAGTCCGACGACGAAGATACTGATGACGACCACGACGACTTCATTGATGACGAGGAGGACAAAGACTCGGGTTTCATCGACAGCAACTCAATCGACAACTCTTCGGACGACGAGTCGGAGAACAGAGTGATTTCCGGAGATGCGGGGGAGTCTTGCACCTCCGCCTCCACCACTACCACCACCACCTCCTCCTCCACCACCACCACGACGTCCACCTCACTTCAGCTTTCTCTGTCCAAAGTCCTTCCCCCAGCCTCCACCAGCCCCCAGGTGACTCCATCCCCCACCCCTGCCCTCACCATGTCACAAGTTCCCATCCTTCTCCCTTCCCCACCGCTCCCCCTTACAGTATACACCCCTTCCATTTCCTCTCTAGTTGCCTGCACCACCATTCCCCTCGCCTCCACTAATACATCCCCTTCCTCCCCTGTGGTAGTGCAAGCCCCAAGCACTCCATCCCTGCCCACGGTACTCACCTCTACTCCTTCGTCGCCTCCCCCACCCATCTCTCCATTCCCGTCCCTTCCCACTACAACTTTTCTTCTTTCCTCTGTCTCCACCACCACCACGTGCACCACCACCACCACCGCCAGCACCACCGCCAGCAGCGCGGAGGAGCAGCCAGGGCCCAAGACTCTGACTGGTGAGGGCAGCATTACCACAGTCACAGCTGCCCAGACTGGCACTATGGTCACCAGCACCTATCAAGGAGCACTAACCTCATCTGTCTATGAACCTCACCCCTTCACCTACCCTGGAGAGTCCTATCCCACCCGGCCCTCCACCCCAACCTGGGAGAGCTGCAACTATTATGATGGTTCTCAGCCCACCACCAATAAGTACATGGAGATCTCCCCCAACAAGCCCTCCTCCAGCCAGTCCATTCAGTGTGATGAGAATGGGAAGTCCTACCTGGAGCTGGGCAGTGCCTCGCCCTACACCCACACCTACTCCAGCGACTGTGGTAACTACACCACCTCCCCCTCCACCACCTACCCAGCACAATCCTACAATCAGACCTACACCAGCCCCAGCACCTATGGACAGCCCAACACCTACTACAACCCAAGGCAGAGCTACAGCCCTGGACCTTATGCATACCCAGCTGGAGAGAACTACAGCACCTTTGAAGGAGAGAATGGATGCAGCTACAGCTATGGCGGCAGTGGCTACGGGGCTGTGCGAGGCTCTCTGGTGCCCTCCCGTGGGCCACCCCGCTGCATGTCCCCATACTGTGACCCCACCCGAGGCAGCCCCAGGCCCTCATGTTACCATCAGCAGCGGCTCTCCGTGCTCAACGTGTCCATGTACAAACTGAACAGGTTCCGCCAGTTCCCGGACCCCAGCCTTCATCGGTCCGTTCTGATCTGCAACACCCTTAGACACATCGAGCGGGAGTTGGAGGCTGAGGGGGTGAGTGTCGCCTCCCTTCTGGCTCATTCCCATGCCCACCCGGCACACTCACACCTCCAGGGTGCCACACTTGGCCCAGGGTCCCCTCCCTGCCCAGAGCCCATGCCGTCCTCATCCCCCTCACCCCCTGCAGCCATGGATACCTCCTTGTCCTCCATGCAGACACCTCCGGCAGGCTCTCCACTGGCAGCTCCCTCCACCCCCCCTCCGTCCACTGCAAGCACCCCACCACCCCCTGTCACACATTACAGCAGTCCTGTGTACCCAACACCTCAGTACCTCCCCACAGACCCTGCCTCAGCCTCCTATGACAACCGGGAGACTGTGCACCTGCGGCCGTACCCCAACCTGGTGGCCAGCACCTCCCACGAGGAGAGCCGGGAAGGACCTTCAGGGGTGTCAACAGACAACACTGAGGTGGAGAGCTCCCCCGCTCCACCTTCCCCCCGACCCACACCTGCACCCCAGGAGGAGAGGACAGAGGCTATCAATTGGTGTTCTGTGCTGAGTCTGTCCTCGCAGACTGATCTAGACTCCATGAACAATAATGAGTATGGCGAGTGGAGCAGTGAGGCAGCAAGTGACTTAGACTACAACAGGCCCGAGGACGGCCCGCCCTGGAAGCTGCCATCTCTCAGTGCTGAGGATGTGCTCAAGTCTTTTCCCGAGGCCTCAAAAAGACTAGAACCCAATGAGGACCTTGATTCCATAATAAATGTCTTGGTTGGCTCTTAGCATTTAATGTAGTGTAGCTAAATATTAATTCATTCCAAAGGAATAAGTTGAAATATTGCCGCCATGCTGGCAGAAAGAATACATCGCAATCCAGTGCATTTGTGGACAACCAGACTTTGCTCAACCCCTGGCTGGTGCGGTGGGCCACACCTGCAGCCTCCCGCTCGTGTCCCAAGGGTGCTGGCCTGCATAGCCCAAACCTGCAGCCTTCTCACCCATGTCCCAAGGGCACTGGTCTGCTTGGCCCTGGGAAGCTTGCTGTGTGGCTGAGCAGTGAAGGGCCAGTAGCCCCTCTGATTAAGGTTAAAAACTGTACCTGCATATAAATATACAGATATTAAGTTCTCATTCATGTAACAGTGGCAATATTCAAGGTTCCGTACCAGAGTTATAGGCAGGTAGATGCCAAACTATTGATTACTTAAGACAAACTTAAATGCTGATACACATTATGGACAAAGGTGCTTATATTCAGTTTTGAATGTTATCTTGACTTTCCTAAGTATGCTGACATGTTTCACCTCAAGTGGTTGTGTTGTAGTATCTTTCAGTATTTGCATTATTTTTTGTATGATTATGGCCTGGAATATGAGTAAGCTAATGCTAGATAGAAAAGATTTTTTCTGGCCGACCTTCAAGTTCAAAATATTCTGCCCCATCAAGTGCAGGTGGGTGAAAGGCAGCCCCACCTCACCACCCCAAGCCATGCCGGGGTCTAAACACATCACCTGTGGGTTTGTTTCCTTTGGTGCCAATGGGGCCACACCTTGCTCAGGCCAACACAGGTCATCAAAATTGCTTGCAGTGCAATGTTCTTGCCTCACCATCAGTGTTGTCTGTCAATCACGAGGAGCTGGGTGGGGCCTGAGTGGGCTGTGATGTCCCACTTATTTAATTATATTGATCTCGGGTGATTTTGTTATAGAATGACTCGTTGATTCTAGTCGTGGTGATCGCCATAGACCGCAGTGACCACGTGCTGGTGCAGTAAAGTGCACCTCACACATCTGGCAACAGCTTATACTTGGTCTC
Source organism: Eriocheir sinensis (assembly GCF_024679095.1). Lineage (NCBI taxonomy): Eukaryota > Metazoa > Arthropoda > Malacostraca > Decapoda > Varunidae > Eriocheir > Eriocheir sinensis. The sequence goes on along the minus strand of NC_066517.1, from coordinate 15,597,266 downwards.
CTGTTCAGTTTCCTTGTGACCAGCACTTGACAACTTTGAATCTTGCAGTCTTTTCTATGAACACAAATGTATTACTTTTATATATAATGCTACATTATATTGTTATATATTTTGTCTAATTTCAGTGACGTCTTGTGAAATTGTTAACCAGTCAAAAACATTAGCTGCATTTGTATTGTCTTGGGATTTTTTTACAAGTTCTGAAAAGTACACTTTAATATGTCAGTTGCCTCCTCAATCATAGAGATGTTCATGGGGGCTGTGGAGGGCCTGCCTCTTCCATGCCTCCTACCAGTGTTTCACTGTCTTTTATCTCAAAAGTCCACATGACCATCACCAGCCATGTAGCAGGTGAAATTAGCAGAGCCAGCCAGCAGTGCCACGCCTCAGCCAGGGGTGGCACCTCGTGCAGCCCCCTGCTGGGAGTGGCACCTGTCCTGGCCTAGTAGCATCACACTACAGCTGGGTTGGCACTCTCGTGCTGCCCATTGAATATGCTGCAGCAGGAGGTAGCACAAGTGTGAAGTACAATGGCACTGCCTTAACAATAATGATAACTAGTTAGACGATACTTAATTGGCTGTGATGACATAAGGAAGCTCCCTCACACAAGGCTGAGCGATTTGTAACCTCGGTTGTGCTCTACTCAAATTCTCAACCTCTGACCACTATTGTGATACGATTGCTCAGTATGTAGTAGAGTAAACAGGAGAACCATGTAGAGAATTTACCGTTATTGTTTATTTTTGTTTGATAGAACCCAAGCTAGTGCGAGGCCCGGCTCACTGCTGCCCCACGCCCGCCCCACCACGCCCTGGACACTGCTGCTGCTGCTGGGACACACACACACACACACACACACACACACACACACACACACACACACACACACTTCTCCGACGCCCTCCCTCCCCCTCCTGGCCGGCCCGAGCGAGCTTGAGTACATACATTCAATTATTAATGGTTTGGTAAAAACGATGGCGGTGTGTGGGGGGGTAATGGGGTAGCTCCCTTCCCCCGAGTATTGATTAGCTGAGGACACGGCAGACCAGCAGCCGCCGCTAAAGCTGGGGCGCCGCGCCACCGCAGCGGCCCCCGTCAGGAGCGGAGGAACGCAGCAGCAGCAGCCCCTTGCCTCACCGCTGGGGTGGTGCGAGGGGCGCGTCACATCCGTGGTGCAGAGGTTCAGCGTTGGGGCCTCGGGCCTTCACATCATAATTATCTGTGACCCTCTCTGGGGATGACCCAATGGTTATTATGGTAATGAGTCATAGCAGAGAAAACTGTGTATAATTCTGTGCTGCTTTGTCGCCGCGGCGGCAAACCTGCGCGCAGACGTACTTACAGCGCGGTAGAGCCGAGGGGAGACCCAAGCCAAAGACATTTTCCGTATGAAAAATTAAGGTGACAAATATGTTTTGGCAGTTTCATAGATGGCTTTATGAAGCAAATGAAATGTATTTTATATAGATTTTTGTGTATATATTTATTATATGTAAATATCTGTAAGTAATGTCAAAATAATTAAGCAATAAAAAATCAAGTGTCAAGCTCTCTTTCTGTAGCCTCATAGCTTACTCCCGCGGGGCGCCTTTGAATGAAGCTGCAGGGAGTGGAGCAGCAAATAGAAAAAATGAAGGTATGAAATATAAAGAAAGTAAAAAGAATGATGAAAAAAAAGCAGTAGGTTGGGGTGTGAAGACAGCGGTAAATAAATAACGGGGGGTTCAAATTCCATGTAAAAAAATCCAAAATAGTAGTTTAAATTAGAAGATCCAAAATATCAAACACCAAGATATTGCTTAGCCTACTACTGAACAATGAACCTATTACTCAGCATAACACAATAAACCGCCCTCTGTGACTTTCCTGAACCTATTAACTTTACTTAACATTACTGTCCTTAAAAGTCTAACAAAACGGCCCGCCAGGGAATCAACACCCCGCTGCATGGCTGGCAAGAGGCGGAGCGGCACAGATAATGAGGCAACTTGGGCTGATGGATAATGAATGGAGTTAATACGCTTTACACACAGCTTACCGGGGCAGGGAGCAGCCACATGCACTGCCCGGCTGCACCAATGTGACTAAACTCCTACACTAAATGTCACGGAAACGTTATAAGCCGCTTGCTCGGTTGATTAACGTGTATTACTGGATGGGATCAAGGGAGGAGTGAATGGCTGCCCCCCGCTAAGCACCTCATTAATTAGCAAGATACAGTTTTTGGTGCTCACTTCACCCCACACCTGTCCGTCTGTTGCTGAGGATTGCGTGAATAGCTGTTTTTTTATAGTGTTTATATTCTTTTCCACTTAGCCATTTAGATTTGTGGGGGAATATGTAAGTTATTGTCGACTCCTCCGCCGCCACTGACAACAACGGCGCAACGCGAAGCGTATTACATGTAAACAAACTTAAAAAAAAAAAAAAACTAACTGATTATATTCCCTTCCACTTCGCGATTTGGATTTAATTAGGGGAGAATATGTGAATTACGGAAGCCTACTCCCCCCGCCACTGATAATGTCGCAGTGAGTTGTGCATCTCGCGTGTTTATTGTAACAAACTTTAAAAATGACCAAACCTGACCTACTATAACTATATCTAACTTAACCCACCCACCCTCCTCCGCTGCCAAAATGCAATGTGCTCGACCGTACTATAAGTTACAAAGTTTACATAACCTTGACAGACAGATAAAAAAAGATCTGCGTAATTTGCATTTCTATAGTCTTACACCCCACCCTTCGCCCCTACCCTTGGGATCCAGCGATAAGGGAATACACATGTTATAATAAATATCCTTCACAAGTAATGTATCCTACGAGTGATGAGTAGTGGAGAGCATGTAATACAATCGCTACAAAATTCTTCAAGGTGCCTTCCTGCCCTGTTCAGCCCCGCACCAGCCCCTCTACCCTTGGGATCCTAGAAGCTACACACATATAGACATCCTTCACCAATGATGTATCCTACGGGTGATGAGTAGTGGATAACATGTAAAATAGTCGCTATAAAATCCTTCAGACTCCCTTCCTGCCCTGTTCTGCCCCGTACCAGCACCTTTACCCTTGGGATCCTAGAAGCTACACACGGTAATATAGACATCCTTCACCAGTGATGTATCCTACGGGTGATAAGTACTGGAGAACATATAAAATAGTCGCTATAAAATCCTTCAGACTGCCTTCCTGCCATGTTCTGTCCTAAACCAGCACCTCTACCCACGGGATCCTGAAATAGGGAGCTACACACGGTAAAATTGACATCCTTTACGGTTAATATATCCTGCGGATGGTGAGTAGTGGAGAGTATGTAAAATTATCGCCAAAAAAAAATCCTTCACACTGCCTTCCTGACATATTTACACCTGCACCAGCACCTCTACCCACGGGATCCAAAAAATAGGGAGCTACACACGGTAAAACTGACATCCTTTACGGTTAATATATCCTGCGGCTGGTGAGTAGTGGAGAGTATGTAAAATAATCGCTAAAAAAAATCCTTCATCCTGCCTTCCTGACATATATACTCCTGCACCAGCACCTCTACGACCACACACACTGAAACAGACATCCTTCGCAATCAATGTATCCTGCGGGTGATGAGGAGTAGATAGCATGTAAAATAAATCCTACAAAATCCTTTAAACTGCCTTCCTGCCATGTTTACTCCTGCACCAGCCCCCGGGATCCTGCAATATGAAACTACAGGTGCTACACACGGTAAAACAGGCATAAAACAGACATCCTCTGTACTCACCGTATCCTCAGGGTCGTAAATAGTGGACAGCAGGTGAGATAATCGCTGTAGAATCCCTCAAATAGGCACTTTTTTATATGTTTCTAACGACGCGGCCACTTCGTCCAAAGCCGCCACTTGTAAACATTGAACAGAGGAAGTGCGCCAGACCGTCCACCATCATTGCGTATATTAGTTTTAAGCCCAAAGACTGTCCTGGCCACACCGATAACAATATTCAACTGAAGTTAGTGTTAAAACCGTAAAGTATCGATGTTTTTTTATATATACCTTTGGCTCAGAAACCGTAAAATGATGTGTCCAGTGCGATCATTTGCCAGGCCGTCCACCATCATTGCGTATATTATTTTTAAGCCCAAAGACTGTCCTGGCCACACCGATAACAATATTCAACTGAAGTTAGTGTTAAAACCGTAAAGTATCGATGTTTTTTTTATATATACCTATGGACCGAAAAATGATGTCCAGTACGATCATTTGCCAGACTGTCCACCCACCATTGCATTAAATTTTATCAGTTTTAAGCCCAAAGACTGTCCTGGCCACACTAGTAACGATATCCATTTGAAATTAGTGTTAAAACCGTAAAGTATCGATGTTTTTATATATACCTATGGCTCAGAAACCGAAAAATGATGTGACCTTATCTTCCTCCCTTATTCCTCCGTGTTTCAAATTCTCTCCTAGATACCCCTTCTTCTCCCACCCCTCTATACTTCTCATCTAACTCCTCTCACCTTATCTTCCTCTATATTTTTCCGTGTTTCATAGTATTGCCTGCTTCCTACTCTTCCTATCAGTTTTAAGCCCAAAGACTGTCCTGGCTACAACAATAACGATATCCATATGAAATTAGTGTTAAAACCGTAAAGTATCGATGTTTTTTTAATTCTTATGGCTTAGAAACAAACCGAAAAATATGTTATGCTAAGTATGATAATTTGCTGCGTTGCTGTCCACCACCACTGCGTTTATTAATTTCAGATCCAAACACTGTCGTAGCCAAACAAATTTCTTCTTTACCTTCAATATTTCCCTGTTTTTGTCTTTCCTCCTCCTCCTTCATCGCTTGTTGATACGTCTAACTCACTCCTCCTCCTTTCTCTCCTCGCCTCCTCTTTTCTTTCCCTCTTGTATTCATCATCTCTCACCTATCACTCTCCCCCATTCCTCCTTCTCTTTACCACACTCCTGCCAATTGAAGTTTGTGTTAAAACCGTAAAGTATCGATGGTTTTTATATATACTTATGGCTCAGAAACCAAAAAATATGATGTGTAAAGTACGGTTATTTATCAGTTTCAGGACCAAAACCCACAAATAACGTTAGTCAATTGAAGTTAGTATTGAAACCGTAAAGTATCGATGGTTTTTATATATACTTATGGCTCAGAAACCGAAAAATATGATGTGTAAAGTACGATCATTTATCAGTTTCAGGACCAAAACCTACCGTAGCCACACAAATAACGTTATTCAATTGAAGTTAGTATTGAAACCGTAAAGTATCGATGGTTTTTATATATACTTATGGCTCAGAAACCGAAAAATATGATGTGTAAAGTACGATCATTTATCAGTTTCAGGACCAAAACCTACCGTAGCCACACTAATAACGTTATCCAATTGAAGTTAATGTTAAAACCGTAAAGTATCGATGTTTTTTTTATACAACAATGGCTCAGAAACATAAAAAATACGATGTGCTAAGTATGTACGATAATTTGGTGCGTTGCCGTCGACTTAAATGCAGGAATGGGCGGGAAAATCTAATTATCCGTGAAATAATGACGTTAATTGATCTGCTGTGACTTGTTTAGATTTCTATGTTAATTATATTCCGTCCAAAGGCTCCTAATGATTGTCAAATTTTATTAAACCGGTGAAGTTCATTTTAAAGCGATGGGATGGTTTGTTCCTGTTGTCATTCTGTAGTTTGGAATTGTCTTAACATTTTTCTTCGAGATGGTTTACAGGAATGAGGTTTATATATATTGCAGAAGAAAGACAGACATTATAGTTCATTAGTTCCTTACTGAAGCAAACATTACCCTAAATTACCGTAAATAATTATGGTGCGATAATTACTATGCTAGGCTATATAGTGACTATGGACATAAACGTACGCCATGCATGTCTGAGAGGTAAAGATGAGATATAATGAAATATATATACCCCATTTCGTGCGCATCACTTATTAGTACTCAAATAAAACAGTAATTACTCAGACGTATATAAATTTACTATTCTCAAAATCAAGATTGAGTAACTATCTATTTATACAACACGTAGTCCATTTAATACCTCATCATAATTTCCCTGAGAATAGTTTTAGATGTAAGTGCCTGTGGATCGGAAATACATTATACGCCTCCCTGCGCTTTGCCTCAGTGCTCACCTCCGTCTCTCTAGACTTGAACATGTGAAGGGAGTTTGTCGGCGCTCAAGAACAGATATTTGACAAGACTTTTAAAGGATTTTTTTTTCATTTCCAGGGGTAGTTAAATAACCTTGGTGGTAGTTTGATCCCTTTTCTATATCATAAACCTACAGAAACACTCATTAGAACCCGACTGATCTCATATATTTGACAAGGCTTTCATAGGAGTTTTGGGCATTTCCAGGAGTAGTTTTATGACCCTGGTGGTAGGCTGACCCTTCTTCTATATCATGAACCTAAGAAAACACTCATTAGAACCCAACTGATCCCCTCTTTGACCCTTAGAAATAGTTGATATAAGAATCGAGAGAGTCTTATAATACCGACCTGAGAGAAGCAAGCAAAGAATCCTCGCCCCATGATGGACTTGACTTACCTGTGGCGTCTGGGCTCACCTTCCCCAGGTATACGTAACCATTTATCGAGTGGGCCGCAGGGATGGAGGAACAGCTGTGGAATGTGTCCGTGTATCCGCCAGACCTCTAGACTCGAACTGGCCCGTGTTCTTAAACGTATCTCCCAGTTCGCCCGTTTGAAAAGCCTCTCGTAGAAGTTGCTGAGATTTTCATAAACCTACAAAAACACTCATTAGAACCCGACTGATCTCCTTCTGGCCTTTGGAAATGTTGATGTGTGAGTCGGAGGCGTCCGAGGGTAGAATTTTAAGATATTTCGTCGCCCGAGTTCACATATTTGACAAGGCTTTCATAGGAGTTTTGGGAATTTGCAGGAGTTTGATTTGGTAGTTTGACCCTTCTGCTATACCGTGAACCTAAGAAAACACTCATTAGAACCCAAATGATCCCCTCTTTGACTTAGTGCTAGTTTTACACGACTTCTACATGAATGAGAAAAATATCTAAGGAAACTCGATTAATCTTCGTGGCCTTGGGAAACAGTCGTATTGATAGGATTTAGTTTTAAGCTATTTTTTAGACGTCACATTAGTCTTCATCAAGAATTACTATGTTGCTGATTTGTCTTTTTTACCTGTTTTTCAAGTCGCGGTTATTCGGTTTTGTTGATTTTCTTTTCATATCATTTTTTTACGACTGAGTTTGTAATATTCCAACTTAACTCTACAAATCCAACACGTCTAACTAATCCAGTCCTCCAAAAAATGTAATTAAATTTGATCATTCTTGTTTTGCCTCTTTTTCTGTTTCTTTGTATAATCAGATATCGAGGGATTTTTACTTTCATTTTTTTTTTTTTTTGTTCTAGTCCTTGGTCTGTCTCCTTTCCTCTAAAACAAGAAGCAAAAGGTAACACATTTAAGAGATCTGTGACCTATTTATGTTACTCACCGTATCCTCACCTTCTTCTAGTCATCATTACTCATTCCTCAAGACCTTACACCGCCACACACACTCATACTACTCATACTGTCTTCACCATTCACCCTCTGCTTTGATAGTGAATATAAATTAAAACTCGTTACCCATTTAGATTAATCTCTCATCATAACTCAGCCCCCAAGACCTTACACCGCCACACACACTCATACCACTCATACTATCTTCACCATTAACCGTCTGCGTCGATAGTGAACATAACTCAATCACCAGGACACCGCACACTTCCCTCATGTAAGACAGCCTTCACTCACACCGTTCTTGGCCACCTCGCCCTCTACTTCGATGTCTATTATAGTTACTCCGTCAGCCACTTTTCTTCCTTCCGCCTCCCGTTCCTTCCTTCTTCATTGCCTTCTCGTCATCAGGCCTAACTTAAGACAACTCGCACCACCCTCAACCCGCCCTCCCATCCATCCGTCCCCTCTATTTCGATGTCTGGTTACTCCGTCTGTCATCTTTCTTCCTTCCGCCTCCCTTTTCTTCCTTCTTTTTTTGCGTCCTCGTCATCGGGCCAAAGTGACTGCCGCC
>NC_066517.1:15561676-15584176 GCF_024679095.1 Eriocheir sinensis | reverse complement strand
TCATTCTGACCATAAGGAAAATCAAGTGGGTAAGGTCGATTCTCATTTTGACCATATTTAATTTTCAGTTTTTTACTTTATCCCTATCATTGAGATTGGTTGTGAAAGCCAAGGTAAGGTAAGGTCAAAATAAAGGTTAGTAATTGATCTTCATTCTGACCATAAGGAAAATCAAGTGGGTAAGGTCGATCCTCATTTTGACCATATTTAATTTTCAGTCTTTTACTTTATCCCTATTACTGAGCGTGGGCGTGAGTCAAGGTAAGGTAAGGTCAAAATAAAGGTTAGTAATTGATCTTCCTTTTGACCATATTTAATTTTCAGCCTCTTTATATCATTATTATTGAGCTCGAGTGTGAAGATTAAGTAATGTCAAAATCAAGATCGTTAACTAATCTACAATCTTTATTTTGACCGTATTTAACTTTCACTTTTCAATATCAGTACTAATTGGAAAGTGAGCAAAAATAGGTGAACAGACTACAGTTATCGCATCTTCCTCCTCCTTTTCCTCCTCCTCCACCTCCTTTCACCTCCCTCAGCCTCCCCTTCCACCTGTCCTCTTCGCCTCCGTGGCCGGCAGGTAAGGTAAGGCAGGTGACACACGCCCCGCCACTCTGCGCCACCTGTAGGACACAAGCTTTAATTACCGGCCCCCAAGCATCCTCTCCCTGATTCAACGTCCACCTGATCCCCGTAATTATCGGTAATGACGGAGGGTGTTGTTAAGGGACACCTGCTAACGAGCCAAGATGAGGTGTGCCAAGGGGAGGTGGTAAAGGCTAATATTAGGGGATAATGATCGTTGCTATATACTGAAGGTGCGAGTTTGTAGCTATATAAGGATGAATTAAAATGTTACGGGTTAGAATGTCATGAAGTTTACTCGCACTTGTTGTTGTTGTTATTCTTATTCATTATTATTTTTACAGCAAAGAAATTATCTCAAGGGCAAAAAAACAAAACAAAACAAAACAAAAAAAATACATCCAATGCACTGGTCTTAAACACCTTCTATGCACCGACTACTACTACTACTACTGCTACTACTACTACTACTATTACTACAACTACTATTACTAACACTACCACTACTACCACTAATACTAATACTACTAATACTACTAATACTACTAATACTACTAATGATAATAATAATATCGTTATCAACAACATTATTAGTCGTAGGGAGAGTGAGGTTAGCGGACACAGAAGTTACAGAAAACGAGATTTATTGGAGAGAGAATCTGAGGGACAAAGGAAAAGGAAATCGACGTTGTAAGCTTGAGACTCCGCGGACTGGCCATGGTTAGAGTGGAAAGGGTCCTATATTCAAGTCAACCAATAGGAAAGGAGAGATTAAAGAACCGGGTTGTTAGTTTAAAAGCGTTATTCCAGGGCGTGAGTTAGGCAAGTTTGACAGGCAGCGAGGAGTTATGAATCCCAAGGCTGACTTGCGGTGACTAGCGGGATGTAGTTCGATGTTGAAGTGTCAGTAGAAAGGTAGAGTATGGAACCCGAGTACTGATGATTGTTAGTTAAAAGCGCATTGTTCCAAGGCGTGAGTTAGGATAGTTTGATGGGCATGGGAAGAGAAGTTATGAATCCCAGGGCTGACTTTCGGTGGGTAGAGGAATGGAGTTCGATGTTAATTATGCGTGAGACATCGACGGAGCAGACGGGACCCATATCTGATCTATATTCTTTTTCTACATCTATATTCTTAATCGGAGGAGGATGTAGCGAGCCTTTTTTTCAGTACAGACACACCCCTTAACCCGTCTCCCCCATACTGCACAGAAGAGGAAGCAATCGATATAGAAATACAGGAAATAGCTCAGTTAGGGCTTAAAGGTATGGCGTGACTGACAGTGTAGTGGGGAGGTGGGGGGGGGGTGAGGGAGGGGGGTAGGTGTTCACGATGCCCTTTGGAAATGCCGGAAGATGAGTTAAATTTCACCAGCAAGTGTGTGTGTGTGTGTGTGTGTGTGTGGCTGGTGGAGATGAAGAGTAAGCCTGTGGTGATGACGAGGATGAGGAGGATGACGATGAGGATGATGATGAGGAGGAGGAAGAGGAGGAGGATGAGGAGGAGGAAGAAGACGAGGGCGAGGAGGACGAGGAGAAGGAGAAGTAGGATATTAGTGATGAAATTGATGATGATAGTGATGATACTGTGCTTCTAAGGAGGAGGAGGAGAAGGGGGCGGGGTGTTCGAGAAGGGATGGGAAGGAAGAAGAGAGGAGAGGAGAGGAGGGAAAGGTGGGAAAGGTAAGTATATAGGTGAGGTGACTGACCTTCTCCACGTGTGACAGTTTTTCCCAAGTTTTCTTTTTCACGGTATTATTTTTTAGTTTGTTATATATTTCATCTTTGCGTCCCTTGCGTTATTCAAATCAGTGGCGCGGTACTTCGATATAACGTTATTTTTTACGCTAAGAGAGGGCAGCACTGTACATAATATCGGGGTCGTATTACAAGCTCTCCGTCACTACGAGATATCAGTTATTACCGACACAAAAACCAACGGCAGCTTACCACTTCACGCTTTCCTTCCTTTCCTTTCCATTTAGTCTCCTTTCCTCTACGTACTCTTTCTCCTCACCCTAAGTTACCTAATCACTCTTCTTGTTAGTTAATCTGTTTTCCCGTCAACATCCTCCCTAGTTATTACCGACAGAAAAACCAACGGCAGTTTTCCACTTCACGCTTTCCTTTCTTTCCTTCCCCTTTAGTCTCCTTTTCTCTACGTACTCTTTCTCCTCACCCTAAGTTACCTAATCACTCTTCTTGTTAGTTTATCTGTTTTCCCGTCAACATCCTCCCTTGCCTCTCCCCATACTCTCAAAGAACACAGGAACGTAAAGAATCAAGAGCAGGTCAGTCAGTTAGCCTACTCGCGGCAGCTCCTGTAAACCTAACACAATCTATCCTCATTGTCTATGAATGAAGGTATCTATCGTATCGACGCTCACCGCATGACACACATTATACTCCCCTCACCCTCCATATATCATCCACACTCCCTTACTCTCTCTATACTACCACTTCCTACCCCGAGGCCTAATCTGAATTATTATATTGCAGACAGATCTCCCAGTGAACTCGGATTTTGGCCCCATGACTTCATGACACCGACTCCCAGAGAAACCATAACATAAGACAATGTGTATCTTCCAATAAATATCATGATGGGCAGGGACAATTATGACCATGCAGTGTTACCATCAAACTGTCTTAGTAATAGTTTCCTGTGACAATATATTTCTTTCTTATAAAAAAATTTCTTTTATACTGTTAGTGAAAGAGGTCATGTGAGCCTAACATCCAAGTTGTCCGGGAGGCTTGTCACCAAAGACCCTGACCTGCCCAACCCTTACACGCCGGCCCACCTGATGGTCGTAATAAAGAGGAACTCGTCGCCGTGGTACAAAAATCCTGCAGGGCCTCATAGCTCGCCGCCCCTGTGTCCCGGCTGCGTCTTGAGCGGCGGCGACTGGACATCAGCGGCGAGGATGAGGTGGTGGTAGAAGCCGACGCAGGCGAAGAGGGAGGTGACGCTAATCTTTTCGTCGGGAGCGTGTATCGTACGCAGGGCCTCCTCCGGGACCAGCATCGGGAGGAAGCGGTACACGTGGGGCGTCAGTTGCAGGTAGTGCCGCGTGTCTGTGTTAGCCATAAACACATCTACGCCACAGAGATAAGACACCGGTGACTTGACGCCGCTCCTGACACTCTATAAGAATCACAGGGCAATAAAGTCGACTGTCATACTGTATATCAATGGGGAAGAAAAACGGCGTCACAATAAAAATATCCCCCCGCACCACCGAAATGGCCCGCCGACGCAGCGGGCTCGCAGTTTAAATAGTGAGTGCCGTTCTGTGTAACTCGAGTGAATGAATGACTGAGTCCCAAGCGCCGTGATACAAGTCAATGCTGCATTCTTATGTGGGACGGTGGTGATTATCAAGGCGAAGAATTTTGGAGAAAGCAGAGGAAAACACATGTGACGGCAAAGAGAGAGCATTATCTTCTATAATCTAAGGAACACTGGTCTTCAAACTGGGTACAGAGTGTGGTCCCATATCAAGTATTATTTTGGGGCGGCGACCCAGTAACCAGAGTCCTGTGACCATCACGTTGACTTAGCAATAACTTTTCGTAAAAACTGAATTTTTTTCTTATAATACTTTCCAATGGGGTACATTCAGAGTTGCCAGCCAACGAGTGTCATCACCGACTACGTGTTAGTGCCCATGAAGCTTGAACTATTCTTTTAATTATCGTAAATTACCTCTATTTTTTTCTGGGACTTACAACAATTGCACTTCAATACAATAAGTTTATTTATTGGTAAACGAAACAAAGTAAATGACTATTGGATACTTTTCCTCATGAAATTTTTTTCGTGCATAAAAGGCTTCAATATCAAATCGAGTTGGACTAAAAAAAAAAATAAATAAATAAATAAATAAATAAATAAATATATATATATATATATATATATATATATATATATATATATATATATATATATATATATATATATATATATATATATATATATATATATATATATATATTTGCTGAGTACCTCCTTTGGCTGTATCAGTCTCGAATTCGACGAAGTTTATCAAAATACTCTTGTGGGCGTTTAGCATTTCGACCGAAAGCGTTCCAACACCAGGACGGTCAGGTAGCATCACTGTTTGGGCCTCCGTGAGGATCACTGGCTTCCGTTCCCACTATGTTACACTCCGCCCTCAGCTGTGTAGTGTGGACGCCTGCCGCTACCGGGATGGTAAGCAAGTCAAAGTGATGACTTTTAAGGCCAGGAGTTGAAGGCGAAATGTATCATGATGGGAGCGGAAGCCAGTGATCCTCACGGAGATCAAAACAGTGGATGCTATGGTGTCTATGGAGATGCTAAACGTCCCAATGTTTCTGATAATGTTCGTCGAAGGCGAGACTGATACACCCAAAGCAGGCATTCAGCAAATATTGTGATATAAATATAATTTTAAAAAAGTCCAGTACTGCTTGATTTTGAAGGACTTTCATGCAAAAAAGGTTTTTAAAGAGCATAAGTTGTTACAAGTCCAAGATAAATACAGGTAGTTTACGATAATTGAAAGAATAATTCAGTCTTCGTGGCCCAAAAGACGTGTCGGTGGTGACATCTGGTAAGGATCAATACCCCATTGGCACTTTTTTTTTTTTTTACACTACAAAGTTGTCATGTTAGTAAAACCCAAGGTGGCCGGGAGGCTTATCAGCAAAGACTCGGACCTTTCCTTCCCCTACACGCCGTCCCTGATGGTCGCCGTGGTACAAAAATTCTGCTTCCAACTATCACCCAATTAGCTAAATATCGGTTATAGGCAAGATGCTGGAGTCCATAATAGCCAGGAACATTCGGGAGCATCTAGAGAAACATAGTTTAATTCACGACTTGCAGCATGGGTTCACGAAAGGTAGGTCATGCCTCACCAATCTCTTGTCCTTCTACAGTAAAGTATCTGAGGCGGTAGACAGGATTAAAATTATGATGTAATTTATCTTGATTTTAGTAAAGCGTTTGACAAAGTTCCTCACCACCGACTGGTTTAAATTACAGGCTCACGGAGTAGAGGGCAAAGTTTTGAATTGGGTCAGGGCGTGGCTAAGCAATAAGAAGCAATTAAAGGGTGCCAATCAATGGTAAAAGATCAGACTGGGGCGGTGTTACGAGTGGGGTCCCACAAGGTTCGGTATTAGGTCCACTGTTGTTTATTATTTACATCAATGACTTAGATACAGGAATTAGTAGTGATGTCAATAAGTTTGCTGTTGATATCAAGATCGGTAGAGCCATTGAGTCGGATCAGGATGCTAGTATTCTCCAGGATAAACTAAACAGATTGTATGACTGGGCGGATAAATGGCAGATGGAGTTCAATGTAGGGAAGTGCAGTATTCTGAGTGTAGGTAGGAACAACCCCTCACATGACTATTGCTTAAATGACACTCCCATAAGCAGGTCTGGGTGCGAGAGGGATTTAGGGGTCTTAGTGAGCTCTGATCTCCGTCCAAGGGCACAATGCATTCAAGCTAGAAATCGAGCAAACAGGGTACTGGGATTTATTTCAAGGAGCGTAAGCAACAGAAGCGCCGAAGTCTTCCTCAAGCTATATTTAGCATTAGTTAGACCTCATCTTGATTATGCGGTTCAGTTCTGGTCACCTTACTACAGAATGGATATCAAAATGTTGGAATCGGTGCAGAGGAGGAAGACTAAGATGATTCAAGGGTTACGAAACTTGCCATACGAGGAAAGACTCAAACATTTAAACTTGCATTCTCTAGAAAGGCGAAGGGTGCGAGGAGACATGATCGAGGTTTATAAATGGATGAAGGGCTTTAATAAGGGAGATATTCATAAGGTTCTGTTTGTAAGAGAATCGGGAAGGAAACGTAGTAATGGGTTTAAACTGGATAAATTCAGATTCAACAGGGACATAGGCAAAATATGGTTTATTTACAGAGTGGTGGGTGAGTGAAACAGGCTGAGCAGTCATGTGGTGAGATCCAATACAATTGTCACATTAAAAAATAGATTAGATAAATTCATGTGCAGTGATATTAGGTGCGGTTAGATTCACAGGAGCTTAGGCTCAAAGGAGCTGCCTTGTGCAAGCCTACCGGCCTCTTACAGACTCCTACGTTCTTCTTATGTTCTTAAAGCTCGCCGCCCCTGTGTCCCGGCTGCGTCTTGAGCGGCGGCGACTGGACGTCAGCGGCGAGGATGAGGTGGTGGTAGAAGCCGACGCAGGCGAAGAGGGAGGTGACGCTAATCTTCTCGTCGTGGCCGTGTATCATAGTCACGTCCTTGCCCGTGATCATCGCCGGGAGGAAGCGGTACACGTGGGGCGTCAGCTGCAGGTAGTGGCGCGTGTCTGTATTAGCGACGAGGACACCTGCACCACAAAGACAAAACTCCGGTGACTTGACGCCGCCCCGACACAAGAAAAAACGGCGTCACTATAAAAATATCCACCCGTGCCACCGACAGGCTGAGCCAACCACTTGTAGCTATACCCTCGAGATGGCTCACCGACACAAAGGGCCCGCACAGTTTAAATAAAGAGTGTTGTTCTCTGTAAATCGAGTGAATGAATGATTGAGTTCCAAGTGCCGTGATACAAGTTAGTCCATGCTTCATTGTTATGTGTCACGGTGCTGATCAGTCAAGGTGAAGAATTATTTAGTAAGCATTATTTAGGTGGGCAAGTACAAAGTATTATCCTGTTTAAATCTGAGGAACGATGGTCTTCAAACCTTTCTTTGTGACAGGTTTTTTTTTAATATTTTTATGGACCACCCTCAAGACTCCAAGGCAAGTCCATAAATGGCATTGGGTACAGAGTGTGGTCTCATATCAAGTGTTTTATTATTTGTCTTTGGAGTAACCAGAGTCTTGTGACCAAATAGTATTGGGCCGCGTGTCACAGTCTGAAGAACTGCCCCATGACACATGCTATGGGGGAGTAGCGGACACCAAGGTAAGTACACATGCTGATAGGAAATTAGTCCACACCATCATCGCAGTTAGTTGCATTCCACATACACACACACACACGCAGAAAATCAAACAGAAATTAAATCCCAGCATACAACATAGCACACACAACATACAGGGCGCGAGGGGGGGGGGGGGAAGGCAAGAAGTGTGGCACGTGTTACATTCCTGAAGAATACCTGTCTCTACACCTGGCACACCTCTAGGTCCAGCGCGCGCCCCACACCATGATACTGTGGTAGATGCCGGCGGCCTTGGTCAGGGAGGCGACGGTGATGCCCTCATCCGGCCCGTGTATCATCGCCACTTCTTCGTTCGTCACCAGCACCGGCAGGAGGCGGTATATGGTGGAGGTGAGGTTGAGGTAGTGCTTCATGTCCGTGTTGGCCACCATTACTGCTGCAGGTGTGGGTGGGGGGAGGTGGGGGGATGGGTGCTTTAAATCTCATTCACACACATACACGCACACAGTTACTAACACCCACACCCACCCACATACACGCACACACTTACTAACATCTACACCCACCCACACACACACACATACACGGAGCTTTGTAGTGCAGTGGTAAGTGTGCTAGCCTCACAACCGAGAGCTCGCGGGTTCGATTCCCTGGCGAAGTGAAGACGAATGGGCAGTCTCCTTTAATCCGTGGCACCTGTCCACCCAGCACTGCCAGAAGTGAATGGGTGCACCGGGTGTCAGTCAGGGGTTGTGTCCCGGCCATCCTGTCTCCCGGGTGTGTGGGTGTGAGGTTTCAGCCGTACCCAGATAGCCGTCACTTCTGAGCTCTAAGTTCAATCGGAGAGTCTAACGCGTGGTCGGACCTTAGTGATAAAGTGAAAGACTGCGATCTAGTTTATCGCCTACCCAGACTATGGAGATTTACACAGCCAGTAAAACAGAGAAAGTGAACGACAGACAAATAGTAAAAAAGAATATACAATTACAACTCTCTCTCTCTCTCTCTCTCTCTCTCTCTCTCTCTCTCTCTCTGCCTTACTGGGGGCGGTGATGGCGTTGGGGTAGTGGTGGCGCACAGCGGCAGACAACAGGCGCCAGGGGGACACCTCGGGGCCGTAGGGTGACACGGGATGAGCCTCCATGCTCCTCGGCAGGAGGTTGATCTGTTGGCGTCACCATCATCATCACTATCATTATACACATCAACCTCATTCTCATTATCACCGCTCCCACTTTTGTCTTTCCCAATCCATTCCCGATCTTCACTTATTTTCCTTTTCTTTTCATCTCTTGCCTTTTTTTTTTATTCTTTTTTCATTTCCCGTTTTCTTCCCTCTCCGCATTCTCTCGCTATGTATTCAACCTGCTTCTTCTCTCCCATCACATCGACCCGTCAACTCATCCCTTACTCCCTATGATGTCTCTTCTGTTAGACAGTTTAGACTCCATCCATTCTTTCACTCTCCGACCCTTCCTAGCCTAACCTAACTTCACCTGACTTAATCTTACCTCACCTCACCTAGCCTAACCTTTACCTAAACTCACCTTACCTTACCTTCCATAACCTGACCTGACCTAACCTTACCTCATCTCGCCTAACCTAACCTAACCTTAAACCTAATCTCACCTTAACTAACCTATCCTAACCTAACCTTACCCTACCTCACCTAACCTAACCTTACCCTACCTCACCTAACCTAACCTCATCTAACCTAACCTCACCAAACCTAACCTTTACCTAATCTCACATAACCTAACCTAATCTTAAACCTAATCTCACCTTAACTAACCTAACCTAACCTAACCTCATCTAACCTAACCTAACCTTTACCTAATCTCACCTAACATAACCTAGCCTTACCTTACCTAGCTTTACCTTACCTTATCTTACCTTACCTAACCTTACCTCACCTGACCTAGCCCTTACCTGTCTCCTCACCTGCCGCCTTAGCTTACCTTGACGGAGGGGTCTGCGATCATCTTCCTGTCGTGTTGGATGACGTCCCGGATGCTCTGGGCGGGGTGGACGCGATGGTTGACGACGGCAGTGGCTGTGGCTGGCACCACGTTGTCCTGCGGTAATGATAGTGGTGGTAAGGAACGGAAAGGATGGCTCGGTAAATGGATGGATGGGGAAAGAAATGATAGGAAGGATGAAGGATAGTCGGGAGAATGGAAGGATGTGGAAAGGAATAGCTGTTGGAGAGAGAGAGAGAGAGAGAGAGAGAGAGAGAGGTTGTTGTTGTTGTTGTTGTTGGCGGTGGTGGTGATCACGAGGGTGATGGTGGTGAGGGAAAACAAGAAGAAAAAAGAAGAAAAAACTACCCAACATCTAAATAACAATAACAAATGATAATAATAATAACAATAAATGATAAACAAAAACAAGACAAACGCACATAAGAAAACAGTAACACAAAATAAAAAAGAATAGAAAAGAAAACAACCAAAATCTAAACAGTAATACCAGTAATGATGATAAATAAACAAAGAGAAAATAAACATAAAAAAAAATACAAGCAAGAAAACACAAACACAGAATTTCATCAACAATTTCACCTCCTAACTTCGTCATCCTTTTTCACATCCTGTTCCCTTCCCTCCCCGCCTTCCTTCTCTTTCTTTCTATATATAACCTGCCCCTTCTTCCCCATCCTCGTCCACCCATCAACACGCCTCCCTTTCTCCTTTATAACCTTCTTCATCATCCATTTTCTTTCTTATATATCCTCGTCCACCTATCAACACGCCTCCCTTCCTCCTTTAAAACCTTCATCATCATCAGTTTCTCCGTTTTCCCTTCCATTTTCTTTCCCATCCTTGTCCACCCATCAACACGCGTCCCTTCTTCCTTTAAAACCTTCTACTTAATCCATTTCTCCGCTTTCCCTTTTACTTTCTTTCTCATCATCATCATCATCATCATCATCATCATCATTATCCACTATTTTCTTACTTTTTACAACCTTCTACTTCATCCCTTCCATTATCTTTCCCATCCTCCTCTTTCTCCCATCAACTCATCCCTTCTCTATAAAACCTCCCTTCTCCTTTATCCATTTTCTTTACCTCTTCCTGTCGTCCTCCACTTCCTCTTCTTTTTCATGATTTTTTCACTTTTCACTTTCCTCTTTCTGCTTTATTTCCATTTCCCTCACTCTCCCTTTTTTTTTCATTCCTCTCTTTTCCTCTCCCCTTACCCTCCCCGTGCACCTCTCTTCCTCCTATTCGCCTTTCATGTGCCCTTCCCTTCCCTTCCTATCCATATATCCATCTATCCACCCTCTCCCCTGCTATCGATCTATCCATCTATTCCTTCCACCACTATCACCATCACCACCTATCCTTTTCCTCCTATCCTCACCTTACCTCACCTCACTTAACCTAACCTTACTCTTCCTGCAATTAGCCCTTCCCTTCCCTTCCTATCCACCTATCCACCCTTTCCTTCCCCATCCATCCATTTACCTAACCAACCTCACCTTACCTATAACACCCACTCCATATAGACATTTCCACCTATCCACCTCCCTACCCTTTCCTTCCCCATCCATCCATTTACCTAACCAACCTCACCTTACCTATAACACCCACTCCCTATAGACATTTCCACCTATCCACCTCCCTACCCTTTCCTAACCCATCCATCCTTTTACCTAGCCAATCTCACCTTTCCTTACCTATAACCATCACCAAACACTCATCAGTCACTCCATTTTTATCTCTCTCTATTCTCTATTCTTTCCGTATCTTCCCATTTTTCCGACCATGCTTCATCCTTCCTATTATTTCCTTCCCTATTCATCCATTTACCTAGCCATTCTTACCTTTCCTTGCCTATATAACCATCACCAACACTTATCAATCACTCCATCCTCTTTCTATTATCTATTCTTTACGTATCTTCCCATCCTTCACCCTTCCTATCATCTTCTTACCCATCCATCAATTTACCCAAACATCCTTACCTTTCCTTACCTATAACCATCGTCAACACTTTCCAATCACTCCAACTTATCCCTCTCTCCCTTATTTCCTCCGTATCTTCCCATTCTTCCACCCATCCTTCATCCTTCCCTATTCATCCATTTACCTAGCCATCCTTACCTTTCCTTACCTATTACCATCGTCAACACTTTCCAATCACTCCAACTTGTCCTCCTCTCTCTCCCTTATTTCCTCCGTATCTTCCCATTCTTCCGACCCTCTTCCTCCCTTCCCTTACCTTGACCCCGGCACGGACGATGGTGACGCTGGTCGTGGTGCGTGTCACAGCGTTGGTCTCCCTCTTGGCTGTCATAATCCTGCTCACGAGGGGCCCGAACAGCCACAAGTTAGAGTAGATCATTTTGAAGGGCCATGATGCCTGGTGGGGAAGGCAATATAGCGTTTGATATAGGGAGGGAGCATTCAACCAAGAAATCCATCCACTAATCAACCAATATATCAACCAGTCAACCGAAAATTCAATCAGTAAGCCTATCAGTCAACCAAAATATCAAGCCAACTATCTAAAGACCAGACAAGAAGTCCATCAATCAACCATAGAAACAACCAATCAACTCCGAAATCAGACAAAAATACAACAATAAATCAGTCAACCAGTCAAGCCAATTATCAAGTAATCAACCTAAAAATCAACCAAGAAATCCACCAGTCAACCAAAGAAACAACCAGTCAACCTCAAAATCGAAATAAAAATGCACCAGTAAATCAACCAACCAGCAATAAAAAAAACTAAGCAAGAAACCCACCAATCAACCATAAAACAACTAACCACCAAATAAAATCAACCAAGATACTCAACAAACAACAATCAAATCAATCAACCTAAATAAAATAATAAAAACACCAATCAGTAAAAACAGTCAACCAAACAACAACAACAACAACTCTAACCCAAAAAAATAAACTAAGCACCCCAATATCAACCAATAAATTTATTATAATCAACCAAAACAACTTATCAACCTAAAATTCAACCAAGAAACAAAAAATATATACGAAGAAACCTACTAATCAACCAAAACAATTAATCAACCTAAAAATCTACCTAGAAAAAAAATCAACGAAGGAACCTATTAATCAACCAAAACAACTAATTAACCTAAAAATCAACCAAGAAACCAAAATAAATAAATCAAGAAACCTTATAATCAACCAAAACAACTAATCAACCTAAAAATCAACCAAGAAACCAAAATAAATAAATAAATTAATCAAGAAACCTTATAATCAACCAAAACAACTAATCAACCTAAAAATCAACCCAATAAACAAAAAAAGTCAACCAAGAAACCTATTAATCAACCAAAACAACTATTCAACCTAAAAATCAACCCAAAAAACAAAAAAGTAAACCAAGAAACCTATTAATCAACCAAAACAACTATTCAACCTAAAAATCAACCCAAAAAACAAAAAAGTAAACCAAGGAACCTTATAATCAACCAAAACAACGAATCAACCTAAAAATCAACCCCCCCAAAAAAGTAAACCGAGAAACCTTATTATCACCCAAAACAACTGATCAACTTGAAAATCAACCCAAAAAACAAAAAAAGTAAACCAAGAAACATTATAATCACCCAAAACAAATAATCAACCTAAAATTAACCTAGAAGCGAAAAACAAATAAAAAATCAGCCAAAACAACTAATTAACCTAAAAATCAACCAAGAAACAAAAATAAATAAATAAATAAATAGACCAAGAAATCTTATAATCACCCAAAACAACTAATGAACCTATAAATCAACCCAAAAAACAGAAAAGTAAACCAAGAAACCTTATAATCACCCAAATTATTACCTAATCTAGCCAACACATGTCAACCCTTCAGTCTTCCCAGCCTACCTTGGGAGCCAGGTAGGCCAGCATGTCAGCCTCAGGGCCCTGGCCGAACATGGAGGGCTGTGGGTTGTCCTCGAGGGCGACTATGGCTTTGGCGAGACGGGTCACGGCCGAGTTCGCGGGGGGGATCGAAGAGTGACCACCGGGACCCTCTACTTCGAGCTCCACCGTCACCCATCCCTTCTCCGAGACGCCGATCCTGGAGAAGTAGATGGAGAAGATGGTGATGAAGAAGAGGAGGAGGAGGAAGAAGAAGATGATGATGAAGAAGAGGAGGAGAGGGAAAAAGATGATGTTGATGAAGAAGAAAAGGAGGATGAAGAAGATGAGGATGAAGAAGAGGAGGAGGAGGAGGAGAAAGAAGATCATGAAGAAGAAAGATGAAGAAGAGGAGCAGGAAGAAGATCATGAAGAAGAAAAGGAGGAGGGGGAGAAAGATGATGAAGAATGAGATGATGATGATGATGAAGAAAAGGAAGAAGGAAAAGAAGAAAAAAAGAGGTAGAAAGAAGAAGAAGAAGAAGAAGAACGTTTAAAGGTGGTGGTGGTTGTGGTGAGGAGGTGTGTGTGTGTGTGTGTGTGTGTGTGTGTGTGTGTGTGTAGTCAATAAACTGTCTATCCATCAATCTATTTACTTATCTATCTATCACTGTGTTGTGTAGATTGTGTATTCACCGACCGAGCGTACATGTTTATCTATTCCATTGTTTTACTTTACATTCATCTATTGTTTGTATACGCTAAGAGATGAGGAAGAGGAAGCAATGGCGGTGGTGATGGTGACAGTGAAGGAGGAGGAGGAGGAGGAGGACGAGGAGGAGGAAGGTAAATAGGTAGGTAGGTAGGCAGGTTACAAGGACAAAAGGGGGGGAGGGGGGAAGCAGGAACTCAACGAGGAGGAAAAAATATATATAAAAGAGGGAAGGAAAAATATAGAGCAAAGAAAACGAGTAAAAACGAGAGAAAAAAGAGATGGAAATAAAATAAAGAAATAAGAGAAAAAACAAAAGACAAAAACGTGTGTGTGTGTGTGTGTGTGTGTGTGTGTGTGTGTGTGTTCCAGGCTACACTGATTGCACTAAACCTTCGTCTTTAGCGATAGTGGCAGGATGCGATTCATAACATTAGCGTACTACGTTTACCAAAAAAAACTCATCCCATTCCTACTCTCATTCTGATTTTTTGTTTATGTTCTGGGTTTGCACTGTTTGTTTGTCCTAGAGATGTGTGTATTCCTCTACTCTCCAGTGTGGTTTGTTCTAGATGTGTATTCTTGTGTCAGTCTAAACCCGTCTGCTGCGATTGGCACGGATTTGGCTTTCACTGGTAGCCCGGTAACATATACTCCCAAGTCTTTCTCTGCCTCTGTGGTGGATCGTGGAGTGTTTCCCATGTGGTATTGGTGTGCTGGATATCCCCTCCCAAGGTGCAGGACTTTACATTTTTCTTCATTGAATTGTAGCAGCCACTTTTTGTTCCATTCCTGTAGCTTGGTGAGGTCTGACTGTAGGAAATCCGCAGTCAAGGGGTTAAGTATTTCGTTTTGAGCCTCTATTTCTTGTTTACTATTGAATTGGTTAGCGCTAATTGTTTGTCCAAAATATATATGTCTTTATCTACCCTCATGTGTTGTTTGTCTCAGAAGTATGTAGTCTCAAGTTTTTCTTTTTCATTCACTATTTGTTAAGCCTCTATTTTTTGTTTACTATTGAATTGGTTAGCACTAATTGTTTGTCCTAAATATATATGTCTTTATCTACCCTCATGTGTTGTTTGTCTCAGAAGTATGAAGTCTCAATTTTTTCATTCACTATTTGTTAATCTGGACTTGGTTTCCACTACTTATAATTCTCCTAAATATAAATGTATTCATCTAGTTTCAAGTGTTGTCTATTCAGGATGTGTATATTCCTCTACTGTCTCGTGGTTTTCTTTCTCAGTCACTATCGGTCGTATTCTCAGACAATTTCGGCTCTCACAACAAATATTTGCCAAGGCCACGAAGGAGATTAGTTGCTTTCTTATGAGAGTTTTGGGCATTCATGGTATAGAGGACTTCCCAAACTATCACTAAGCTCATAAAACTACCCATGTAAATAGCCACATCAACCTCTACGAAAGCATAATCAAAAGTGAGTGTGTAGGCCCCGTAATGTTTGAGAATATGGGCCTATTTGTTGCTCTGAGCATATATCAGGGGTGCATCGCGTCACTCACTCGCTGCCTCCACCCCAGAGTCCCCTTATATACTGTCTGACCCAAGCAATCACGGGACACTCACAGCGCCACGGGTTCCTCCACGCCATTCACCACGCCCTTCAGCACAGGCATTCCCTCGTCTAGGATGAAGTCCAGCTGCACCCCGCGGGACTCCAGGACCTTAGCGATGTGTCCTGCCCCCTCCAAGCCCCGCACCTGCCCAGGGAAGGAGAGAAAAAAAGGGAAGTAACTTTAGTGTAATGAAAGCAGCTAGATAAATGGTGGATAGGCAGAGAGGTAAGCAGGTGGGTTAGTAAATAGATAGGAAGGTAAATAGGTAGGTAGATGGTAGAGAGAGAGAGAGAGAGAGAGAGAGAGAGAGAGAGAGAGAGAGAGAGAGAGAGAGAGAGAGACGAACCCTTAGGAAATGTGAACTAATGTATTGAAGTACGAACACACACACACACACACACACAGATTAATCTTAAAAATAATAATAATAATAATAATAATAATAATAATAATAATAATAATAATAATAATGAATAATCAGCGAAGTTTGCTGGGAAGTTTTTAATCAGATTCTGAGTCAAAGAGGAAGTAAGTGAGTCGCTGAGAGAGGCAGATTGAAACTGTCTGTCTCGTGGCGTCGGCATCTGTTAAAAAGGGAAAGTGTGTGTGTGTGTGTGAGAGAGAGAGAGAGAGAGAGAGAGAGAGAGAGAGAGAGAGAGAGAGAGAGAGAGAGAGAGAATGCAACTGCGCAGTATCCGTTTATTCTGACAAAGACAAAAAAATGTACTTACAGAAACTTGAAACTGAAGGTGTATTTTTTTTTAGCTGGTAACAACAACAACAACAAACAACAACAACAACAACAACAACGACAACAACAACAACAACAACAACAACAACAACAACAACAACAACAACGACGACGACGACAACAACAACTCGGGCTCTAATTTTAGAAGACTCCTTTACGTTACTGATTAAAAAGAGAGGAAAAAAAGAAAAAAACCTAGCCGGCGTTTTATAATATTCAAGAAGTTCCCGGAATGTAGAAGAGGAGAGAGAGAGAGAGAGAGAGAGAGAGAGAGAGAGAGAGAGAGAGAGAGAGAGAGAGAGCGATGAGAGGGGGGGGGGAGAGGGGAAGGGTGAGGGAAGAAGGGTGGAGGAAGTAGATGAAAGGAGTTACGTTAAAAAGAAGAGGAAAAATGGGAAAATGTATGTTACGACGAATGAAGGACACAAGGGGAGAGGAAGAGGGGAGGAAGGACAAAGAGATGAGGAGAAGGAAGAACAAGAACGAGAAGAACAAGACCGAGAATAAGAACAAGAACAGGAACAAAGTAATGCTAATAAGAAGACGAAGGAAGAGAAGAAGAAGAAGAAGACTTATGGATAGACAGATAGATAGATAGATAGATAGATAGATAGACCGATAGATAGATAGATAGAAGTCATGCATACGAATCTACAAAACATGAGGTAAATAACGTCAAATAATAATAATAATAGTAATAATAACAATGATAATAATAATAATAAGAAAAATACAACTACTACCACTACCGCTACTACCACCACCACCACCACCAACAACAACAACAACAACAACAACAACAACCCACCTCCTCGTCGTGTCCAAAAGCCACGTAGAAGGATCGTTCGGGCTGGAAATCCGTCTTGGCCAGGTATTCCAAGGCCATCATGATGCCCTGGACGCGGGAAAAAAAAAAATTAAATAAACAAAATAAAAAAAATACATATCACTGCTACTTTTGGTTATTTATTTATTGATTTATATTTCAAGGTAAGGGAGAAGGTATAGGAATGGACAAGACGAAGATAAGGCAGAAAGAGATAAAAAGAAGATGGGGAAAGGTCAGGAGGTTAGATAAGAAAGAGAGAAAGGTCAGGACGAAGATAAGGAAGACAGGGACAAAAAAAGATGGGGGAAGGAGGGAGGGAGTTTAGATAAGAAAAATAAAAAGGTCAGGACGAAGATAAGGAAGAAAGGAACAAAAAAGAAGATAGGGGAAGGAGGGAGAAAGGTTAGATAAAAAAAGGAAATATCAGGACTAAGATAAAGGAAGAAGGAACAAAAAGAAGATGAGGGGAAAGGGGGGGAAGGAGGTAAGATAAGGCAAAGGAAAGCACACAGGGATCGGGATATAGAAGCAAGAAAGTGACAAAAAAGATAAGCATGTGAGTAGATAAAGAAAAAGATTAAACACAGGGATAAGATATTAGAAGGAAGAGACGGGACAAAAATAGATGATGAGAGGCAAGGAGGGAGGTCAGATAAGGGAAAAAAGATGGAACACAGGAATAGAATTACAGAAGAAAGAGATGGAAGAAAAAAACAAAGGATGGAGGAAGGAAGGAGGTCAGATAAGGGAAAAAAAAGGAACACAGGGCAAAAAGAAGATGGAGTGAGAGTTAGAGAAATTAGATTAGGGAAAATATGGGAGACAATGATTGGAGTATATAGAAGGATGAAACGGGACAAAAAAAAATGGCAATGGAGTTAGTTAAGAAAAAGGATGGAACACAGGAATAGGAGTACAGAAGGAAGGAACGGAACAAAGAGAAGATGGGATGAGAGTTAGAGAAATTAGATTAGGGAGACAAGGATAGAATATAGAATAGTATATAGAAGGATGAAATGGGACAAAAAAATATGGTAATGGAGTTAGATAAGGAATAGAGGAGCCAAAGGAAGGAACGAGACAAAAAAAAAAAAAAAAAAAAGATTGAAGGAGAAAGAAAGTCAGATAAGGATAAAAAAAATAAAAAAATAGACAGGGTTGGGAGTACAGAGTTAAACAGGAACAGAACCCAGATACACGGAAACAGGAGGATGACAACAAACAGGAAGACAGGAAGATACGACTGAACGGGGAGGAAAGAGGGACAGCTGGGGAGAGGAGGAGGGAGCGAGATAGGGGGAGATAGAGGGAGAAAGAGAGAGGGTGATATGGCTTCATGTAGAGAGAGAGAGAGAGAGAGAGAGAGAGAGAGAGAGAGAGAGAGAGAGAGAGAGAGAGAGAGAGAGATACCCTTCCTCTCTCTCCCTCCTCCATCCCTCTGTCTCCCCCTTCCATTCCTCACTTTCCCCCTCCCCCCCTTTCCCATACTCACCATCACCCCAGCTTTGTTGTCGAGGGCGCCACGTCCCCAGATGTAGGACTCCCCCGTGGCCGAGTCCTTCAGGATGTGGCCGCCCCAGGGGTCGTGGGTCCACTTGTCCTTGGCCACCGGGACCACGTCGATGTGACCCGTCAGCATGTACGGTACAAGGTCGTCGTGAAGCCCCTGCACACACACACACACACACACACACACACACACACACACACACACACACACACACACACAAACACACACACACACACGAGAAAGAAAGACACGTGTTTAATAATAATAATAATAATAATAATAATAATAATAATAATAATAATAATAATAATAATAATAATAATGATAGTTTTGTTTCGCTCAAATACATGTGAAAGTGGAATACAGAAAATCAATTGAAATGAAGGGAATCCAGCTATCAATACTGCACTCAATTTCCGTTTCCTACCATTAAATTTCTCTCTAAATCAATATTCTTTGCCTTACACAAGTGGACAATGCGGACAACAAGAAAGCACATTCATTAAAACATACACACAAAAAAAATTAGATTGGTTCAGTAAAACGTAAAGCACAGGTAACTCTCAACAGGAAGTTTAGTTTTATGGATACTTGGAGAGGTTGATAAGATATAATTGAACACTTGTTTTACCGATGCAGATGAAAATGAAGATAACAACTTAAGATAAATGAATCACAAGAGGCCGGATAACTAGAGAAAAAGCGTGTAACAACGTAGACGAGGAAGACAATAACAACTTAAGATTAATACCACAGCAACATAATCAGAGAGAAAACATAAGTGGCGGCATGAAAAGAGAAAAAGTGTGCCAACGTAGATGAAGATGACAGCTCAACATGAATAGGCAACCATATTGAGAAAGAAAATATGAGTGGCGGGATGAAAAGAGAAGAGTGTGACAATGTAGATGACGATGACAATTTTTAAAGACAAATACCACAACTACAAAATCAGAAAGAAAACGTAGATGAAGATGACGATGACAGCTCAAGATAAATACCATATTGAGAAAGAAAATATGAGTGGCGGGATGAAAAGAGAAGAATGTGACAATGTAGATAAAGATGACAATTTTTAAAGACAAATACCACAACTACAAAATCAGAGAGAAAACGTAGGAGGCAGAATAAAAAAGAGAGAGAAAAAGAGTCTGGCAATGTAAATGAAAATGATGACGATGACAAGCTAAATACCACTACTACAAGATCAGGAAGAAACCATGAGAGGCGGAATAAAAGAATGATAATGATGACTGAAATTAGAAAAAAAACATGAGAGGTGAGATAAAGAGAGAAAGTCAGAGTGAAGACGAGCACGATAATGACAAAAAAAACATCACGGGTACAAAATCAGAAAAAAGAACACGAGAGTAAAAGTGACATTGACCAAAAAAAGTGAGTGATGACCAAAAGTAGAAAGAAAACATGAAAGGTGAGATAAAGAGAAAGTCACAATGAAGACGAGGACGATAATGACAAAAAAAAAAACACGAGAGTAAAAGTGACATTGACCAAAAAAAGTGACAGTGATAACCAAAAGTAGAAAGAAAACATGAAAGGTGAGATAAAGAGAGAGAAAGTCACAACGAAGACGAGGACGATAATGACACACACAAAAAAAAAAAACATCACGGCTACAAAATCAGAATAAAAGAACACGAGAGTAAAAGTGACATTGATGACTAAGGTGACAATGACAATTATAAACAAACCAAAAAAAAAAGCAACAGAACCAGGAAAGAAAGAAAACAGGAAAAAAAAAGAAAAAGGGAGATAAAACACTACTAAAGATGACTATGACAACTAAAAACAAAAACACCACAACTACAAAATAAAAAAAAATAAAAAAAGGAAAAAGAAGAAAGAAAATACTAAAGTGACGATGGCAACTAAAAACAAAAACATTACAGCAACAAAACCCGAAAAAAAAAACACAAGAAGAAGACAAAGAGGAAAAAATAGCTATAGTGAGGTGAAACGAGAATGCGAGCCGAGGTCAAGTTAAGTGAGGTCAGGTGGTCAAATCAGGAAGGTCAGGTCAGGTCACTCACTTACCTTGATCGACAGGAGGAGGGAGTACTCGTTGACCACCTCCACCTCGATGACGGAGGAGTTGAACACGTGGGGGAAGCCTGCGGAGGAAGAGGAGGAGGAGGAGGATATGAGCGTTGTGAGGTGCTTGCATTAAGATGTTGGACGACGGGAGGGAAGAAGCAAAAGAGAGTTGGGCAGGTCAGAAGAGAAAGGAAGGGAGGGAAAGGAAAGGATTCGGGTATGTGGGGTAAGGGAGGGAAGAAGGAAAGAAGGGAGAGGGAGGGGGTAGGTCGATGATGAAGGCAGATTAAGGAAAGGGAAAGGATTGGGGAAGGGGAGAACCGGGCAGAGCAGGATATAAAGGGAGGAATGGTGGGACAGTTCATGAGGAGGAGGAAATAAAGGAAGGAAGGAAAGGAGGAAAAGGAAGGAAGTGAAGGAGGAAAGTAAAGGAGGAACAGGAAGGATGGGATGGGAAAGGATGTGAAGGAATGGGATGGGAGGGGAAGAATAGGGAAGGGAAAGGAAGGGAAGGGAAGGAAAAGGAAGAGAAGGGGAGGGATGGGAAGGCAAGGGAAGGGAAGGGAAGGGAATGAAAAGGAAGTAATGGGAAGAGGAGTGACGGGAAGGGAAGGGAAGGCAAGGCATGGGAAGGGATGGAAAGAGAAGGCAAGGCATGGGAAGGGTAGTACAGGGAAAGGATGATGGGACGGTAAGGGAAAGGATGAAATGGGATGGAATGGGAAGGGATGGAAAAGGAAGAGAAGGGAAGGGATGGGATGAGATGGAATGGGAAGGGATGGAAAGAGAAGGCAAGGCATGGGAAGGGTAGTACAGGGAAAGGATGATGGGACGGTAAGGGAAGGGAAGGGATGGAATGGGAAGGGATGGGATGGGAAGGGAAGGGAAGGGAAGGGATGAGATGGGAAGGGAAGGGAAGGGAAGGGAGGGGAGGGGATGATGGGATGGGATGGGATGGGAAGGGATGGGAAGGGAAGGGAGCTTAGCCCAAGGCAGAGGCGAGAAAGGTCATATTGAATAATTTGGTCGCGGGAAGCATGAACTTTTATGGCGCTGAATAAATTCTTGTTGTCTTTTTTTTTTGCCCTTCTTTTATTATTGACTTGTACTAATTTACAAACTTCTGGAACTCGGTGGTGGCCTTACAAACACACACACACACACACACACACACACACACACACACACACACACACACACACACACAGAGGAAGGTGGGAAAAGGGAAAGGAGAGGGGTGGAATGGAGAGGAAGAGAGGGAGAGAGGGAGAGAGAAAGGGAGGAAAGGAAGGGGGAGGGAAGAGGGCGAAGATGAGATAGGAAGGAAGGAAAGGAAAGGAATGGGACACACACACACACACACACACACACACACACACACACACACACACACACACATATGTACCCCCCCCCCCCCTTCCACCACACACACATACATCCCCCTCCACGCCCCCCCACCCCACCCCCAGCACACACATGTATTCCCCTCTCCCCCCACACACAAATGTATTCTCCACTCCCCTCCACAAAATTTACCCCCCCTCACACACACACACACTTGGGTAGGGAAGGTAAGCAATAACAAGCAGGTAAGCAGGACACAGCTGAGTCATGATCACTTTCGGCCGCCTTATTACAAGTCTGAAATACCAACAGAAGGAGGAAGTTTTGTATTCTACCTTATGAGCAATATTTCGTCACACCA
>NC_066517.1:15321676-15556676 GCF_024679095.1 Eriocheir sinensis | reverse complement strand
ACCACCACCAGACAGAGCAGACATGAGTTACCGCTACCCCCCCCACCCCCCACCCCCACAACCACAACCTCTAACGGCACCTCCACTACCACCTTTAAGACACACCACCACCACCACCTACCTCCAGTGTGAGGGCGCGCACGAGAGCCACCACCAGCAGCACAACCACAATCCCCACCACCACGCCCAGCATAGCACACAGCCCCTTGGCCAAACGCTTCACCTCCACCATTCTGGCTCACACGCTGCAAAGGAGGAGATAGACATTATAAAGAGACCATAAACGAGTGAATCAGCTAATCACTAGTGACAGGTATAGACAGAAAGGTAGGTAGGTGAGTAGACTGATAGATAGAAAGTTAGAAAGATAAATAGATATGCAGGCAGGCAAAGAGATAGACAGATATACAGATAGATAGATTAATATACAGGCAGGTAGATAAGTAGACATAGATAAATATTACAGGCATTTAGAAAAAATAGATAGACAAATAAATAAAAATTTGAAATAATTAAGATATACACGAATATACAGATAAATGAATGAACGATATGATTAACAAGCAAAGCAATCAATCAAACGTTAGAGATATGAAGGCAGATAGAGGCATGGGTAGATAAACAGATAGAAGATAGATAGACAGACAGAACGACAGATAGATAAATGAATAGATAGATAGATAGATAGATAGATAGATAGATAGACAGACAGATAGACAGGGAGGAAGAAAACAACAGAGGGATAAAGATAAATAGATTGATAGATAGAAATATGAAATAATTAAGAAATACACAAATATGAGAGTAATTATGATTTACTTGCAATGACAAAGAGGAGTGTTTATTTTTTTCTTTATGAGTTAATGCAGATTTTATGATACAAGGAACATAATTATAATAGTTACATAAAGATGTTTATTCGCGTGCATGGTAAGCGCAACATATTATAATTATTGCATATGATTACAGAGGCAAAAGGAATAATATAGCTGTAATTATAATGATGATGACGATGATGATGGTAATGTGGGTAATAATAATAATAATAATAATAATAATAATAATAATAATAATAATAATAATAATAATAATAATAATAATAATAATAATAAAAATCATCATTATCATTATTATTATCATTATATTGCTCATTATCACCTTTGTTATTGCAGTTGAAGATGGTGGTGGTGGTGATGTTGTTACTGTTATTGTTATTATTTTGTTGTTTTTGTTAGGTGAAAGATCATGAAATTACATATATAGGCTATAAAAATACTCTCTCTCTCTCTCTCTCTCTCTCTCTCTCTCTCTCTCTCTCTCTCTCTCTCTCTCTCACACACACACACACACACACACACACACGGAAAATCAACCCTGATCTTTATCCATAATTTATAAAAGGCAACAGAAATGTGGATAAACTCG
This sequence comes from Eriocheir sinensis, assembly GCF_024679095.1. Classification (NCBI taxonomy): domain Eukaryota; kingdom Metazoa; phylum Arthropoda; class Malacostraca; order Decapoda; family Varunidae; genus Eriocheir; species Eriocheir sinensis. The sequence goes on along the minus strand of NC_066517.1, from coordinate 15,555,251 downwards.
GCTTTCAGAAGACATGCAACAACGGTCGATGATGGAGAGCCTAGCTCCCCTAACGAAGGCATGAGTAGGAGAGCGTGTTATAAATTGAAGCATAGGCCTATATATGTATGATAAAAAAAAAATGGTTCTTGGAGACAACTAGCATTCATCGGAGCTTTGCCTTGAACTGGGAGAAGAAAGTGATATCCGAGTTATGGAGTCAACCTCTATACACACACACACATACACACACACGTACAGCTCTCCCATTTCATACGAACAAATGCAGAACTACTGTGATTCAGGAAGGAGTGTATATATATATATATATATATATATATATATATATATATATATATATATATATATATATATATATATATATATATATATATATATATTCGAAATCAATGGGAAAGGTTAACGTGTTATATCAGGAAGTCGCCCATGTTACTGACCCATTCTCTATTCTGAATAACACATGGGAGCGTTTTCTCTCGTGCCTCCTTCCAGAGAAACTGTTGTATGTGGTAAGGAGTGTTCAGTGCGTGTGTGTGTGTGTGTGTGTGTGTGTGTGTGTCGAAACACGAAACTGAAAAATAAATCAAGCTATAGTATATTCAAGCAGACATAGGCCGATATCATTTACACCTTTCGTATTAAATTGTCAACTCGATCATTACCAACACAATCGCGGGAAACATGAATAAAGGAGTACCTTACATGCAATCCCGTCATGTGAACTGGATTACATTATCACTAACAACAAACCTATGATCGCCTTCCTCCTCGCTCACCAGCCCTCTTCAGCAGCCTACCCGAGCTTGTCTGCCAAAACTAAGAGGCTGCCGCTGTATCCAGTTCAGGAATTGAAGGCTATATTATATACCCTACACTCGTTTAGAAATTCCACATATATCCTCATACCACTTATATAAAAATCACATATATACCAGTTATGCAGAGACACGCCAACAACAAGAATTATGCTGTACGTGCTTTCATATTTATGGATACTCACTCACCCCCCCCCCTCCTCTCTCTCTCTCTCTCTCTCTCTCTCTCTCTCTCTCTCTCTCTCTCTCTCTCACACACACAAAAAAAAAATTGCTAGAGAACCAGAAGGCAATTAAAGTTCATGGTCAAGTCTATACACAAACACACTGGATAAATGACGTTAAGTTATGGTACGGTATGACCAGCATGGGTTTCTCCAGCAATACACTTACTATATTGGGAAAAAGGGAAAAAAATGACAACTTGAAGACCTAGAACACTTCCTCCTTTTCTGCACAAATTATTATTCAGACATAAGATCCCAGCACACACTCATATAACAATCCTACCCTGAAAATACCAATTACTACAAGTTTCTGATCAAACAAAAAGCACACCAAAGAAAAAAAAAGGAAGGAAATGTTAGTAAAAAAAAAGTAATAGAATTGTAAATACAGTGAAGTGACAACCACAATAAAAATAACATAGTGGAGTGATACATCTTTTGGGGGGGCATAGCTAAGGCAACCTAACCCACCCTAAACTAACCTAAGTAGTGGGGTTACTGTCCTTATATACTAGGTTGGTATTATAAGACACTTTCGCTTCTCACATCAACTATTTATAAAGGTCAAAGAGGGGGTCAGTCGGGTTCTAATGAGTGTTTCCTTAGGTTCATGGTACAGAAGAAGGGTCAAACTAACACCAGGGTCATAAAACTACCCCTTGAAATGCCCACAACTTCTACGAAAGCCTTGTCAAATATGTGTTCTTGGGTGGCGAAATGTCTGATAATACGACACTATATGATTTTTAGGCATAGATGACAATTGGCGTACGTGTTGGAAAGACTTAACATGAAAAATTAATAAAAGAGGGTCACAGTGATGCAGTATATCTTATGTAAACTGTATATAAATGTATAGTTTATCAAATAGTAATAATATAATATGCTTATCAAAACTATTTTATAAAGTTCTGATATATACTATGAGTTAGCTCCTTAACTACAAATCTGATGTAGCTAATCAAATCGTTCATCATAATCTGTCCAACCCCAACCATGAAGAAAACCTAATGAGTTGTGAACATGCAACATCAGCCATGGAGTCACCAGATAAACTAACACAAGAGCGGCAAGCTATTAAGTCCACAACCACGTACACTATCGATTGTCATCTACCAGTGGGATACAGACTCTTGATCTGTGGTGGAGTAAAGCGCCTACTATTTTATTCAACACCGAGCCACCGACCTTAATACTGGAGCCGAGAGATCGCTGCTGGTGACAGGCTATTGCTTCCGCGGCCCGGCGTCTACTTCACAGCCCGTGGCCTTGTGTAGCTACCTGTTCATGATATAATGCTCTTATTACTAATCTCTGAACAACTTTCCTTCTTAATCGCGTTTCTCTTGCCCGGGGAAGGTTAATAATATCTATGCTGCTCCCGAGTGGCTCGCGCTGATAAGATTACCGAGATTGCTTGCCCGAAAAGACAGTTCAGTAATAATGATGAAATAATTATGAAGTAATATCAAAACACGATGCATAAACCTAGAAAAATATAATGTATGATGGCCACCTGAATAATTTAATGCTAAAGGTGTTAACCTGTTGACATTTTAGGTAATGCAGTACAATACAGCAGTGCTTATTGCATTACAAGAGGCCCACTTTGAACTCAGTTGTATTCTCCTTCCTCAATGTATTCACTGTCTGATATATCTATGAGCTGTAAATGAGAGTAAGCGTGGATGAATGTGTGGGTGCAGGCTGGTGTTCGTAGTGGCGGCGCGGCGCGCATCCCGCTGCTCGCCGGGCCGGTGGCGCCGCCGCCGCCGCCGCCGCTAGCAGAAAACATTGGAAGATGCATCAAGGCAAGTATGGCTGCGCCCATTCTTAAGTGGAAGCGGGTCACTAATACCACGGGTCTACAGCCCAGGCCGCGCCATGGACATCGTGCGGTGGCCATTAAGGACCTGATGGTAGTGTTTGGCGGCGGGAATGAAGGAATAGTGGACGAGCTGCACGTCTACAACACAGGTAAGTGTTCCTACCCGAATGTTGCTTCCCCCTTGCTCCCCACCCGGCACACACCCGCACGCTCTCTGCCACACAACCTCCTAGGGTCAGGCTATCAGGCTGGCCCTCTCACTCGGCTGGTCAAGCACTGTGGTGCCGACAAAAAAGAAGAACCTGCCAAAGTTTAAGTCTGCGATTGTTTGTTTTGAAAGTTTTCAAGATGGCCGCCCCCTATGGGCAGCAGGGGTAGCGCTGTTTCTCGAGCTCCCATTTGAATCTCTGTCTCCCCAGAGCTTCCCCTGACACCCTCAGTTATCATGAAATCAATCTTCTATACGTCGGTTGCATTGACGTGACGGTGCGACTGACCAATAAGGAGTAATTTGAGTCAAAGATAGGTCCGTCCCGGGCAACTAACATGGCGTCCTGGCTTTGACGTTCTTCTGTTTATGTTGTCCATCCGGGGATGTTCCGGCGGAATTGTGCCCAAAGATCGATCATATGCAGTGCTTACGTCCCTAGTACTGACGCGGAAGGCTCGAATATTTCATACGCTCAAGGCTGAAAGACTTACTTGGAACTGTTAGAGGGAAATAAGGCGATGGGAGAGCAGAAAGAAGGGGAGGACGAGGTAGGGCTAGTAGTCGGAACAGCCGCTGTGACGCCTTGGAGGGAACAGCAGCATCTATTTTTCTCTGAGGGGAGGTGAAGGGAACAGCCCTTTGTCAGCTCCGAGGTCACCCAGGACGACCAACTGCTCCGTGCGTCTATAGTACACCATTGGTAGGGAAAGACTGTTCACTGCTAGCACCAGCCAGAACTGGCATTTAATTGTCAGCCAATAGCACGAAGGAATGACGTGTTCCAATATAAGGTTACCGTCGAAAAAGATGTATCGAAAATGTGAACATGAAATCATTGCATCGCAGCGTAGAAAATATCAAGAGGGGAGGCTTCAATAAAATACAGTATAATCCACAGAATTTAGACGATAGGTCATATGTCAGGGTGAGTTTAATCCATGAAAAATCCACATAAGTAAGCAAGATAGGAAGATTGTCGCTTTTGGTTCCGGAAAAAAAAAATCTAGTAATTATTCTTTGCTTCAATGTAGCCCATCACACTAGTACAAACTAGTATAAATTTTGCTTGACGTAAATATATCAAAATTTGGCTTGCTGTTGGCAATACCGTTTCATTCTGTGGTCAGAGTTATTGATAGAGGCAGATTTTGCTTTCAGAGCGGCAAAGGGGTGTGTTGTAATAACCTTATAATTAGTTGTATGGATGGGTTGGTAGTCCTGGCCGGGTTCTGTTGGCGCGAAATGGCCTCTCCGGTTCCCGCGCTTTCAAAGCAGGGAGGTGAAGAACAGCCTCGGCAGGGAAGGCAGAGAAGCACTCGTCCGCTGCTGCCAAATCGCACAGCCCTCGCAACATTCAACTGTTATTTGCATGGATGTTACTCTACTCCTCTTACCATGATATTTGTATCACCGTGGGATATGATTGTAGAGGAAGACCATTCCCAGGTCATCTGATACCTGTATAATTATTTTTTTGTTAATTTGTTTTTTTCCTTTATTTGATGGGCGTTGTCAGTTTAATGTTTAGCTATGAACATTTACATTGTTCAAGGCCGCCCCTGTCACTTCTCTAATAGAGATATTGGGGTTGCGAGAGGCCCACTAGTGACTAGCCATTGAAATCGTTTGAAAGCACAGGCTGATGATTATATTTATGCCTCGCGACGTATTGACAGCTGCGGAAACTCAGTCTGATCATGAGTTGTAGCTAAAGCTTTCAGCTATTCCTACCATCCCTGTGGTTTGATCTACGTTAACCCTAACTAGGGATTCGGGGATGCATGGATCAAGTTATATTTTTCACTGCTACTCTCCAGCCCTGAGGGAAGTCTGACAGAGCTATCTTTATCCTTTGAGCTATGTCTATTATTACAATAAACTCATCATATCTTCAGAATTGCCCACTCCGTTTCCTGTTGTTTTTGCATTCTACGTTGTTGCGTATTTATCCTTCCTTCCCTGTCTTGTACGTGATGTTTGAGCGTGTATAGTTCCGGTATATTCTTGTACATTCTTGTATATTCTTGTAAAAAAATCATGAGGATATCTGCGGGAGTGCTTCACAGTGTTCCTTTTATTTTTGCGTTGGCTTCATGCCTTGTGCGTGGTGTTTGGGTGTGTGGTTCCGGTATAATTTTACTTAATTAAGGACGGGGCGGGGGTGGGGTTAAGGCGAGGCTGGGTGGAGGCGGCCAAGCGTATCCTGTACTTGTTTTTGCTTGGACCTCTTGTTGCTAGCTGCCTTCCAGGGATGACTTTGACATGGTGGATGGTGTACTAGAAATAGTTTTGCCTGCCTCATTACAAAGCTAGCCTAGACAAGAATTTTTGTTGGGGTTCTTGCATGTTGGGTTTTAGTATTAGCTACATTTAATTGCATATTCTAATATATTTATTGGGTATTAAAAGTTTCGCTCACATGATGATATGGATGAAATATATTCGTGAACGGAAAGAAAGATAATCCAAGCCCTGTTAAAAAACTTTGTGGTAGATGGTGTCCAATTAAAATGGAAAGGTTATCGAGGTCCTGTCAGCCAGCAAGTGAGAAGCAGGGCCAATCAAGCTGTGTTACGTCAAGCTACAACACACGGGCGGCGGCCAATCGCGGGGACTCCCTCACGTCTGGCGTGCCGCCCCAGCCAACTTCCTTTACATTTATTTTTGTTTTTTTATAATGAACATCGAGGTGCCGAATCGCTTCACTCCTCTGCGTTATGTTGAGATGGCGTGACAAAACTGTTGTTCTCCACGTCTTACCAACCACTTCCTACTTTCGTTTATTTTTAATATATGCAGACACCCCCTCTCCTCCCCCATATAGTAGACCTATCATGGCATGGTTTGTGCTCATAGCTTTAAACGATTACAAATAAATAGCAGCTTATTCATATCTAAAAGCATATTATTTCGTCTTTTGATTGACTCCACTAATGTAAGTAAACGTAAGCTTGCCGATTAAAGTCCACTTATTTAATCCAGCTGGACAAAATACTTCAACGAAATTTATTTAACTCAATCTTTATCATAACTCTGCTTCCTCTATATTTCCTCATAGTGAGATGTGTCCTCATGACCTTGGTAGGACACACGTATGATCATAGGCAACACTCGAGCCTTTGTATTTAAATTTTTCAACCCAATAGCTTTGGCAAAATTCAAGCAGCTGGATGCAACATCATGTACGAGAGACGAGAGGCTGTTAACGGGTCCGCTGGATGCTTATAGTAGATCGTCACCATCATAAAGAAAATGCCTCTTTTCGGGAAATCGAAAAACACTTCATTATTCTGTTTTATAAATGTAGAACGTAACGTTACTCCTTACGTTGCTTCTTTCGAGAAGGAGAAATACATTCATATGATTTTTTCAAATAGAAGATTTTTTATATTGAAATAAAACGAAGTAATGTGACTTCAGCAATTTAATGGTAATGTTTACAAGTGGGCATAATGTCTAATAACCAATATATAGGAAATACAACTAAAATTATGTATATTCGTATGAAACGAAAATAAACAAAAGGCACAATGACGGAGTTTTCAAAAAATATTCCTTGGCTCTTTTCACACTAATTTCTGCTTATTTTGAATTCTGTATTAATGATTTTTTTTATTATTATTATTTTTTTAAGAAAAGGAAAGTTGATTATTTTCAAAACTTTGTTACCTTGTATCACTTTGTAATAACTAAGCTAAGCATAAATAAAGTAAAGCTATGCATCACAGACTTACATACTATTATCATCATTGCATTTATACATCAGTGATAACTGATTAGTGTCTAATAGACTGCTCGCCAAGGCCCTCGATCCAAGTGAAGCCGGCCTGCGGCCGTGGGTATGCCCAGAGTTCATTCATTCATTTTTAAGAAAAACTGAGACCACCATCATCTTCCTGAGAAAATTTTGCATTACACTAGCATAAAATTGTAACAATAATGTAAAAATACACATACGAAAATCAGAGTTAAATGAAATAGGGAATATATACACATTTTTTTTGCACTTATTTCCCTTCAACTCCTTAGTATTCAGCTGGTTTTCGTCGCATCACTTTTATAAGCACATATCCTAAATCTGCGTGCTTTTCTGATTCTGATGGTGTAGGGTACGTTACGAGGTAAAAGTATACATAGGGTCAAAATCGCCTCCGAACATAAGCCGCGCCTGACGGCGGAGTGTTGATCCGTGCGTCCCTTCAATGGCCTACTATTATAATATTGCTGGCAACGATACACTATGTTTTGACCTCGTGACACCTGAAATTCTGTTGACGCTAGCGGATTTTAGGGTAGATATGGAGCACAACGGCCCTCTTTGTTTCAATACCAATCTCTCTCTCTCTCTCTCTCTCTCTCTCTCTCTCTCTCTCTCTCTCTCTCTCTCTCTCTCTCTTCCTTCTTTCCTTCACATGTCATGAGAAACCCATGTTCATATATATGGCTACACAAACATCCCATTAACTCTATTTACATGGGGAAAAATGCCATCACAACTGTAGCACATTTCTGGCCTTTACAAGTTAACAGGAGTTTATTACTGGTAAGCTGGAATCCCTCCGTACAGCTGTCTCTCTGCGAGAGCGGCGATTCTGAGTAAACAAATGCCAAGGCAAATGAACGCCGTCACGGCGCGACTTATGTTCGGAGGCAATTTTGACCTTATGTATATTTTTACCTCGGGACGTACTCTACACCATCATAATCAGAAAAGCATGCAGATTTAGGATCTGTGCTTATATAAGTGATACGACGAAATCCAGCTGATTACTAAGGAGTTGAAGGGAAATAAGTGCAAGAAAATGTGTATTCCCTACTTCATTTATCTCTGATTTTCGTATGTGTATTTTTACATTATTGTTACTATTTTATGCTAGTGTGATGCAGAATTTTCTCAGGAAGATGATGGTGGTCTCAGTTTTTCTTAAAAATGAATGTTAGGGTCAGGAAACCGAGTAGGAGTGAGGTGCGTGAAGTCGTCGGTTTTGGATGAACTGGGCACACCCATTCGACCGCAGCGGTGCTTCACTCAGCACAATACAGGGAGATGGAGGATGCGCAGTCTAGTATGTAAGTCTGTGCTATGCATCCTGAAATTCTTTAAAGAATAAAATTATATTTTTGGAATTAATTATTCAGATTTTCCAAAAAGAAACACAAAGAAACAAAAGTAAAATTCTTTTCAGAATATTATCTTATTGCTTTACAAAATTATGGTTCGCTCTTATCGTAAGTACATGTTTCTGATATTCCTTATTCATGAGGCAGGGTGTCAAAAAAGTTATAACAGTCAGCTGGCATAACTGATTTCATGGACTGCAGGTCATTGAATTGCCTCAACTTGATAGGTAGTCTTTATGGGAACAATGGGATCCACTTGATTTCTGCGTTATGAACCTGTGTGGTAAAGACTCCCAGGTAGAATGATTGTTGAATGACAGCCTGTACTTCACTGTTCCATCATTATCTTGCTCGAAATCCATCCAAATCCATGCATCACCTTCAGCTACTTCGGTTTCAGAGCTTGATGCATCATCATCTGGGTGATAGTGAGGATCCCGATCTGAATCATCATCAGCATCCAATCCAGTGATTGTACCTGACACCCCGGATGTTTCAGGTTCAGCTTACATCTCCGCACTGTTGCCTAGGGCTTCTGAGTCAATATTATGGAGCTCTGAATTGCTCATATTCCCTTGAGTATAGGCTTACTATACTTATAACTCATAATCTCACCTGCAAAAAGACAACAGCCCAAAGTCATGATACAGTGTTGACAGTATAATAATTATACACTGTTCACAGCGTAAAAATTAAATCTTGCAGCGATCAGTACCAATCAAGTTACTAAGAAAGCAATCACGATTACCAAATTCCTCTATCCCCATGCATTTCTTTGATATTGCATGGTATCATTTGTCCTGTTTCCCTCAATCTTTTCTCTTCTTGCCTTACAATGCAGCTGTAGTTGTGCTGCACATTTAACTGTCAGATCAAAAGTGACAAATACAAGAAATTGACCACTACTCTGCACTCACGTTTTGACGTGTACGGTACCCATTAACCATGTGACTGATGTTTACAAAATTCAAGTGACTATTGAAAATGTGGCAATACCTAGTAACCTAAAACAGATCTAAAAAGGTGATACTAAAGAAGATACAATGCATGAATATTATTGCCTAAATCACAGAATCTGACATAGACAATAACATTACTTGCCTAAATCACAAATCTGATTTAGGCAATACTGATAATAATGCGTAAGTCAGCTTCTGATTTAGGAACAATACTTTAGGGTAGTTTTAACCTGCTCTGACACTAGATATGACATTGGCAATTGTACCACTAGGAGCGCCACACGATGAAGAATTGATTTAGGCAAAAATCCAGAAATCGGCAAAAATGACTTAGGCAATTTCTTTATGAGGGTGACGATATACTCTATACATGATATTTTTGATCTTATCAACTCATTAATTGATTCAATTAAAACTGGATTGTAGTCCCCAGCAATTAATTTTTCATATTCATACCTTCCATCTTAGGTGAATGTGAAATGTAGATGATTGAAATTAGAAATTGATGCCTCATGACAAATATATCTGTTCCTTGGAGAGGGAGTCTGTTTTATATTCTTGCTTGGTCTATTTATCTTATATGGAGGCATAAGTTGATACTGGATTAGAAATGTATATTTATAAAAGAAAAGACAAAAAATAGTTAAATTAACAAAAGGGTGGTATATTTATTACTTGCTTCTATTTTCTTGTTTTTTAAATTTTTAGTTGGAATTTATTTTTACTAATTAGTTTTCTTGCATCTTATTGCTTGTATATGCCTCAGAGCAAAATAAAACTATTTTTGTTATTATTATTATTATTATTATTATTATTATTATTATTATTATTATTGCTGCTGTAATTTAGAGCAGGATATCAGCTTTAATATTTGTTGCCTTAGCTTAAACTACTTTGACAATGAAATCTTCTGAGTCCTGTGTTTCTTTAGTCTGTATTAAACTATTGGACTGGTGATTTAGGTACAGGCATCAGCTAATTAGTGTGCCATTTTCCCCCCACCCCCCAGCCACCAACCAGTGGTTTGTACCCCCCGTGAAGGGAGATGTGCCTCCAGGATGTGCTGCGTACGGGTTTGTGGTGGATGGAACCCGCATCCTGGTGTTTGGTGGCATGGTGGAATATGGCAAATACAGGTGAGCCAGTCATACTCACAGCCAGGCTGTATCCATTATCCTGCTCATTAACCCTTTCCATCCGTGATGCAGATGTCGGCGTCACAGTTTGGAAAGGGTCAAGAGGAAATGGAAGAGGATTAATCCGTTTCTAAACCTCACAATCCTCCTCTAAATTCCTCTTAATCCTCTTCCATTTCCTCTTTAGAGGGTTAGAAGATGATTAAGAGGAAGTGGAAGAGGATTAAGAGGTTTAGAAGAGGACTAACGGTGACGCCGTCGGACGCATGTCAGACGCCGACGTCGGCGTCGCCAGAGTGGAGGGGTTAAGATGCTGACTAATTTGTTGACTATACTTGTGGGTGAATGAGGGAGAGCAGTGGTGAATAGTGGAGATGACTGGTATATGGACAGAGTCAATGAGAAAAAACTATTATTACATTGGAGGGCAACCTTAATGCTTGTGAGAGGAAAGAGATGGAGGGGGGAACCCAAGTATATGGAATGAGTATATGAATAAAAACTTATGGAGACTTATATGATAGCCACATCTGAGGAGTTACAATGAGCAGAGATCAAAGTAGTGATACGTTGCAGACAGAAACACCTACGTTCATACACAATCCATGTGCTTGCTGTACTTCTTAAACTTGCCCTAGGACACACATTTTCTGTTATATAAGAGTAAAACAAGGTCAACTGATGAAGGAGCTGTACAAATAGTTTATTGAGCCTAACAATTAGCTGGAATAGGAAAGAATAAAATATTTTGAATATGAAAGTGGAAAGAAAAATCACACTGCAGATCTGCTGATGGAAGAAGGATCTTGTATGACTGTGTTGGTGGTAGCACTATATTCATGCATAAAAAAAGGTGATGGGGACCTATTCCTTCTCTCCATTTTGTTTCTGATATGTTTTTATTGTGCAAAAACCTCTTTTAGAAAACAACAACTCCTTTACAGGCTGATAGTAGTGAAGGATTTTTTTTATTCCAGCAATGAACTGTATGAACTCCAGGCATCCAGATGGGAGTGGAAGCGCGTCAAGCCTCGGCTACCCCGCAATGGCCCCCCACCGTGTCCCCGCCTTGGCCATTCCTTCACACTCATTGGGAACAAAGTGTATCTCTTTGGGGGACTTGCTAATGACAGCGAGGATCCCAAAAACAACATCCCAAAGTAAGTCACCCACAAGTTGCTATCAGCAAGCAACATATGGAATAAGCAGAATAGTAAGATTATAATAAGATGGAGTTATACTGTCATTTTACCTTTTATTGTGTATGTCCACTTAACAGGTACCTTAATGATCTGTACACACTGGAGCTGAGGTCCAACTCTAACGTAATGTCCTGGGACATCCCTGATACTTATGGCTCACCACCACCGCCGAGGGAATCACATACAGGCGTGGCATACACCAGTAAAGACAAGCCCAAGCTGGTGATCTATGGGGGCATGAGTGGCACTCGACTAGGGGACCTCTGGATACTTGACATAAGTAAGATTTGCTGTGTAATAATTAAGTGTTACCCTAATATGATGTCAGGAAGTAGATTAAAATAGTGTTTGAACAACTTAATCTCCTTCTCATTTCCATCCACTTGATAAGTTGTCTAAGCCTTCCTCACCCCCTATTCTGCATGCATTGACTTGCTTTATACTTTTCCTATCATCACTTCCACAACTTTAAGGCAGTCCTGTCATTTTTTGAACAACAATTACAATACAACCATATGTTTACCTCTAACCTCCTTGGACCTTGCTGTTTTTTTAACATCCACCCTCTTCACTACTTACCAGCATTTGAAGTAGGAAGTCCAGCCTTTCCTGTTGTTTAATGAGTGATGAAAACTGTTCTCTGGGCACTTTCAGGCACCATGAATTGGGAGCGACCAACAGTGAGCGGAGTGCACCCTCTCCCCCGCTCCCTGCACTCGGCCACGCTGCTCGGGCATCGCATGTTCGTGTTTGGTGGCTGGGTGCCTCTGCTGATGGAGGAGGTGAAGGGACCCATCAATGAGAAGTCAGAGTGGAAGTGTACCAATACCCTGGCTTGTTTAAATCTAGGTATGTGTTGTGGTTGTGGCTTAGTTCAGTGCATCCTTATTGTACAGGTAAAGTTGAGGCCATACGAGAGAGAGGGACAGGGATATATATATATATATATATATATATATATATATATATATATATATATATATATATATATATATATATATATTTATATATATATATATATATATATATATATATGCAGGGAGTAGGTTGGGAGACACCTACCAAAATGGGCGCAAGCCAATCCCGTCGAGGTATATACGGGAAGCGAGGAGGGTGTGTACGGACGTGAACTTAAGTAGCTTCGTTTGTGAGATAATAAGGATATATATTCTCAGGGCGAGCGGGGCGGGGTGGCAGCGGCGCGGTTGAAATGTACCCCGTAACATATTTTTCTTGTTTACAGCTATAACATATCGTCCCTGCACTCATTTCATATATATACGTATGTACGGGCTTGGAAGGCTGTCGTGAGCTTATGGGAGTGATCTTAAGTAGCTTCGTTTGTGTCGATGATATACTAAATGGGGTAGGCGAACGTTGGGTTTTCGTACTACACCGTATCTGGGTTTTTCCCATATCCGGGTGCCCCCGTGGCTCTATTAACCTGGATACCAGAGGGTTTACTGTATAATCTTTACCTTTTCAGAGACAATGGCTTGGGAGGATGCACTGATGGACAAGTTTGAGGAGCAGATGCCACGGGCAAGGGCTGGCCACTGTTCGGTTGGCATCCACACCCGCCTCTTTGTGTGGTCAGGCAGAGACGGGTACAGGAAAGCCTGGAACAATCAGGTGAGCATCAGGAACTATTGTCGGTCCAAATTAGCTTGGCCAATTTGCACCGAGGTGCCCCTCCCCTATTCTGGCTAAGCTCTGCCCCCCTTTCACCTGATTGGCTGTTGATGACATCATAGATTGTATCAAAGACACGTACCAAATATATATGATTGAGATAATCTAGCTTCTTTCATGATTGAAAAATATTCTAAACTTAATTGAATAACGAGACACTACTTAAACAATCAATGACATCACTTAAGAAACAAAGTGCAATAATAATACTGCAAATTTTCAAGGGAGAACGGGCCCTGCAAAACGAGCACTGAAGGCGATGATAGTAGGCTACCTATAAAGTAATGCACACTTTCCGTCATTATTTCCTACATAGCTCATTCACATAGGCATACCAAATATAATCACATAAAAAAAATATACTCTATAATAACTGAACAGTATTCATTGTATTTTGTTTCTTAAGTGATGTCATTGATTGTTTAAGTAGAGTGTCATTATTCAATTAAGTTTAGAATATTTTTTAATCATGAAAGAAGCTAGATTATCTCAATCATATATATTTGGTTCGTGTCTTTGATACAATCTATGATGTCATCAACAGCCAATCAGGTGAAAGGGGGGCAGAGCTTAGCCAGAATAGGGGAGGGGCTTCTCGGTGCAAATTGGCCAAGCTAATTTGGATCGACTATATCTAAGAAAATTCAAGCAGATTCAGGTTCACATAATGGACTGTGGTCTTCCCCTCCATATTCCCTGTGCTCTGAAAAGCCATATGTTTTTATATGACTGGCAGTTACCTAAAGGTTCTAGGAATGGCTTAGACCATCAGCATGAACTACTCATATTCAAGATGTAATGGAAAGTTGTAGTTCAGATTGTGTGATTGTTCACTCTTAGCTGAATAGGTCATGGTGCTTCTCATTGTATAACCCTGAGACACTAATTTGTATTCGAGGGGAGAGGAACTTGTCAGATATCAAATTTTATCATGTAATTTTGCCAATGTTGAATGGTTCAGGTGTGCTGCAAGGACCTCTGGTACCTGGAGACCAGCGTGCCAGGTTCCCCAGGACGGGTGCAGCTGGTGAGGGCTTCCACCTCGACCCTGGAAGTGTGCTGGGGTGCCACGCCCACTGCTGATGCCTACCTTCTGCAGGCAAGTAATTTGATTTAAATGAGTGAAGTTAGTGTTAGTGGAGATGCAAGAGAGGTAGGAAGGCTATCAAAAAAATATTTGCCTCACAGCCACTGGGGTACAGCGGGCCATCAAAGGTGAACAAAATAGCCCATCATCCTTATAGGCCTGCACAAGGAGCTAGCTAAAGATGAAGAGAAGGAAATCTGTGCCTGCATGAGCCAATGTTGTACATCCCATTAGACAATATTTTTATCAAAATTAAATGTATCATCATCGTTCATCATTTCATCGACGTCTGCTCCTAGGAGCTCCCACCAGGGGATGGCCACGGCAGAAGAGCTTCCAACTTTCTCTATCCAGACACTCCCTCCTTGCCTGCTCAAAGTTTCTCAAGGATCTTTCCCCCCTCTCCCTAACGTACTCTTGCACCCTATCCCTCCACTTCACTGGAGGTCGTCCTCTAGCATTCCCTCCCTCTCTCTCACTCACATACACCCTTCTGGTCATCTTACTCTCCTCCATTCGCTCCATGTGGCCAAACCACTTTAAAGTCTGTCGCTTCACTTCTTCCACCACTCCACACTTCTTCCCTTCACCCCTGTGACACATTCCAAAATGCTCGTACACACTTTCATTACTCATTCCATCCATTCTACTCACACCACAAGCACTCCTCAAATAACTCATTTCCACTGCCTGCACTCTAGACCTCTGACTTTTATTCCAGGCCCACATTTCACTTGCATATGTAAGGGTTGGTACTTATTGTGATACAGTGAATTTACCGTACCCCACGGTTATGTTTCTCGCAAGACACTTGAACCACTCCAGGACAACTCCACAAAAAGACACACAAACCACGTACCACTAATACAGCAGGGGTGCCGGGCTTTCCCCTACAAGCACCTCCCAGCGTTATAACGATAATCCTAATAGGCCTGATAGTAATACCTATTTGTAATCACTGTAGGAGGCACTTATCTTTCGAAGGGTTTCAAAAGAAGTGGTCTCTTGAAGTAAGTTCTGGGGGAGTCCTGTTGTCCTCGAGACTAAGTTTAAATCAGCACTGCCGCAAGTTAATGTGGGGCAAAAGCGCTGAGGTGTTGTTTGCTTGAGAGCAGGTGAGGTTGTGGGCTGAAAGCCAACCACGTGGGTCTGAAGGGGTATTTTGAATTTCCCTCGCCAGATGGCGTGGCTTTCGATCAGTTAAATTATCCTTGCTCTTTAATTCTGCAAGGGCAATTATTTATTATTTCATGAAAGGAAACACTGAACTATTGTTATTCCTTTCATGGTAAATGTGTTAGTCTTCAGGCAGTGAATACAGTGATACTGTCTCGGTCTGGGAGCCGATTAGCGAAGTATGTAAGTACCAACCAAGGCTTATTTGAGCTCAGACGATACTCTTAGTTGGTTTGAACTCTTGGCCCGAGACTAGTTCCATAAGGGAAATAGTTAATTTGTCTAATCCCCTGGTTAACTGACCTAATTCCTAACATACTATTATTAAATGTAATTTAAAAAAAAAATTAAGTTATATACTACCGTCCACCGTGAGAATCTTCTCTTTTATTTTTCTTACCTTCTGGAAACTCCACTCTAAGGGGCAGACAGACCATCACTTGCCACATGTAATGCATGTTGCCTGTGGTCACCGTGGATAATGACATGATTTTTACTTAGAAATTGTGTTATACACCTAATGTGTTACCAATTTTTTCTTATGCTTTGTACATTCACTTTTTACATGGGAGTAATATTTATGTCCACAGATACAAAAATATGATATTCCAACTCCAGCCTCCACTGCATCAACTCCCACCACCCCCACCAGCACCCCTGCCACCCCTGGCATCCCTGTCAGCAAGCCCATTACTCTCACCCAGACCGTGCTGCGGCCAGCCACCCCTGGGGCCCCCACCCCCCTTACACCTACCTCACCTCAGACAATCAGAGGTTGGTACTCATGGGGGTGAGGGAGCTCAGTTTTTTCATAACACATTGACAATTTTTATTTGCCTAAAATAGTTACTCTTTGCATGTGTGTGCTACTGTAATGGTCACCAGCCTTCACCTGTCTTTACTCAATCACATTTCCCCTTTTCTTAACTTTTGGCATTCTTTTTCCCCGTGGCTCAGCTGGCAGCAACATAGTGCGTGTTCGGGCACCAGGGGCTGGCCAGATTAAGGTGATCGGTGCAGGAGGCCAGACCACACAAATCCTGCGGCCAGCTACCGCCACCACCACCACTCAGAGTGGTATGACTGGAATTGCTGCCCTGGCTGCTGCTGCTGCTGCCACCCAGAAGATCACCACCAGCACAGGGGCAGCTGCCACACCTACCACAGTGAAGGTGGTGCAGCCTAATGCCTTGGTCACACCCCCAGGACTCAAGGTTGCCACTACCATTGCCGGCCAGACTGTCAGACTAGTGGCACCTCCTGGCCAGGTACAGAATTCATAAGTATATAATGTCAAATGAAGTTGTGAAGTAAAGTGGGTTTTAAATACTTTCACACTTAGTTGAACTTCCTTGGAAAAAATTATCTCAAAATCCTTTTTGGTCCTCAGATTGGTGGCTAGTATTGATTTTTAAGTCTTAGTTACCTCTTTTTAGGGAATATACAACTCATCTGAAGAGAGTTGAAACTTGATATAACATTAAGTTTCAGCTGTCACTTTAATATTTCCATAGGCTATATTATATGTATTTCACCTGCAGTTTCTGAATAACCAGGGAACAGCAGTAACACCTGGAGGCAAACAGTTCATCCTGCAGAAAAGTGGAGTGCCTGGCTCACAGCCTCAGATTGTTACCCTCGTCAAGACCAGCAAGGGCCTCACACCTGTAAGTCCCACTGCAGAACAAGATACTTTCTCCAGACAGGGAAATTGAATGGCCACATGCAGGCTTTGGACTTTCAGTGTTGAAAACCAAGTGGTTGTCATTTAGGAATTTGAAGACGATGTAGTTTGCATGCTTGATGCACTATCAAGAGGTTCAGGGACTTTTTCCTGAGTCAGATGGAAATTTGACTAGCCTGATGTCTTCTCAGTGTCTCCTGACCCTGGACCAAGACTTTATGTACTTTTGTAAGGACATGTTCATAAGATACCAAAAACTTGAACTTTTGGAACCAATAAGTTTGTATTTTTGAAATGCAAAATTTTCATTAGTTTGCATATACTTTTTTTGCTTATTTTAATTGTGGTGTTCTTTACTGCTTGACTAGAGTAATTGTGGATTTCAGATGTCTAAAGTGAATTTGGTGCAAAGCAAAGCTGGTGTTGCTGGACAGGGAGCAACCATTGTCAAGCTGGTCACCACACAGGCTGGCGGGACTGGCAAGCCTGTCATGACCACCACCACCTCACAGGCTGGACAGATTCTTAGCCTCCCTGCAGGAACACAGGCTGCAGGCAAGGCCGTGGGTCAGGGCCAGAACATTGTTATCGCCAAGCAACAGGTATAGAGTTCTTTGCCATCTACTGATTGCACTTACTTCAAGGACAATGTTTATTTATGTATGAAGTGAGACTGAATCACTCTCCAGAAAGAATCTAATAAAATAGTATATGTATTAGGCTCTAGAGTATAAGAAAGGATGTTGTGTAGAGAGGCAGAGGCATTCATATGGTTAATTTACTCTCCTTTAGTGTAAGCCCCTCCTCCCTATGATGTGTTGTTTATCTGGCAGCAGATTCAAACTTTTGTTCATGTTGCCTGATGTTTCTCCTCCAGCTGGGCACCACCACTGTAGGAGGAAAGCAGACAATAGTGATCACTAAACCTGGTGGGGGAGGACCCAGTGGAGTGAGGCCCCAGACCTCTCAAATAATTGTGGTCACAACAGCCTCAGCCATGAGGGGCTTACAGCCAGCCGCCACCACCCCCATCACCACGCCAGCAGGATCACAGTCAGCACAGGTGAGGGCTGCATTTGTTGTTGTGATCTTGAATTTCTGAGCTAATAATAATTTCTGTGGATGGTTTGCTCAAGTCTTTAAGTGAGACTAGGCAAGGGCTTTGTGTCAACTCACCAATTTTGTGTAAGTATATTAGAATATGTAACAATATTATGACAGTTGGGTCAGAAAGTTATAACAAGAATTAGCTCATCTAATAAATCCATTTCTCAGTTACCAGGATTGAAATTTTTCCACTTGTGGCTTTTGGTACAGTGCTATGTTAGCTCCTTGTTTAGATTTATGATGCGCAACTGTGGGCCTGCCTGTCTTAAGTCAAGCCAAGCCTTCGTCAAGCAAGCCCACTGACTATCCTGTGGTCACAGGTGTCTGCTGGTGGGGGTGTTAAGATGATTGTGGTGTCATCTGGGGGTGTTGGAGGCACCACCACCACCCAGGCCATCACCAAGCCCATGACGATCACTGTGGCAGGCCAGGCCGGCCAGGCTGGTGCCAACACCAAGACGGTCACCATAGCTGCCAAAACTGGCACACCAAGCACCACAGCACTCCTCAACACGGGCTCAGGACAGATTATTGCAGTGCCAACACAAGGGCTTCTGCAGACTGGCCAACAAGTGGGTGTCGTTGTGCTTCTGTGATCAGTGTGGCAGGTCAAGTGAATGCTGACCAACAGATTACCAGTTTGATTCCACCGCATACTTTTTTGCCACACCTGTTCCACCACACACACACACACCACCATTACATAATGTATGCAGAAAAATGCTGCTTCATTCAGGATTTTAATTGTGGTGTCTTTTTGCCATTAAGTTTCATCTTTGTTATTATTGAGTACTAAGATTTCATATTTTCCCAGTCACAGTGTTTTAAAGGACAATGCAATATAGACTGTCATGATGGCTCTGTGTGTGGTGAGGATGATTTGAGTTGGTGTGTTTTTGAAGGGTACATGTGTACCTTGGATATATATTTTTTGTGATTTTTACATCACAAAATAGAAGTTTTGCCTTGTGTTGTGCACCATGTTTATCACCTGATTTTTCTGCTGACCCTAATTTTCAGATTATACTAAGCCTAAGGATTTTAGGGGGAACAGGGAAATGATAATTTATATCCAAAAACCTCAGCACCGTGATAGACTATCAGATGAAAGTATCTTCTGACTCTTTGTCTGTCAATAACCCTCTCGCGCACCGTAAGTTTCCAATAAGTTTCTGTTCACTCACCATGCATTTCTCAGGCCCGACCGGCCCTTTTTTTGCCGCCGCGATACTCTACATTGCCGGACGTATTTTACCCTCACAGATATATCGTACCCCAATAAATTTGGTATCAATGGCTTCATAAAGACTTGTACTGGAACATGTGCAAATAAAGATAGAGGAAAATGTATATATAAACAATACAAACTCATTTCAAGTCTCCGTGTAGAGTATTGTAGACAATAAAGATAGAGGAAAATGTATATATAAACAATACAAACTCATTTCAAGTCTCTGTATAGAGTATTGTAGACAATAAAGATAGAGGAAAATGTATATATAAACAATACAAACTCATTTCAAGTCTCCGTATAGAGTATTGTAGACAATAAATCCGAAGTACCAACTCTTCCCCACTCGCTATCTCGAAATTTTGTGGGCCAACTTTTTTAGCCGAATATGTTTCGAAGCGGAATTTAGTGAGGATTCTTATGGTATCCTCAAAATCCTCATACGCCTATTAGTTCCTGAGTTACACCAAGAAAACTGTATTTTTTTCCTCCTGTCAGAGTAGGCTAACAACTAAAAATCATTCCACGTTCCTCATCTACGCTCCTTAGAAAGGTTGCCATATGTTAACATTAAGAAACTTATCCCAACAAATGACGCTCCAAATTTGACGCACTTCCACCGAAAACTTAATCAATTTTTAAAACTTTTATGACGCATTTCGCGTCATCGTGCGCCAGGACCTTTTACCCTTGATGACACGAAACGCGTCATCATGCACGAGAGGGTTAATACAGTAAGTGAAGGATGTAGATCAAGATATCTTAGGTTCATAAAAAAAATTGTGTTGCCTGGTCTTAAGATACCAACTGCTCTGAAAATGCTGTTTCAAAATGCAATCTACATTTCCAGTTGACCTCTATAAACTTTTAGATAATTCTGTATATAATTTCTGATTTGTTACAGAAAGTGGAGAGTCAAATATCCTACCCTGCTCATATGTCTATTATTGTGAAAATACCATGTATTTCTTTCATATGCTTTAACAAAATCATGAGACATTACCTCTTTTTTTTATTATTCAAGTCAATCAAATCATGACTCAAACCAAAATGATTAGATTAATACTTTTTACCAAATTTCATTGATATTTAAAAAAATATTCTGGAAAATAATGGCAGATCATCCCCATAAACCTTCCCTTCATCCACTGGTAGATTAATTAGGCAGGAAATGAAACAGTCTCTACGAGGATAATCTTAGTCTAGAAATGACAGAAAAACATGACATAATTTGTTTATTTTTACACTTATCAATATCCCAAACTTTTCAGGCACTAACCATTGGGGGAAAACCTGTAACAGTACAAGTGACAACGACTGGGGGCCAGAAGACTGTGACATTGGTGACTTCCCAGGCCAGCAGCCATGCCACCACCAGCACCACCAGTTCAGCCACGTCCAGCCAGCCCTCCACCTCCCTGGCCAGTGCTGGGGATGGGCCAGTCACCTCTGATGCTGCCCTTGCTGCTCTTGCTGCTGAGGCGGGTCTTATCATCCCCTCAGAAGGTGATCAGAGTGAACAGGCGGCAGGAGCTGCAGCTGCACAAGAAAACACAGAAAACAGTGCATTACAGAATAATAGTGAGGGTCAGCTTGGGGAGGGGGCAAAACAGGTACCCAAGACTGAACCTGGGGAGAGTGGGGAAGGGAAGCGGCAAGAGGGGAACAATGCCAATGCGGATGGCAGTGAAAACACAATAAAGCAGGAACCTGTGGATCCTGATGGAGTGACAGACCCAACCAACCCAGCAACAAGCAGCAGTGGCAGTGGGGAGGCTGGGGACACAACAGACCCCCTGGCCACCCTTGCCTCTGCTGCCATCAACTCCTCCCTCAGCACAACTACACCCACCATCAAGACAGAGGAGCCCACCCCAACCTTCACCAATGGCCTCAACCAGGACACAGTGAGTGTATTGGGCCAAGGGACTAAGGGAGGGAGAGTGAGGGGATGGTGCTATACAACAATGATGTGTATGTCCAGGAGCTTTCAAAATCTTTTATTCTGTAAGCTGTAATAGGTGCAAGATGCCAAGATATGAAACTTCAATTCTCCATATATTCCATATCATCGGGGGAAAACATGCAAATGCAAAACCAAGTACCACACACATTGTTTTATTTTCAGAATGGCGCCAAAAAGCCAGAGTGTGACTGGTTTGATGTAGGCATCATCCGAGGCACAGTCTGCACAGTACAAGCCTACTACCTCCCCACCGAGGCCGAGGCCATCAAGAATGAGACCTACACGGACGCGGAGGGAGAGGTTACTGAGAGGAAAGCAAGCGGCATTGAAGTGAAGCTGCAGCCTGGCACTGCCTACAAGTTCAGGGTGGCGGGGATCAATGCCTGCGGACGGGGACCCTGGAGTGAGGTCTCTGCCTTCAAGACCTGCTTGCCTGGCTTCCCTGGAGCACCTTCAGCCATCAAAATCTCCAAGTCAACTGAGGGGGCTCACCTCTCCTGGGAGCCACCTCAGAATGCTGCCGGGGACATCGTAGAGTACTCAGTCTACTTGGCCATAAAGAATGCTGGGAATCAGCAGCAGGTGAGAGAAGGGGATTCTGTTTTATTCAACCATTATCTTGCCAAGAATTTATTATTTTTTTCTCTTTCGTAAATACAAACATAAACAATGTTTCCTAAGTATATAACTCATTTTTACTCATTTTTATATATCAAAGTTAATGTTTGCCAATTTCCAGGAGACTGGAAGTGGAGGTGCACATCTTGCATTTATGCGAGTGTACTGTGGTGCCAGCAACCAGTGCACGGTGCTCAACACACAGCTGGCAGCAGCACACATTGACACCACTAACAAACCTGCCATCATTTTCCGGATAGCTGCCAGAAACGATAAGGGTTATGGCCCTGCCACACAAGTTAGGTGGCTACAAGGTACAGAATTTTCACTCCTAATGCTTCAGATAAATATTTAGTATGATATTATTATTACAATTATTATTATTTTTATTATTAGAGTATTTAGCTCTGTGGTGCTTTCTCTTTAGAAGATATTCAGGGGAAATGAGGACAAAATAAGATAAAGGGGAAATAATAAACACCTTTACATTGCCTTTGCTTCAGAAAACCAGATTTTTTAATATTTCACTGTCCCCTTAACTGTTGCAAATGGATTGAGGCAGGTAGAAATAGAAATCCTAATTGTATAAATGTACAGCAATTCCCTTCACCATGTTTTGTTAAAACTGGCTGTCTTCGGGGTAAACTTACTTGAAAGATATGCATTACTGCATACACTGTGAGACCTAGAAATATTAGCATGCATGAAGGTCAATATAGATTTTCATGAATTATGCAGTTCCTGCATCTACCATGGACGTAATGTTTCAGACTCCGTGGTGGGCAGTGCAGCCGGGGGTCAGAAGGTGGTGATGCGACGGCCGGCAGGAGACAACAGGTCACCCGTCGCAGTGAAGAAGTTTAAGGCAGATGGAGAGCCAATGCTATAGTACTGACTGAGAGGAGTCGGCAGTCTCAGATCCATGGGCCTGCTTTAGAGAATGTGAACTTGGCACCTTTGGTCAAGATTTTCTCTGAATATCCAAGTGCCAAAGGTCAGGTTGAGGTCACTTGTGTTGATGTTAAGAAGAGGCCCAAATCCCATGGTTGCAGGTGTCCAGCTCCTGGTATGTAATGGGGTAGGGGCTAGACTGCTGCGTGCAGGAAGGACTAGTTTTTATGATATTAAGTAAGGAGATTACGCTAAGTTGTCTCACACAGGAAATAGAGAGAATGGAAAAACAATGACCCACTTTCTTGTGTTTGTTGGTAAGTGTTGCCTCCTGATGATCTGAACCAAATATATGTTGCTAAGTGATAATGGGTCATTGTGTCCCATGACTTGATTTAATTTATAAAAACTACTTTAATGTACATTTAAGGTCCATCCAAACTGTTAATTTCATGTAAATGTTTGTGTCCCAGCTCTGTATCTTAGAATATAGATATTTAAAGGCATTCAGTGAATGCCCTAAACATTGTTTTCCAAAGTTAAAAACTTTGTATTGACATTTAGTCTCCTGTCGTCTCCATGTGACATGGAGAAGACCCTCCCCTGTGACTTGCCTGTGCCTGGGAGCCACGGGGGTGTGACCCCCGCCAAGAGAGGAGCTCAGTGTTGCCAGCGTGGCCTTTGTGGCCATGGCAACCAGCTGCCACCCAGCAGAGTATTTTTTTCACAAGGTCATCTCATGTCACCTCATTACTCATCTGTAAAATACAGGGCCTCCAAAAAATTTGTAATTATGGATAGTTCATAATTTCAATGGAAATTTATTTTCTCTGCAGCAGATCACAGCAAACTGTCAATTGCTAATTTCATGATTATGCATTTGGCTATGTCACATTGCGTAAATGTTCCATTGTAGATACCAGTCCCTGTTGAATTGCTTATGGACTAAGGAATCAATTAATCTCATTTTTGTCTATATTAAGGTTGGCCAAGCAGCCCCTTTTGGATTGAGTTTGTAAATGATTAGAAGGGCCACGAGTACAAAGGTGTGTGGTGCGGCGGGTGGTTGGCCCTGGTGTGTGCACACTCTCCACCCTCTTCCAGGCTTCTCCATGCCTCATGTCAAGGCTGGCTCACCAACCTTCCATGTTCACAGCTTTTTATTTTTTTCCCCTTATTTTAATATAGTTTAGCACAGAAATATATTTTGTGTGTACATGTATGCACATGATTGTATGAATGTTGCGTATGAGATGATGAGTGTATGATATGTATATATGTACACACGTTCATTGCATGAAATGGAAGCTATATAATTGCACATAGAGGTGTATACACACACACACACACACACACACACACACACACACACACACACACACACACACACAGTGGGACCATAAAACTAGTATGTGAAGAGAATGAAAATACATTTTATTTGATAAAAGTATCTGCCTACTTTTTCCCATTAGTTTCTTTCCAATATGTCTTAGGATAAGTTGGTATATTTTAACTAAATAGCTTGAATATTATTTACATTAAGGTAGTTCTCTTTCTTTTCTTATAAAAGCAGCTGTAGAAAACTATGGTTGACAAGACTGGCGATGATGTAAACACACACACACACACACACACATGCACTCACTCACTCACTCACTCACTCACTCACTCACTCACAAACTCAAATACATATTCACACATGCATGCATGCACACACACACACACACACACACACACACACACACACACACACACACACACACACACACACACACACACTCCATTCCATGAAATGAAACCCATATCCTGTAAATACAGTTCATCTAGTATTTTGAGTCTGTGAGAACACGAGGTTCAATATGCAATGACAGCCTGGATGGGAATGGCCACAGTACCTGACCAGATATCAACACAAACCCTTGGTGGGAGGCAGACTGGCATCCCCATCTACCTCCCACTGAGTCCTACTTGATAATAATTTCTCTAGGCTGTAAGAGAAGTGTAATGGATAAACATTGACAAGAAGAGAAAACAATAATCTATGGAAAGTGCTTTTAAATCTTTAATATTTTATTTTTCAAAGTAAGAATAAAACAAACTATTGAAATAGTGAAAATATTGGATGTTTCTTTTCTCCTTTTCAAAGCAACAAGTATGTGTATCTCCGAGGCCCATTTCTTTCAGTGGGGTGGCCATGGCAGAAGCGCCTCCAACTTTCCTTGCTCCAGCACCCCTTGGAACACTCAGTCCCTCACCTAAAAAGCAACCTCACAAAAGAGTATTGCAAAGGAACCAGTGAAGGAAATATAGCATTGTGTGTTAGCATAGTTATCAGATATATGGAAGGAATGATGCCACCTCAAAATGCAGAGATTCTTCAACACAAACACTTTCTGCCTGTATATGCATTATGCAGTAAGTAGATCTATATTAACCCGTTCGCTGTGATTGGCATGGATTTGGCTTTCACTGGTAGCCTGGTTGCATAATAGTCCCAGGTCTTTCTCTGCCTCTGTGGTGGATAGTGGAGTGTTTCCAGTGATGGAATTCAGCCGGTTCGCACTGGTTCGCAAGAACCTGTTCTTGGAATTTCTTTGATCCCGAGAACTGGTTGTTACTGCTAGCTTAAATCAGGGGTTCTCAATTTTTCCCCCATGAACACCTTTTACTTATAACTTATTTTGGTAAACCCCTCATAGAGAGAACCTGTTCTTAAAAAATTTAATCCCACCACTGAGTGTTTCCCATGTGGTATTGGTATGCTGGATATCCCTTCCCAAGGTGCAGGACTATTTTTCTTCATTGAATTGTAGCAGCCACTTTTTGTTCCATTTCTGTAGTTTGGTGATGTCTTCTTGTAGGAAATCCGCAGTCAAAGGGTTAATCTGAGGTGTCCTGCTCTGAACACCAAGATGGTCAACCAGTTATGTAGTAATAAAGACAAGAAGAAATAGAGCTTCGAAACATATGCTTCGAAATCATGTTTGTTAAGAAATTTCCCCTATTAAGAAAAAATAAAAGGGTGTTTCATACACATGCACTTGGGAATTATATAAACGGGTTACATTAATATATTGCCGGTTTGGATGATCCCTATAACCTGTTGCTGCTTCATATGACAGACAAAATTACCATGCTTTACCAGTAGACACACAATCTCTGACTTATTCTTATGCATTGTAGTGTGTTATTTTTTTTATTATATAATTATTATTATTATTATTATTATTATTATTATTATTATCATTATTATTATTAGTTCTATTTCTTCTTTTTCTTTTTGCCTTTTCCTCTTTTTTTTCATCTTCCTCTTTTTAATTCTTTCTCCTCCTCTTCTTCTTCTCCTCCTCTCCTCTTCATCATCATCATTATTATTATTATTATTAGTAGTAGTAGTAGTAGTAGTAGTATTTCTTCTATTTATTTTTCTTCTTCTTCTTCTCCCTCCTCCTCCTCCTCCTCATTATTATTATTATTATTTATTTTCTTTCTTATTCTTCTTTTTCCTTTTCTCCCTTCTCCTCCTCTTCTTCTTTACCTCCTCTTCCTCCTCCTCCTCTCCTTATCACCATCATCATCATCATCATCATCATCACCATCATCATCACCATCATCATCACCATCATCATCATCACCATCATCATCATCATCACTATCATCATCACCATCATCATCACCATCATCATCATCACCATCATCATCATCATCATCATCATCATCATCACTATCATCATCATCACCATCATCATCATCACCATCATCACCATCATCATCATCACCATCATCATCATCATCACTATCATCATCATCATCATCATCATCATCACTATTGCCGCAGTCTGCCCCTCCGCCGCCCCGTGCTCTGTGGCGGCGGTTTGTTTACATGCATCGGCAGCGCCTCGCCTGGCCGGCCCCTGACAGCCCCGCCTCGCCTGCCCCTCCCCGGGTAAGTGTTTCACGTGTTTGCTGATCGAGGCCACCAGTATGTGAGGAAGAGGCATTAGATAAGAATATAGGTGAGAAAATACTCTTACCGGGCGAGTTTAGGAAGTATGAGGCTCTGTGGATAAGCGGTTCTGCTCACCCCCGGCGGGAAGTTGTGCTTATCAGTAACATCATTTTTATTCGTTGTCACTGGAGTCGAGATCATCTGAGAGAGGACATGCCAGGTAAGGCGCCTTTAAGGATAGAGGCCCAGACGCCCTCCGGACGAAATGCACTTGGCCTTCCCTCCCCCTCCCCCTCCGTCCTAAATTTTGTGTTTCATCATTTTTACACACTACTTCATCTTTTATAGGAGCAGTGATTAGTGGGTGTTTTTGGTATTATTCTAGTGTTTGCCCATACTCACCCCTCGCAACCCAAATTGGCTAGGAGGCCATTGAGACTTCGGGGAATGCGGTGGTAAACATGAAATGCGTCGCAAATGCATAGTTTTTGAGTTATGAGGGGTTGAAAAATACCCAATATGTAGGGAAATTCCTTATAATTACTTAGATGTAGGGAAATTTCATACATTCCGGGTTTTTTTTACAACGTACGGAAACCACGCAAGGTAATTATTGAAAATCACTCCGCACCTCGAAAATACGATATTACGCCTCCATATTGTACTTAAGGGCATATTATACATACGGACGGTGTGTTTACATGGCGACGCCATTGCAATATGAGCAGCGTTGCCGACGATCCGGTTGGCAATGATACGCTAGGTGAGACCAGGTCCACCACGCGTGGTTATTATTATTATTATTTTTTGGGAACACGCACCTTTACCTAATACTATTTCCAATGGTACGTTAGGTTAGCGATGGTACGCTTAGTTAGCCATTAGCCCACGCATGTGAGACCAGGTCCACCACGCGTGGTTATTTTTTTTTTTTTTAGAACACGCACCTGTAAGAGGGGGGGGGGGTCGAGGGGGGCGAAGCCCCCTCGTTAGCAGGTCGTAAAGTTCGGTTGGAGTTGTTTAAATATGCTCCCCCACCCAAATACCCCAAGTTCACGCAGGTCCCCCAAGATCGTTGGGGGAAGGGGATTAATTCGGCTTTACTTGTAAGTACTTTTTTTTTTTTTTTTTTTTTTTTTTTTTTACTATGATATATGGAGGCGTATTATCGTATTCTGGAGGCGCGGAGTCAATATCCACAATCACCTTGTATACTGGGAATACGAGCCCGTGAAGCAGATTCAAAATCCGGTCAGTATGGATTCACGTGTTCGAACAGCTCGGGCAAGAGGTTCGAGAGCCTGCACTTCCTGCACAAGCCGCAGTAGTGTTAAAGGCGCGGTGTTGGATGGATCCCGGCTAGCCGGTGGTTTTACTTGTGTCAGTGTTAAACAATGAAGATACACTGTGTTTGGTGCCACGGACTCTACTTGGAGGACAGAAACCTTGCGATGAGGTGACAACCTACTAGTGAGAGGGCATGAGTGTGGTGAAGGCGGTTTATGTGAGCACAGATGGCCGCCGGTGCCACGCCAGATGGTGAGGTGAGCATCGTTTGATGGGTTCACTACGCTTCTCTCCCATAACAAGCTTGGGGATCCACTGAATGCGTGGTTTTCGTATGGGAAACACTAAATTCGTCGCAAACGCTTATTTTAGTGGTGGTGGGAGGAAAAATTCCTTAAATGTAGGGAATTTCCCTAGATCTAGGGAGTTTTTATCCCCCCCTCCACTAAAAAAATACGCGAATACGACGGATTTCGTGTCCCCCACCCGAAACCCCGCATTCCCACCAGGTCCCCAGGCTTGTTTGGGGGGGAGGGGGGAGTATGGGCAAGCACTAGAATCTTACCGTTTTTTGTTTTACACTTTCTTTTTGTACCTTTGAGCGACTTCCTTTGTAAAATAAAATAAAAAGCACAGTCAAGAGGTGGCACTGCTATTATTGGCATTTATCTAACATCAATTTCACAGAAGGTTGAAAATTTTTATACGTAAACATCAATGTGCTAATCTCATTGGTGACCGGTTATTCGTTTCTGAGATTTAAGTAACCAATGATGCAGTGACAAGCTGCTATTTTAGTGGCAAGAGATCATTAGGCTACTCAATAGCAGACCTGTGTTTAATGCAAAGATGCAGACTTAATTTCTAGGTAGAATATGGTGTTTTTCTATGTGGAAGTACAGTTGTTGTCACTAGAAAACAGATACAACAGCCCCAGAGCAAGTTTTATGACAGGTTACCTCTTACTCTTCTTACTAATGATAGGTTACTTTCCTCTGTGGCAATACTGTACTTTCTGCAAGGTTAATTAAGGTGGTAGTATTAAAACATATTCTGAGGTGGAGATGGCTGATCTAGGTTCAAGACAGCAGGATGGTCTGACAAAAGATCCCTGATTATTATTATAGCAGTGACTGGCTTCTATCTAGTTGCTTAAGGGGAGCGTCCGGTTTGAAGACCGAAAAAATATGAAAAATATTACTTTTTGTGAGAAAAGAAATATGTGGTTGGGTTACACATTGGCTATCATTTCACAAAGATTTATGGTAAAACACGCGATACTTTTGGTTTAAATCCCATTTAAAGGTCCGGTACTCAACCACGTGTGTTTGTTTACATCGATAGCGTCGGGTTCTTTCCCCCAAAACTGTGGAAAGAACGGCAAAATCTTTATATTTTTTGGTGAACATGATATGGCAACACTAAAAGCTAGTGTGTGTGGGGATCTGGGACTGTCAGCCGAGAAGCCCAAGATGCTAGTGCCTGCCAAGCTGTGAAGGAGAGTAGACTCTCGCCATCTGTCCTTGCGTAGACTCGAAACCGCTGCTTATTTTCCCGCTGTTTCCTGCTTTTTGCCTGCTCACAGCCATGGGACGGTTATCTAAGAGGAAGAAGCAGAGTAAGGATGCCTGGATGAAGAGCATCGATGTGAAATGGAGAGATGTGTCCGTGGACTCACACAGAACGCAAATGAGAGCTTTCACAGCAAGATGTGGGCACGGGCAAGGAAAGCAAAGTTTGCCGGCTTCAGGAGACTGTCATTTGTTGCACAGTCTGCAATATTAGACCACAACTTCGGGTACCAGAAGGCATGTTTGCTGACAGCCTTCAATATCAAGTCGAAGGCACTAAGAAGATCCCTCACAGCACAAGATAAAGACAGGAGGAGGCACAGCCAAGCCCAGCAGAAGCCAAAGTCAGAGAAGAAAGAAGAAGCATCAGCAGACTATGTATCTGGTGGCTTCTAACTGAAAACATCAAGCTGAACAACCATGAGGAGTATGGGCAACATTGGTACCCCACGCTTGACAAGATAACACCTTGCCTTTAGGAAGGGCAGGGGTGGGAGAAGGAGCCTGATACGCTTAAAAACACACCTGATTGTACTATTAGCTTGCATATAATCATAATAAAACCTATCGTACCTGAAAACCTTCCTAGTATGTAATGACAGGTGTGAGATCAATGAATAAACTTTATCGGCCCGTATCTCAAAACATAAGTTATTACCCTTCTAAAATCTATTTTGAGGCCAGTTTTAGCTTGATTTCAATGAAACAAAAACTAAACGGCAGAGGAATGTTTCTTAATCAAAAGTATGCTGCGTTTTTATATATATAAGTGAGCTGTCATTTTATATTAATATTTTTTTGGCAAAAAAAAGTAAAAGAAAAAAGAAAAACATGAAAAAATTCATAAAACAAAAACAAAAGCAAAATTTAAAAATCTAAAAGCGTAGAAACACACTATATAATAACGTGTCTTAGCCACAAAAAAATGAAGGCTGTGGGGCCAATAATAATGCCAGAATAGCACTCATAAATTTCAGAAGGGGCTGTTGGGGGCTGGCGGGGCTGGAGACTAGAATGGGACTGAATGTCTAAAATTGATGTACAGGTTGTCAATACTTCACAGCATAAAAACAGAGTGATTCATGCATAATTACCAGAGATATGGCAATCCCGTTCAAAACCGGACGCTCCCCTTAAGGTGGGATTCAATTAGTAAAAAAATGTTGTGTGACAGAGTGCAGACTCAGATGGCCTGTTCCATCAGATTGAAATTAGTGTAATTCTAGAGTTTACCTAGCTATCACATAGAATACAGTATTTACCAGCGTCTGGTGGCAGTAACTTCACCATTTATATTATTTCCAGATGTGAGCATGGGGAAAGCACGATATAAAAGCTGTGAGGTGCTGGTTGTTCTCTTCTGCGTGAGTGAACTTTTGACGGTTGGACTCTTGATCTTCAGTCATGGCTTCCTCCTCACTAGACAAGTTGTTCCCTCAAATTCAAGCTGTGAGGATTTCAAGGATACAAACCCAGACCACAGCACAGCAGCAGGGACAAGGGAAGGCTGCTGGATGGTGCCCCCCTTCCAGAAGACCATAATATTGCTCATAGATGCACTAAGGTATGACTTTGCTCTGTACAACACCAGCCTGAAGGAAGTAAATGCCCTGCCCTACCAGAACAAAATGCCAGTGTTTGGGGAGATGGTGAAGCAGCATCCTCGCCAGGCCAGGCTCAGCCCCTTCATGGCGGATGCCCCAACTACCACCATGCAGCGGCTCAAGGGCCTCACCACTGGCAGTCTTCCAACCTTTATCGATGCCAGCAATAACTTTGCAAGGTGTGACAGTTGCAGATTCCCTTTCATTGTAGTATTATGATGTATAGATTTATTAATATTATTACCTTTTTTTTCAAGGGTTTTGATACATTTTATTTTCTTTCTAATTCTCTTAAACATAAATTGATTTAATAATTAATGAGCATACCCCAACTAGAACTGCATGAACTTCGTAATGCCTAATTGTACATATGTAATATAAAAAAGAATAGTAGTTGTTATGACCTGAGGATCATCTCTGTCACTCATCACCAGTGAGGAGATAGACGAGGACAACATCATTGACCAGCTGGTGAGGCACGGCCGGCGCATCACTGTTCTCGGGGATGACACGTGGGGAGGACTTTTCCCTGGAAGGTGAGAAAACATAATTGATGTAATCATAGTTACTATTGTTTTTAACTTTAATAATTTAGTAAAGAGTTCATATAGTGACAGCATGTCATGTATATCACACTTTTTATGATGTCAGTTTGGTTCGTGTTTGTGTCTTAAGTAAAAGTCAAGAATGAGAGGTGCAATTTGGCATGGTTGATTTTTCTTTGAAGATGAAAGCTGATGCTGCAAGAGATAATATGCCTTAAGGTTGCATCCCTTTTGAAATTTCTATGACAATCTACGAAAGGAGTTTAAAGACACCTCAACAACCAACATTGATTCTTTTAACATCATCTCTAGTCTTTTCATAGGAGCAGAATATTGCTAGCTTTATTCTTATAATTTGTTTTTTGCTCTGCCTGCCTCCTCTGAGCCAGGGTTGGCAGTTTAAACCAAATGATTTAAACCAATAAAAAAAAAAAAACAGTGGTTTAAACCAATTAATAAAACCATTTTTTTCTTTTGTGTGTATCTTTGTTAGTTTCATCAGTATTGTGGTTTTAACTGTATGTAAGATTTTAATTATGTACAGCAGGGTTAGCAGTTTAAACTAGGGGTGTCAAACTCAAAACCCTTCGAGGGCCAATTCATACTCTGAAGTGCCGTCATGGGGGTCAACAAGGATAGAAAATACATTGACAAGATTGAAGTTACCGTGATACCGTGGGCCATTTATGACTATCCCACGGGCCATGAGTTTGACACCCCTGGTTTAAACCAAAAACCAATCAATAAAAACCAGTGTTTTTTGTGAATCTTTTTTAGTTTCATCAGGTATTGTGGTTTTAATTATATGTGGTTTTAATTTTTTTATTATGCAGTCATTTTACTAACACCAGGATGAAAACGTCAGTTGGTAAACTCAAATCTCTATTCAAATGCTGTAGCTTCAAAGTAACTGAAAACAACCTGCTGTAATGACTCTTCATTCATACTATTTGTCCTTCCATTGCTTTACGGCAATCTTTACAAATTGCTCGGCAGCCTTTTCTGCCTTCAACAACCTTTTTTTCAAAAAAATTCCAAATATAGTCTGGTTTTCTGCCTTTCATATTGATGAATAGTTCAGCACTAGGTTAATCACCAACAGTTTCAACTTTGTTTCTAATAACTTGAGTCTTGATTGTTAATGGTTTGATCACTGCATTATAATATCTCTGTGCCTGTTTGAATAGAATATAATCAGTAAAATTTCTAATATTTTTCATAGATCAAGATAAAGATTAAAACACAATCATACGCACTTTTCTATACACTATTTGCTCTGTTTCTGTAATTATGTTCAGTATACAGTATGTATCAATTTAAATTACATGGTAATTCAGCGTATGCGTATCTATATATTTTCGGCGTTATGAGGTCTGACACGAGAAGGATTTAGCGCGTCATCTTATCCTCCCACTCACCCTCACATCACCTTCGCTGTATGGCACTGTTCAAGCACTGGAATGGTAGACACACGCACGTGTTGCATTATTTCAACACTTTTAAGACTTGCAGATCTTTCAAATGCGTATTATCTTAGCCTTTTCTTGGGAGTTACAAGCCAAGACCCCTTACATAGGACCCGTTTTCGCGCCAAACTTGCGTGTCCCCCACAGCGGCCTCCCTCACTCTAGCTTAGTTAAAACAATTTTGGTCTTTCATATCTTGTTTCCAATCAAGCACTGTCCACTCCCTCCACATTCCACACCATCGCATCACCAATGCCCCTGTAACTAATGTGTGCAGCAGTAGATTACAAGGATGCAGAGGAGTTTTTTGACTCAGAAACTGATGCCTATCAGCACATTTTAAAGATTTCTGGCTTCCTTTCTTTGATGCCACACTGTGAGGGGAGAATACGATACGAACGGCTTTATTTACTCCTAAAATCACGTTAAAATGGCTTCTGAGGGTCTTTATAAACACATAAAAATGTGATGCCGCAGCGTTTCCGCCATATTCGTCGATGCCTCCGAAGAACACGCCACAAATACTTCCAAGTTTTTGCGACTCATAGCCGTTACTGCGGGTCAGAAACGGATCCTAGCACACTCTGATACTTATGTCCACTTGTAAGACACAATAACACAGCTGGGATAACGTAAGTCCTCGTAAAGTAGCGTACAATCCTGGGCACTGCTGGGCAGCGGAGGCCACTTTCTCCTTTCCCGCACAGACCCGCAAACTAGTAACCGAACACGAACAATACACGTTCTGCAGTGATCAAGAACTTTAGGTCTTGAAACGGTACCAAGAGGAACAGTACCCTCATCTGATGTGTATAATGCTTTTTTCTGATGTTTTATTCACTAGATAGATTATAGAATCTGGTCAACGTCTTTGACTTCCAGCACCTTATTATGAATATAAATTAAATAATATTAAAAACACCCCTGAATATACCAAAAATTATGACAAATGAGGTTAGGCATAAAACTAAATTTCCAGTATGCCAACCAGGCCTGGAATATACCAAATTGACACAATTATGCCAAACCTGGCAACCCTGGTGGGAAGGGAAAGAGTGACTCACAATTCTAGTCATTCAGAGCTGCGAGCTGCGATTGGGAGCAAGGTGCAAAGTGATAGTGTTGTGTACCGGTAGTGTATTACTGTAGCAGCGAGGTATAGTGTAACTAGGTATTGTAGGGGGGGCATCGTGAATGCAGTCATCACTGAAGGCGGGGCGGTGTCCTGGAAGCTGCAATGGTAATCGTCGCCTGAATAATTGCCAGGACCACTATTCTAATGATTTTCAGTCCTAGTGACTCTATTCTCATCAATAACTCAGAATAAGTATTACTTAGGTTCTAGCACAGTAGATATTAGATGCATGCTGTCCATGTAGCATGGTGGCACTGGCATCTGTGGACTGTAAATTGTACATACGTACAGTCTGTGTATGCTAAGACGGCCATTGTTATTCTGAGTCATCATAACAGTGCTCCTAACTCCGGGGAGCGCGATGCAGCGGCAGTATGCAGTGGGGGATATAGCCAGGAAAGCCCACACACACACACGGTCAGGTAAACCAATGGATCGCGAATTGGTTGAGCAACAGACAACAAAGAGTAGTGATTGACGGATTTAACTCAGAGTGGGCGCTGGTCACTAGTGGCGTCCCTCAGGGCTCGGTTCTTGGCCCAGTGCTCTTCATTATTTACATCAACGACGTGGATGCTGGACTCAATAACCGCATTAGTAAATTTGCAGACGACACAAAGATTGGTAACTCGGTTCTCACTGACGAAGACAGGCAAAGCCTCCAAGAGGATTTGCACAAAATTTCAGCTTGGTCGGATAGATGGGAGATGCCCTTTAACGTAGACAAGTGCCAGGTCCTTCAAGTTGGAACGAGGAATAAGAAGTTTGATTATGAAATGCGCGGCGTTAAACTCAAAAGCGTTCAATGTGTCAAGGACTTGGGGGTCAAAATCGCGTCAAACCTCAAATTCTCACAGCAATGCATCGATGCAGCAAATAAAGCGAACAGAATGTTGGGCTTCATTAAAAGAAACTTTTATTTAAGAATAAAATGTAATACTCCGCTCTACAACAGTTTAGTCAGACCCCACTTGGAATATGCGGTACAGTTTTGGTCTCCCCACCATGCAAAGGATATTGCTAAATTAGAAGGTGTTCAGCGTCAAGCAACGAAAATTATCCCTTGCGCAACAAATCCTCGAAGAAAGGCTTTCTACCCTTAACATGTTCTCTCTTGAGAAACGTTGCCTCCGAGGAAAACTGATCGAATGTTTTAAAATACTTAATGGTTTCACGAATGTAGACAGATCAACATTGTTTATGATCGATGACACTTTGCGCACGAGGAACAATGGCGTAAAACTCAGATGTAGACAAGTAAATTCAGACTGCACCAAATTTTTCTTCACCAACGTTGTAGTGCGAGAATGGAATAAGCTCCCATCATCAGTGGTCCAGTGTAACACGATTGACTCCTTCAAAAATAAGCTCGACCGTCACTTCCTTCAACTTAATATCAACTAGAGTAGAAATGCAACGTTTTGGAGTCTTCTGATTAAAGCATGTTAGAGAAGCTGCATTTTGCCTCTTTTACAGATTGTATGAAGATCAAATGAATATATTGCTAAATCCATCGCTAAATCTATCTATAATTCCTTTTCAAACTCATATATGTATATACAGATATTTTACTGGATTAAACATACTGAAAAGCAAAAAAAAAAATCTATGTGGTTTAAACCCCCAAAAAAACATGGTTTAAACCAAAAAAACATGGCTTGAACCAAAATAATTTATTTATTTATTTATTTATTTTTTTTTTTTTATTGGTTTTTGCCAACCCTGCGAGTCCTCTCCCATAAGAAAAATATATAATTATTAATATAAAACTATACAGTTGAAAAGCCCAAAATCATGATTCCCAGCTCCTTCTGGAAATGAAGGAGAAAAATAACATGCAGCACATATCGCAGGTTCAGTCGCTCACACCTGTACTCATCCTTCAATGTGATGGACCTGCACACTGTGGACCGCGGGGTGGAGACTCACCTTGGGGAGGAGTTGGCTCGGCCGGACTGGGAGGTGATGCTGGGCCACTTCCTGGGGGTGGACCACTGTGGCCATCGCTATGGCCCCAACCATCCCCAGATGGCTGCCAAGCTCACACAAATGAATGAAGTTGTCAAGTGAGGGTTTGCTGGTGTTTTGCAGTTTTTGTTGTAATATTGTATTTAATTTATTTTCTATTTTTGGAGCTATAATTTCTCTGTATTTGAGTACTTTTAAGTCAAACTGCTCCTATTTTTCTTGATTATCTATATAGGAACATGTAGGTAGACTCTTTAATATAGAGTTGATGAGAAAACATTGAGAGGTAAAGTTCAGTTGAAATCTCTCTCATGTCACAAATTACTCTCTCAGATACCTAAGAATGTATTTTTCTGGTGAAAATAATGAGTACAGCATAAAACAGAATAGACATGTAAATATTCTTCAGAAAAAAATGTATTGTAGCTCTTTGTAGTAGAGCATTAGAAAAGGTATTGATTTTAGAAAAAGTGACATAATTTTTTCTGGCAGGCAAGTTATCGCCAGCATGGATAACAGCACTTTGCTGTTGGTGCTGGGCGACCACGGCATGACCCAGACTGGAGACCACGGGGGTGACTCCAAGGAAGAGCTGGAGGCTGCCCTCTTTGTGTACAGCCCTGCCCTTCGGCTGCCTCCTGCACATGCCTTCACCCCACCTGTTGCCCAAGTGGATCTTGTGCCCACACTGGCTCTGGCTCTGGGGGTGCCAATACCTTTCTCCAGCCTGGGGAAGGTCATGGAGGATGTTTTGGTGACAGCTGAAATGACACCCAAAGAGGCAGACAAGCAGAAGCACCTTGGACTGAGTGTTAATATGCGGCAGGTTAAGAGGTACCTCAGTGCCTACAGGGAACTGGGAAATTCTTACCCCCAGGACCTGTGGCACGGGCTAGAACGCTTGGAACAGGAGACTTCAGAGGAGCTGCCCACAGGGGTCCAGAAGGCAGCATTTGCTGACTATCTGATTTTGGCCAAGCTAATGTGTGAAGAAATTTGGGTCCGGTTTGATGTCTTGGAAATGGTGGGAGGCCTGTGCCTGATGTTTAGTGTGTTGGTCCTGGCTGGGTCATTTGTTTATTGCAATATTCTTACTGATATCAAAGTTCATATCATCAAAAGAATTCTGATCCTCACAGTTATTGTAAATTTATTGTTTGCTCTGTCACATTTCCTCAACTTTGTCATTTTGTCCTATGCAGCAAGTGCTTTGGTGTTACTTTGGATATATGCCCATAAGGAGAATTTTTCGATATCAAAATTCGGTGTCATTGATTACATCTCCCTGTCACTTATTAGTATAGTCCTCTTAGGGAGTTTCTCAAACAGTTTTGTAGTTATGGAGAATTATATTGTTTCTTTCATTTTATTGTCATGTTTAACAGTGTACCTTATCTTGTTCATTTTCAAAGCACAAGGTAAAAAAGGTACCTCACTCACTGGGAAAGTGTCCAGGCTCTTAAGCAATCTGCCCAACATGGTTTGCCTGACTGGGTGGGCGGTGGCACTGGTGTGTGTGCGGTGCAGTGGGTGGTTTTGGCGGTGCCGTGAAGAGCAGTACTGGTGCAGCCCCAGCCAGGTCCAGGTGCCACTCTCAGGCTTGCCTCAGAGTTTACACAACTGGCGCTACTTCACCAGCCTCCTGGCCCTGGCACTGGTGGTGTTGCTGCCGCGACGCTGGCTGCTGCTCTGTGGCAACATGAATGGCAGCAGGCTGGGAGTTCTGCTGGCCAGGACTGTGCCAGTGGTCTGTGGGGTGCTGGTGGCAGTGTGGTGGGCCATCCAGGCATTCATGGCTGCTCACAACCTTGACATCTGGGGACACGTCATTCCTCCTAGGGTGACGTTTGGTGCTGGCCTAGTGTATGTGCTGGTATTGAGCTGTGTGCCATTACTCACCTATGAGTTGCCTTCCTCGTCCAGCAGGAGGAACCGTCAGCTGGTTTCTGATAACCCAAGTGTCTTAATACCACAGCTCTGCAAAAACTTGATGGAGAAATACAACTCAAAGAAGAGCTTTGAGTCGAGCATTCCCGTGGTGTATGGACTGGCAACAAGCATGTCAGCCCCCCTCGTGGCAGTGCTGATGGTGGTGACGGTGGTGGTGGTGATGGTGGCTGGGGATGGGCTGAGTGGGGCTGTTCTGCTGTTGTTGCTGACAGCCAGTGCTTCACTTCTCCTTATGGCTCTTTGGATACTAAAGACATCCCAGAACCTCAGTAAGTATTTCCTTTAGTCTATTCCAGTTTAGTCTCTACATTTTTTTTATCAAACATGCACATGAAGTGGTTGATTCTTTAATTTTTATAAGCATAAGGATCTTTGATTAATAGGGTAACTACAGAAACTGATAATTTTTTCTATATTTAGGTTCAGTTGACTAGTAAATTATTTAGATCCTGTCGATAACCGTTGATAGCATGTCAATATTGATTAGGAGAGTGGAAGAGCAAGTGGACTGATGTGTGCAAAAATGAGGTCCATCTATGAAAGGGAGATGAGGAAGGCTGCTAGGGGCCCATTGCTCAGGCTTAGACATATGTAGCCTTAAAATATAAGCACCATAAGAAGTAAGTCATGATCACCACTCATCACTTGCATCCTTGTCTCAGGGGAAATAGTGAAGCCTGGATGGCCGGCAGCATGTGTCTGGTTCATCCTCAGCATCCACGGCTTCTACACAACGGGTCATCAGCCCACCTTCCCCTCGCTGCACTGGGCTGCTGCCTTTGTGGGGCTGGAGGGTGACGAGCACATTGGCAACTGGGCCCCAGCACTTCTGGTGGGCCTCAACACCTTCTCAACCTATGTGCTGTTTGGGTTGTCCCTTCCACTGGTGGTGATTGTGCCCCTCGCTATCAGTGTCATCTTTCCAAACCTCAGAGGCACCTGGTAAGGAAATATCCATTGTCACACCTCGATTATTGTTTTAAGTGGGCTCTTTCAGTCAGCAATTGTAGTAATAGTACTCCTTGGTTTAAGGAAATAACTGAAATTATTCATTTCTGCATTTTTGTTATCAATTGTCAACATCTTATTCACAAATTTGCTTATTTTTGTCTGTTAATTTACCTTACCTTTGTACGTGTTTGTCATCAGTCTTGAGGGTGTTGAGGCAGCCCGAGGAGAGTTCCTGTTGGTGGAGGACCCTGACATGGCACGGGAGTCACTTCTTTCTGCTGCCTTGTCCTATACCTTCCTTCATGCTGCCAAGGTGAGGCTGGAGTGCGGGAAGCAGTACAGTAAGGACTGGACATTAATGTTTATGCAGTTTTATCACTACTTATCATTTTTGGGGTAAATTGTAGACTACCAAATGTTTAATATTACTTTTTTCACTAATCCTGTTATTGAAGAATGTAAAAATTATGGTCACTCTTTATTAACCCAAGAACGTCGACAGACCCTTTTCAGGGCTTTCACGAGTCGTGGCTGCAGTACGGTGGACCCTAAAAAGGGCTCGCCATAAAACACCTAATTCGAGCTAATTGTAGGCTGTGGTGGCATAGCGCAACCCACCATGAATGCCCTAGGTCATTGTGGTGGGTGAGTGATCTTGAGGTGGGCTTTTTTGTCATAGGTGGTGATGTAAGGTCATGGCATACTGAATTATCTATCCATACAGTAACCACTTGTCAAATTCTCTATAGTAGACAACAAGCGACTTTCATCTAGATGCCACGCGTCAGGAGACTGTTTATTTTGTAACAAACACCACCCAAAAAGAATGCAGTTTGAGTAAAAGTAAATATTTTTAACAGCTTTATGGTTATGAGAGGAGTACTCTCGTGTACGTTCCATGTTCTTTTCTTAGTCTCAAAATGCATAGTGTGAGTCTGTGAACCTGAGAAACAGCAAACACCCTCCTCCCTTCCCCAGGTGGCCTGCACATCCCTGGCAGCACTCGTCCTGCGCAGACACCTCATGCTGTGGAAGATATTTGCACCTCACTTCATCTTTGAGGCCCTGGGTTTCCTTGTGACCCTCCTGAGTGTCCTAGCTGGCCTGGGGTTCACTCTGAGGGTCCTGGGTGCTCTTTCCTCCTGGAGTGAGCGACTTCTGAAGGCCACCTAGCAAAGGACGACACAGAGCCAGCCACCTTACGTGTTTTTACTTCTTTTTTTTCATATGGCTTCCCCATTCATCACATTGTCCCCTTATTTTCATGGTACATACTTGATATTTTTTATACAGTATTTCTCATTTTGTCCCCTTTTATATGTTCAAATTTGTTTGCTCCTTGCCTTCTCCTTCATCACGGCATCCCTTTGTTTTCATCCCCAAATTTATACTCTCCTGTTACAATCATGCAGCCCCATTATTTTCCATCCCTTGGCAACATATAAAGTCAAATACGCAAATGCACACACACACACTGCTGCCTCAGAGACCTCATGTGCCCCACCCACAAATCTAGGGGTGTCTCTTGAATCATGAATCAAATCAGTCTCCTTCCTGAACCGCCATTGCCATACACACAGCCGCCACCCCACCCCATGGCAGCACCTTGCTCTCTGTAGGGCCATTGGGTGATTGTTGGGTTACTTAGTGAAGCATGAGTACATGTTGATAAAGCTGGTAAGTTTTGCTATAATAGGTAATGTCTATTGAAGCTTTGCAGTAACTCACTCTTATACACTCGAGTGCTTGGCCATGCATGTTTCCTGTGGGTGAAAGTTGACCGAAAAAGAAGTAAGTTTATCTAACTTCTAAGTGTTTACCTTCCTATCAAGTTACTGGAACCATATTTCACCTCATGAATTAATGAATTATATTACTGACTGGCTGTTGGATGTGATAATAGTCTTGAACTGTGTATTGCATTTGTTTATTGTTGACATATTAGAACTGTGTTGAAAGGGCTTGTGTAGATGCCTGAGGGAAGAGGGCCACTGTTGAATAATCATAACTAGCAGTATTTCCTTAGATGAGAAATGTATGAATCTCCTCTGCTTCGGGGGAACTCAGGCTGTGTTCAGCGGGGATATTTTTTGTA
Organism: Eriocheir sinensis; assembly: GCF_024679095.1. Lineage (NCBI taxonomy): Eukaryota > Metazoa > Arthropoda > Malacostraca > Decapoda > Varunidae > Eriocheir > Eriocheir sinensis. Next base: position 15,513,779 of record NC_066517.1, on the reverse strand, counting down.
CTTACGACTGAGTGTTCATGTAATTTTATACTTTGTAATGTTGCTGTGTTGTGAACTTGGTCTGCATTTCTTTTTTACTGTTGAATACACATTTGCTGGTTGTTAGTTGGATGTAAATGTAAGCAACAGGGAAGCTAAAAGTCAGTGTGAGGCCTCCTTGGGTAGTATAATAGTAGCCTCAATGGGAATATTGTTATTAGAAAAGACAGCAAAAAGAGGAGGCTAATAGTTGCATTGGTGTAAATAGTTGTTAATACATTTGGTGAGGTTTTCTTTACTTTCTTCAACCAAAAAGAGAAGACTGATAGCTGCTTAAAGAGGAGCGAGGGTCCTCAATGATGATACAAGGCATGTTGCCTTAGGGATATTTCTTATCCACCTTGACCTAAACTCTGATATACAAATTTTACAACAGAAAACTCAGGCAATGTCATCAATATCTATTTTGGAATACACTGGTAATTTCTTTTGATCACCTCTGTGGTGGATGCATTCAAGGATATAGATACATATTAGTTATTATATATTATCTTTATTAAAGAAATGAATGATGCATATTATGATAATAGGAAGTCCAAGACCAATGCATCAAATCATTACTTAATATCATTGTCATTCATTTACCAAAGGAGTGCAACTGAGCACAAACATATTGCAGTTCATTATACACTTTCCTTGAGTAACATACCATATCATGGACTTAAAAATGGGCAACAAACCAACAAATGGTAGTTTGAGATACACTTGAGAAGATCATTTACATAGACATTTCCCACAAACATTTACCGAGAACTTCACTTAAGTATTCCTGCCACTGAATATAGTGATGCAGTATTAGTGAACAGACATTAAAGTTTACTGAAGTGCCAGTGAAATGTCTCTTACCAACTACACCTACTGTGATCCTACCTCCTGGGAAGGCTTGGGCAGATGCCTTCACTATTCCCATTTATAGATCCCATCTTCAGGGTTGTCTGTGTCTTTATTTAGACACTGTCCTGCCACTTCATAGGGGTTTATTTCCCCCCCCACCTCTATCATTTCCCTATATAGCTACATTTTATAAACACTGGCAATATTATATAATATGACAACAGGAAAGCTTTGTCAGAGGATATGTGGAGGAAACATTTAACTATTGTTCATGACAGTAATACATATAAGTATGTATAAATACTGATACTTTTGACCTTGAAAAATGGTGTAGTTCTCAGAAAACCTGAGTGGGAAAAGACATCATAAATATTGAACACTTGTGTCACAGCCAAAGGTTATCCTATTTCATGAGGGCATGGACCACAGCCTTGGCATCCAGCTGGCGCAGGTCAGTGTAGGTCTGGCCGGTCCCAACAAATACAATGGGCTGACCTGTGATGTATGTCATGGAGATGGCAGCACCGACCTGTGAACAAGGGAAATGTCTGATGAAAGGTTGCTGTTTCATATTTTGAGAAAGTAAGTGAAAACATTGCTGTATACAATTTTTGGGACGCTGTTAGAAATTCTACGCATTATTTTGGGAAAGGACCACAGAAAAGGCTCCCGCATCTTATTTTGAGAAAGGATCAAGCAAGACTAATCTAATCTACTTCCTAGTCTGATTTTTGAACTAATAAGACACTGACAAAAACAAAATATCATATATACCAACAAGGGTTAGTGGAGATATCCAATAAGATGAAGGAAAATCTGCAGACCAAAATAAATAAATAAAAATAAGGCTCCACAAAAGATGAGATTAATAAAAGTAAGTTATCAACCCACCTTATCATCAATGGTGTCAAACTTGGTCAGGAGGATGCCATCTATTATCTGGGGGTTGTTGCTGGTGGAATGGTTGGCCAAAGCACGGTTAAACTTTACCAGCTGGTCCACTGCCTCATTCCCCACCAGAGCCTCGCCCACAAACAAGGTCAGGTCCGGCTCATTCACCAAAATCAGCTGTAATACATTTTGAACTTACGAAACACTAATCCAACTACTGTTTTCTAATGCATAAACCAATCAGAACAAACAATACATCATCAAATTGTTACCATATTATTTTAACATATCATGAGTGAAACTGTGTAAGAATCACTGATGAAGACTCTCCACTACATTCTCTCCCACTCCCTTTTTCCTTTTTTTAAATGCTACTCTAATACCACATTTTCAGCATCAACCTTAGGTGTATTTCACCCACACATAAATAGTTAATCAAAAAAGTCACACATATATATTCCATCTAGACAACACCCATACCTTGGCCAGGGCCCTCATGAGTGGTTCATTGTCTTGCATACGTCCGGCAGTATCAATCAGTACAACGTCATATCCATTCTTGCGGGAGAACTCAATAGCATGGCGTGCGATCTCTGCAGCATCCTTCCCATAGCCCTTATGGGAGGAGAAATGTATTAATATATGGATGGGGATGGGGAAAATTATGATAGTAAAAGAACGATTGGTAGACGACAGACACACACACACACACACACACCTGTTCGAAGAGCTGCACCATGACTTGGCCGTTGTGCCTCTCAGGGGGGTGCAGGGCGTTGAGGTGGTGCATATGGGTGCGCAGCTGCTCCACAGCACCTGCTCTGAAGGTGTCACAGGCCGCAATGAGCACTCGGAAGTTGTTCTCCACCAGCCAGAATGTGATCTATTGGGAGTGGAGGGGAGGCAATGAGTATAAAACAAAACTGGATGGAGTAAAAGTGGGAAAGATGACTTACATATTATCTCTCCTTAAATCTGTTCCTTGGAATCTTATGAACTTTATATTGCTTCATGGGTATTAAGACTTCCTTTTGTTGTTTATCATTAATATTATCATATTCATATGAACCCATTTTCACAGAGGCAAAGTGAGGAGTCAGAAAGCCCGTATGATCATTCTGGTGAATGTTCTAGGCAAAACACAGGTGAAAAAGGTCCAAGTCCCTAACCTCAATATTTCATATTGCAGGTCAAGTAAACAATAACTTGGTGTTATGCTAGGGGTTAAAAAAAATATGACCAAATCACCTTGGCCAGGTTGGTTGACTTGCCAACACCATTCACCCCACAGAAGGCCATGGTGAAGGGGTGGCCAGTCTTCTTGGCCTCCACTACATCTCGGAGAATGTCCAGGCGCCTCTTGGGGGTGAGGAGCTGCACCAGGGACTCTGTGAGAGTGTTGCGCACGGTGGTGGTGACGCCCTCAAAGGTGCCCAGTACCTAGGCCAGGATGAGAAGCAAGATGAGAGAACTGGCTTGCTTTCCAGAATGATTATCATCATAAGGTGTGTAGAAAATCTTACATCCAGAAGGCACAGAGGAAAGTCATTTATTTTCAGATTTTGCTGCTACTTTATTATTTAAAAGGAAATTTTTCATTCTTGAGCAGAAAAACTGTGACAAAAGCACACACCTTTCCCTCCAGCTTCTTGCCAACTGACTGGCACAGCTTCCCAGCAATCTCTGCTGCCACATTCTTTCCAATCAAGTGATCCTTCAGCTTCTCCAAGACAGGCTCAAGGTCAGCCTCACTCAGAGTCTTGCCTCCCACCAACCCTCGGAACATGGAGAAAACGCCACCTGTGGAAAGCAATAGGGTGAAGTCTCTCTCTCTTTCCTTCAGACTAATTAGTAATTTCTTTTTCCTCCTCCATGCATTCATCTTCCTCAGATTTGTAGTCTAATGAATGAATGTAATGTAGTCTAATGTAGTCCTTGTACTTCACTCAGTAATTTAAGAGTTACTGTTTCAGACAGCACAGAGAGGCAGCAATTCCCCACCTTGAGATTTCTTGTCCCGAGTCTCCTTCTCGCTGGGGATGTCCATTCCACGAAGGTTGCCCGACAGTGTCCCAATCTGTGGAGATGTGGGTATGGCTTGAAGGGTTAGAACTTTATATGAGGAAGTTTACACTTGGTGAATTGTATTTGACCACCATTCACAAAATAAGCAAAGGGAGTGGAGCTTCTCTTCCTTTATCTATCTGATTACTGATAGTCTCATAAATCTCAAGATTATCAAATTATATTCAGAATGATCACACAAAACAAAAAAATGAAGATGACAATCAACATTACAACACATCCAAAGCCCCTAAGAGAGGCTGGACAGCAAGAAGCCTTTACCTGGGACTGGTCAGGGAGGAAGTCAGGACGCAGGGAAGACTGTGTGGGGTTACTGCCATTCCCACTCTTGGAAGAATAGTCCAGGCTCTTAGAGTCCTGGCCACAGAGATCCCATACTGTTGCCTCCTTACCCTGGAATGAGAGGGGTCTATTGCACATCTTTTTTTTATTGACAGTTACTGTGTGAGACGAAGATGAAACTTAGGGGGAAATAATGCCAATTTCTATAAATGTCACTCTTGTTAAATCCTCACCTTTTTGCCCTTGGCTTTGGGGCTCTTGGCCTTGTCCATCTTGTTAGCCTTGGGAGTGCCTCGCTTGCCAAACAACTTCTCACGGTTTTTCCTCATTGTCTCTGCATCAAGCTCATCCTGCGTTTTTGCCTCTGTGGCAGTGCCAAGCTGCCGAACGCGGTAATACAATAGTTATTGTGTCACCAAAAGTAACAGTGCCATTTTTTCAGAGTAATAAGGTTAAAGAAATAAAATTGATAATAAGTACATCTGAACTTGTGAGCAAGACTTCATTCCATCTAAAATAGCAAAACTTTTATCATTGGCTGTACAGACTTAGGTAATAATTTACTAATCTATTGGGTGTGCATAAACCACGTTGACTCACCTCCTCCACTCCACCTCCATTAACCATCACATTGTTGCCTGCTTCCTCCTCCTCCTCCTCCTCTTCCTCCTCCTCCTCCTCCTCTTCTTCTACTTCTAATTCTTCTACCCGTGTTTCTTTCCCTGCACAGATAAGATTGTGGTTAGGCTGACACAGCAACACAGTGTATTAGAAATATGTCTATATCTAATTCATTTTATAAAATAGTATTGATTAGTTTGCAAGACAGAATATTTGTATACAGAATTATTTGGCTAATTAAGCTATGAGAGTACTTACTACATTATTAGTGTAGAAAAACCACTCTACCAAATGATTTAAGTTAGTCATTAAGCTGCAGTTAAATTGTCAAAAGACTACACTAAAAAGGAAGGTTTGTTGCCACACTCGTCCCAATAATGCTGTACTTACTGTTGTTATTACATTCAATGTCCTTTCTCTTAGCTTTGTCTGAAAAAAATAAGCCATTTATCAGCATCATAGGCCCTTCACCACCTTAACCATAAGCAAAGGAAGAGCACTGTAAAATATGCAGAAGAGGTGAAGAAGGAGGCAAAAGCAGATGGCATAAGTAGGGATAGAGGGGGCATGAGCAGAGAAAGATTAAATTGGCATGAAAAGTTACTGAAGCAACAACTGTTGCCACCCTCACCTCCACCAATAACACACCAAACCACACCACACCACAACCATCCATCACCCCATCACCTCCCTCACCACCACCACCACCAGCATTATTATTATTATTATTCTAATATTGTGCAGCTTTTATATTTGCAAAGCAATAACAATTTAGCTAATATAAAGAGTGTCCAGACCTTCCTTCTTTGCTGCCCTTTTAGCAGCTGCTGCTGCTTGCTGCTGCCGCTGCTGCTGGTCACTGCCTCCACGCATGATCATTGAGCTCACAGTCTTGGTGGACTACAAAAAAGAAAAGAAAAAATGTATAAAAAATCTAGTCATGAATAACAAGAGAATTGAGACACCCAGAGAGACGTAAAGTAAAACTTGAAAAGTCATAATGCTAATTTCAGTTGCATGGCAGAGTGATTAAAGGAAAACCTGTACTGGACTGATGGAGTCTAGTTACGGTACCTTGACTGACTCATGGAAGCTGCGCGGCTTCTTCATCTCTGCCTTCACCATCTTCGTCTCCGCCTCCGCCATATGTAGGATGCGATGGTAGTCATCCTTGAAGTCTCCACTCTGCAAGATGGGGCAAGGGTGCATGAGAAAGAGGGAAGTAGTTCAAAGACATTCCCAAATGTAACTCAATCATACAGAATTAAAGAAAAGAAAATACAGATCATGTAACCAAAAAAGGCCAAACCAAAGTGTTCTAACCTTCAATATAAATTAATGAAAATATCTAAATCTAGATAATGATTTACAAGACTCCAATAAAAAAGATTTGACAACTCACAGCAATAACTTGGTAGTAGAGTCCCTCCTTCAGCTCATCTCGGTACCTCTCCCTAAACTCGCGCTGGACATCAGAGAGGAACTTGTCAACATACGACAGCTGGAGTATATTCTGGTACACCGCCACAAACAGCAAGTCAAACTCATTGTCTAACTGCTGCTTTAAGGCAAGATTCCCATGCGTGTATATATCCATCCCTCCCCGCTCCTGTCAAGAGATCACGGGGCTGTTAGGTTAGGTATACATGCCTTATGCTAAATTCAGAAATGTGTTGAAAAGTTTTTGACACAAACAATAATAGTCACAGGAACAATGAAAGCAACCAGAAACAGTAAAACTTTCCTGGATGAAGGAGAGGAGAGCCCCCCCATTGAGAGGTTACAAAATAATATATATTCATGTCTCAGGGACCCTAAGGAACCACTCCTTCCCATACGTTTAACCTCTCTACATGAGGGATCCACCCCCTTGATACCTCAAAATTTTTATTATATTTCTGGTTGACATCAAGAAGCAGACCACCAAGCTCACTGTCATCGGCAACACGCTGCTGAGGAAATTCTCTTTCTGCAGCACAGAGGTGAAGTTGGAGTTCAGGAGCCACTGCTACTCTCTCTACTGCAACTCGTTGTGGTCGCTGTATAGGGATGCCTCCATATACCGTCTTAGGGTCTGTCATAACGACATCCTCAATCGGCTTCTGGGGCTTCCTAGATGGACTAGCTCATCCCTAGCCTTCACCGGGCATGGGATAAACTGTCTGGCTGTGCTGCGTCGCCACGCCGCATACAGTATGAGTAGAGCGGAACAATCTGGGAACTCCATCATCACCTCCGTCAGACAGAGCTCGGCCTATGTATGTGGATCTATGCGGCAGGAGTGGCTGGGCCTTCTGTTCGTGTAGATTGTGCATAAATGTGCCGTGCACACGCATATATAATTATAAGCTGTCAAATATTTAAGCATATATGTATCTCAGTTGATCTCGTTCGTTTACATGTCCTGTTTTTTTATATATGCCGCTGGGTGAAATAAAACTATTATTATTTTTATTATTCATCAGCTTGTGTGAAAGGATTCTGAAAAATATAAGCAGGTGCCATTTTTTTATTTACCAGATTGTGTACCTAACAGAAATCGTATTAGTATAATAAGTGAAGTACTAAGGCTCAGTCTATAGCTATCATGGCTCCACACACGTTTTACCCGTTACGATCAGTTAAGTGCTACATGCCCTATCTGCTAAATTTTGATGTAAGGAGTATAATCTTTATAGTGTTTAAAGATCAAATGCTCAGGGGCCTAAATTTCCCACGAGAGGAGTGAGAGCAGCGCAGTATGGAAATTTACCACAACGTTTTGGTAATAAATGGTGCGGAGGCATTTTGCTCTGTACATTTTCATACAAATGCTACTGACCCTATAAGTCCCCATATATCACCTTTTTGGGCACGCTAGCATGTTACAAGCCAGCTCATTGTTGGTAGTGAGTGCTAGATACAAGGCAAAACGTTTCACTCTCATCCCTGAACCCCCCAAGGAAAAAAATGGTTGTTATCAGATAGGCCTGCGTACCTGTAGCACCACATTCCTGATGAGGGCATTTATGGCATCTATGGAGGTTTTGAGCTGCTGTGCCACATCCTGAAAGTACCACAGCACCAGGCCGCCCTTGGTAATGACGGCGAAGAAGTCCAACATCTTGTAGAGGGTCTTGTGGACTCGTTGTTATTGTTGCTATTGCGTCACAGCTGTTCATTTAGTGGGCTGGGCTCGGTCTGGGTCTCGGCTCGTCCAACCTTCGACTTCTCGCTGACGTCTTGGCCTCGCAATGAAGTCTATGTGACTATTGTGTAGGAAGAAGAGTTTAAAGTCCTTCACTGGAGTACTTAAAGTGAAATATGGGATTCGTAAGCTAAAATTAAGTTGGTAGTTTCGAAGATCGAGGTGTAGTGAGGAGGTTAAGTTGTGGAGGCCGAGGAGGAGGGTGTGGAGGTCGAGGAGGAGGTTTTGGAGGTTGAGCAGAAACTGGGGGTGGTTGTAGAGGTCGAGTAGGAGGTTATGGGGTTTGAGGGGAAGGTTGTGATGGTTGAGGAAAAGGCTTTGGAGTCCGAGAAAGAGCTAGGGGGTGGGGGAGGGATGAGGCCGACGAAGAGGATCGAGTTGAAGAAGAGGTTGTGGAGGCCGAGGAGATTGTAGGGATTGAGGAAGTGGTGGTTATGGAGGTCGAAGAGGAGATTGCGGCCCTTGCGGAGTATAGGAGGAAGGAGTGTTATAGGGTGTATAGGAGGAAGGAGTGTTATAGGGTGTATGGGAGGAAGTGGTGGTTAAGAAGGAGGTTGTGGAAGTAATGTTCCTGATGTAAAGTGGCAAAAAAATCACATGCATTATCTAATGATATCTTGACCATGGATCGTGTCGCCTGAGACTCGCCTCCAAGCACTTACCTCCATGGTTCCAGTGCGTGGGAATTAATGAAGTTCAAGAAGTTAGCCTTCCCAGATCGAGGCATAGATAGGCATCTACGGTCCGCTGTCTATCACAAGATAACAATCGCAAAACATCCTTAATAGGAACCATTCGAAGCATCGAATCGTTCTTTTTTCTACTGTCAAGGTCAAGGAAGAAGCTCTCCTTGTCTTTGGTCGGGGCTAGGGTTAGGATAGGAACGCTGTGTAACCACAGATAAGTAACTAGAGGATCTCTGGTATAGCTATACCTATATATTTTGAGAACCTTTAAATTGTTGTAGATTTAAATGTCTATCAGACCTAAATCAACCTTTCCCGATGTTTTATTATTATTTTTACAGCAATTAGTAAATAGAATACGAACAAGAAGGCTGTTAAATTGACCAGCAGTAGAGCCGTTGGATGGGCCATTCATGCACCCTCGCCACCATCATCACCATCAGGACAGGCGCACCAACACCGTCCAACAGCTGAGCGACCATCCGCCATACTACTCTCCGGCCTCTGGAAGTCTCCTCGACTCTCAAAATGATGAATAAGATCCTCTCCATGCTGCCCATCGGGGCGCGGCAAGTCCAACAGCTCCAGTTGTGGTAAGGGACCCCTAAATGACCCACATTAGTAACATATAAGCTCAGGAAACAACATAATCGTGTGTATTATCCGTCAGGAAGGATTGCATCATTAACCCCGTTTATCGGTTGCGGCGGTTATTTTTATTTTTATTTTTTGTTGTACGAAAAGCTGCCGCTTTCCCTTATTAGAAAACATGTACATGATTTGAATGAGTCTACGCGGAGACTATATTGTTCAGGTTTTGGTAGCCGGTAAACGTTGCAAGGGCTACCCTGTACAAGGCAGGGGTCACCGAGGGCTGCACCACACCGGTTATCTCTCCTCTCACCTGGTTCTCTCACCTGGTGGGCTTCCCAGAACCCGGTAGACACAGGGCCCAAAAGGAAGCCGCACTCTGCTGATGCGCCAGCCCGACTAATTCAGTAACCTCCTTACATACAAATACATGTGCTATAGACAGAGCTGGAATTGTGCATCATGTGCAGCAAAGTAAATAATCAAGTAATAATATGTAAATGAATAAACTAAAATGTAAAAAGTCTGTCACCGAGATAAGCAGCAAGGGATGCTTTAAATGCCGAGAGTGAATTAGCTGCAACAACATGCTGGGGAAGAGAGTTCCACAGCAAAATACCTCTTGCGGATCTCTAATTCAGTTCTTATGTGTGCAACCTTATACTGATGGCCTCTTGTGGTGCCTAGAGGTGGACTGACAAACATATCCTTGGGGGCAATAGCACAGAAACCGTGAAATATTTGCCAATACTTTACCATGTCATGTCGTAGCAGCCGACCATGGACAGAGTAGAAGTCCAAAGCCTTCAGTCTCTGGGAATAACTTAGATGCTCCATACCTCTAATGTTCCTGGTCCAACGTCTCTGCACTGACTCAAGTAAGTTGAGATCAGTAATATATCCCAGATTCCACACAGCTGAACAATATTCAAGTAAAGGCCGAATGTGCGTCACATAAATAGGGACAAGAAAGGAAGCATCGCGATTAACTGTAGAGTTAAGTAGATTTTGAGCCATGCCACCTGCTTTCTGGACGACGTTCTGTATGTGCTGGTGAAATTTTAAGGAAGAATCAACATTAACCCCAAGGTCCATTGCAGAATCTTTAACTGGAATAGGAATGCCATTTAGATAATACATACCAGAGGCCGGTAAACCCGACAAGTCCACGGTCCACCTTTGGAATTTGACAACCACACATTTATTAATGTTCATGGATAAACCCCAAGACAATGCAGCTTTGTAAAGATTATCAATATCTCTTTGACAAGATGCCATGTTTTGGTGAGCAGTATGCACACAGTTAGTCTCAATTGAAATATACAATTTAAGGTCATCACCAAAATTTTTTGTATGGGAACTAATGTCATGAGTAAGAAAGTTAATATATAGAAGAAATAGAAGTGGACCAAGAACTGAACCCTGGGGCACTCCACTGACCACCCCTCCCTGCCTGTTCCCCACAACCTTGGGTACCCTTTTATAGGGTCAAATTTCCTAAAACTAAAAATATTTATTAAATGAGCTAGAGTGGACCTCCACCATTAACATAGCCTAACAAATTGTTGTCTATCACTGCTGCTGTGAACAGCCACTCCAAACTGGGCTCAGCAAATAGCTGCACTAATATGGTTTATTGACCTTCAGACTATGGCCTCATAGTCCTGTGGTGCCTAATTTTACTTATCCTGTTTTACTTTTTCCTTATTATTTTCTTCATTCTTGATGCATGTCACCTTTGCTTTCCTCCAGTTGTGTGATTGCTCTTTGATATCTAATAAGACTGAAAAGATGTCAGCTAATGGCTATCTGAAAGGCTCTCCACAAGCTTGGTTTAGTCACTTTTTGCTGAATGTCTTATAATAGGTTTGGATTTTCTTCAATGAAAAATCATGAGCACCAATGTCTTTCAGGATTCCCTCACTGGCTGGCTTTGGAGCAGGAGCAGCAGGTCTGGGGCTGTACGTGACAGACTGGAAGGCTGTTTGTCAATTTATTCCCTTCTATGGTGGCCGCTTCAAGGAGGAGGCGGAGGAGTAAGAGGCCCTGAGGATCACCACTTCAGCTGGGTGGCCTAGTCATGCAGGTGGGTGAGTTTGTATGTGTAGTATTTTGTTTACTTATGTTGCTTTCAGTTATGAGTAAGAAAAGTTAAGATAAATGTGGAAATTTTGATATATCTTGTGGAAGAAACCCTGAATGGTTTGGTGGACATAATCCTTCACACTAAGTGGAAGATATATGAGTCAGCTATTCACTCATTCCTGCTTACCTAAGGATCACAGACACCGATTGGATGTTGGGAGATCAGTTTATAGGTTAGCCTAATTTAAGTGTCTTATATAACCTTAATTAAGAGGGTAAAGAAAAAATTATGAGGTTTATCTTTCCTCATTCCAGAAATATGGCTCACCATCATCATGTAAGATGTAATGTTTGGAAAGCAACCATTTCCATGCTGCGTATGTGCATATGTATAAAGTCATCAGTAAGTTAATAAAGTATTTGATATACAAGGAGAGTTCCCTCCCACTTTTAGGTCCTACTCAGTCATAACTTTATCAGTACTCTGTGAAAGTTGCAGTGTATACAGTTCCTTCAGGGCCAATTAAAATATTGTAGTTATGCTTTTTAAGGAAAAATATTACACCATTATTTGAATTAGGCTTTCAACATTCACTTTTTAATGTACATTTATTCTTTAAATGGAAGAAAATACAGGAATCAAAGTTATACTTGGGATTTACTTGAGTAGCCTTAGTGTAGAACAGTATGATGTCCTTCCTATTCTAGGTTAACCAAAGGAAGTCTTCCCTTGGCAAAAATATGTTTCCACTAACACTCCACTGATACCTTTTTCACTAACAACTTGGGTTTACCTCCTCAAGCTGGTTAGATTGCTACTCATTGTATTAAAAACTTAAATATATCTAAGGAAAATAAGTTAATGTGAATTAAATATATTAAAAATTTAATGAAAATAACAGTACACAAAGAAAATTCCCAATCTTATTTATGTGAAAATATGTAAACTTGATAAAATAATAAGTATCAAGCAGATAAGTCTCATATAGTACAAAAGGGAGCTTTACAATGTATACTGGCAACAGTTATCACAAGAAAACCACACACAAGTAAAATCTAGGACCATTAAATGACATCACATGGAGCAAGCAGCACACACACACACAACACACATACATACACACATACACACAAAGGGTCACTACTTTATCCTCGCCATGCCTAGGCCAGCCAGCAGTGCCTGAGTCAGTTGGGATCGAGGGTCAGGTGTCTTGTCTTGTTCTGTCTCGCACCGGTCCTCTTGAGCTTCATCGGCCATCTCAACACTTCCCTCTGTTACCTCGTCTTCATCCTCATCCTCCCCGGCCCTCAGGAGAGTAGTCAGCAAGCCCTCTGGGGGGGACATCGGGTCACTACGGGTCCGGTTCAAGTCCTCGCCCTCTGACCCTTGGCGGATACGGCCAGTTGTGCTCCACACCCGGCGGCTGGGCACCACCATACTGCTGCTGCCTCTGCCAAGCCAAGGAGTGACCAATTATTCCAACCTCACAGATCCTTCATCCCCCTAACACCTCTGACTATTCCTTATAGGGGAGGTTACAAAAGAAAGTCTACATTTATTCCATCCTGTCCATTCCCTCTCTCCATAAGTCAGAGGTAAAAAAAATCAAGGAAAGGATAATCCAAACAAGATCTTTTAAATGAAAATGTATACAGATAGGTTTAGCATAGATGAGGAAAGTAAAGTGGTGATTTATGGAATGGTTGAGGTGATCAGGCATTGACCCAGGTGGTTTGGTCAACTGGAGAAGAGAAAGGAAAGAGTTGATTTTAAAAGGTGTATTTACAGGAACAATGTAGATATAATAGTTGCAAGTGGATTCCCCTATAAAATGAGAAGACAAAATTTTAGCATAATTCAGAGGCAGAGGATATGAGCAGGGACTAGAGCATATGAATATGGAATCACTAAGCCAACACAAGCAGGTGGAGACTTGCCATAGCCTCTTTAACCCCTTCACTCCGACGGCATCACCTTATGGAAAGGGTTAGTCCTCTTCTAAACCTCTAAAGAGAAAATGGAAGAGGATTGAGAGGTTTAGAAGAGGATTAATCCTCTTCCATTTCTTCTTGACCCTTTCGATACTGTGACTCCGACGTCTGCATCACGGATGGAAAGGGTTAAGGAGATATTAAGTCAATGGAAAAGGCATTGATAGAGAGATGAGTCGAAGCAACCAGGAATTCATATGTTGGTGCTGTGTTCTGATACCTGTTCAGTAGAGTGCTGCCATGACTAGTGAACGTGAGGCTGGTGTTGGTGGAGGAGCGGCCATCATCAGAGCCAGTGGTGGTGCTGCTGCCCCAGTGGGTGTCGGGTGCCTCATGTGGACTGGTGGGCCCTGGGGCCTCACTGGTGAAGGGCTTGAAAGGGGTGGCACCGTGCTCCAGACTCTCCACCACATACCCATCTAGGAAGCTGAGGGTCAGGTCCACGGGCACCCTTTGGTTGAGGATGTTCTCTTGCCTCTGAAGAACTCGCAGACTCAGTTTAGGGTTGGTCAGCCAGCGGCAAATCTCACTTGCCCTTTGCAAGAGTGCGGCATCACAGCTTCCATTGGCTGTGTACGGCCTCAGGAAGGACAGGATCTCAGGGCGTTCACTCTCGTCATTGAGTCCGATGTTTTTAAGGCACTGGAAGACTGCCATGTCACTCTCCCCAAGACTAAAATCCTTGAGCCTCTCCAAAAATGTGTCCGTGAAGTACTTGGAGACCTGTCTTGGATCTCGGGCATAGTGCAGGTTGAGAACTGATGCAACCAACAGAATAAAGGCCTCTGGGAGAGAGTTATAACTGAGCAGCTTCAACAGCAGCTCCTGAGATGACTCTATTGATGCTTGGACTCTCTGCTCATTCTGAAATCCTAAACCAAATCCATCATTAGTCATTTAATCTATCAACATCTGTGCAATCGAAATTCCCACTTAATCATTTCAATTCACAAATGTATTCCAGCCATTACGATTAAGATTACAAACATTCCTTTATTCCATATGTACTGGAATCAGTGAGTGGTGATAGAGAGTCTTGATGAGCATTACCTCTTTCTATGACTTGAATGAGTGCTTTAATGATCCTCTTGTCTGGGTTGGGGTTGGTGAGCATGACAGGAGACACCACCTCCACACACCATGCTACATCCTGGCAGTGCTGGCCCAGGATGGTTGCCAACTCCTGCACAATGACCCTCTGTGTGGCCTCGTCCTTGATGCGTCCAGAAAACTCCAGGAGGGTAGTGCAAACAGCCTGGGTGAAGATCAGAAAAAAATACTTCAACTGTGGCCTTCCTCTAATTGATCTGCCTTTTTTTATTTAGATATCAAACAAAATAGTTAAGAGGGGAAATAATACTTGAACAAAGCCTACCTGGTAATTATATATATTAGCCATGGAACAGAGGAGTTTAAGTGTCTTGGCCTGCAGGTTTTGGTCTGAGTGGTAGAGACAATCCAGCACAGCCTCCAGGTGGCCCGGTGTGAGGGTTTCCTCCAGCACCGAAAACACGCTGGCCAGAGCCTTCAACCCAACGTATTTGAGGTCCACATTTGAACTTTTCAGGAAGCTGCAGAAAAAAGACAAACCTTTACAAGATTAAGCAAGAAACATTTCACATTTGGAGATGGTAAAAGTTTATGAAAACTTTCTAAGGATGATTATAGTTATATACTACGTACAGTCTGTCAATGAAAGGGTTTAGAACTGCTTAGATATACATAAACAATATATGTTTAGTAAGTAGGCAATGACTGACTTTGAAATTAACCCAGAATTGCTTATTATTAAAACCATCAGTCTAAGTCATCCAAACATCACTTTATACCCACACTCCTCCCATGGTGTAGTGGTTAAGGTCTCAGTTTGTCAATGCAACTGACTGTGATTTGTGCCTTGCTCAGGCTGCAAGGTATTTCTTCTGACAGGGAGCAATAACTGTCCTCCCTGAGCGAGGGGGATTGGAGTGTGCAGTGCATGAGGTCCCATCTTTGCTCATAGATGGACAAACAAGCTATAAAGCTCTCTCTGGGAGGGTACTGGCTGGTTATCACAAGTCCAGCATTTGATTAGACTGTGAGTAAATTACACTGCTATGCAAGATGCACCCCAAACTCACCCCAGCACCACCTTCAGTATGCTGATGGTGAGTTGTTCACCACGGTAGGGTAGCGCTGTAGCTGTGAACACAGACTCCAACAACACAGCATACAAGGCCATCTCCTTGCCTCCCCAGGGTTGGCTCAGCACCTCATTCACTGCTTCCATCACCTCCTCAGGCACCTGCCATTCTTTTGATGAAAGCTGCTGCAAAACCCTGTAAGGAGACCAAGAGTAAGTTGAATGAAGAATAAATGGCTGAAAATACAGCTACCCAAACTTTTCTGTCACCAAACAGCAGATGCTACTCTTCTACAGTAATTGTGATATAGCACAAACAACTTTTGTGCAGCAACCCTTTAGTGTCCCATTTTGTCACCTGAGCATCTGGATCTGCACAAAGGGGGCAGGCAGGGCATTCACTTGGTAGTCCTTGGGAAGGGTACCATTGAGAGCCTGCGTTAGGAGGTGGGAAGCACTGCGGCCCAGCTGGTCACGCAGAGATGCTTTCTGACTGCACACCTGCATGGTAGATGACATGGTCTTAATGAAAACTTAAGAAGCTGTGAAAGTCTTCTACTGTTTTCCTTTTTCCTTCAAAAGAGGGAAATGTTAAGATGCCTATGGTAATGAATTTACCTCAGTAGGATTTTAAACATTCCTCAAATCTATTTTTAATATCAGTCCACAAAGTAGTCATAAAACAAGGTCACACTTCAAATATGAAATAGACTACATAAGAGAAAGAAAAAAAGCCATGCAATAGATAAAAACATGGCTGGATAAGACAGCAAATAGGCCACACAACAAGCATCACAGACAAGAGCATGGTACCTTGTACACCTTGGCCAACGCAGACACAGCAGCAAGGGCCACCGCTGGGTCCTGGTCAGTGAGGAGGTGGAGGAGGTGAGGCACCTGGTCACCTGCTGTCTCCTGGAGCTCCTGGCCACACCTGACTGCTACCACGCCCACCATAGCTGCCGCACGCCGCCTTATGTACACCTGGTGATGCACAGTAATGCAATAAGCCATTAGTCATTGTTAGCCAAACTAATTTCATTAATTGCTCGTAGAAGTGTCAATTTGTATCAAATATCACTGCTTCAATCAGTAAGCTGAACGAAAACAAGGGTTTATGATTTCTCCAACTAAAATTTTAAGGAGAGGGAGTTTAGATGATGTATTTTAATTAATGTTATGTAGAATCAAAATAAAGACAATAGCAACGACTCATACCCTTCTGCATATTCATCCTTCCTCCATCAATAGAGTGAGGAAAGACATGCTACCATCAAAACAAATTACACCAGCATCCCTCATATATCCTTAACACCAGCAAAGCAAAAGCTGCCACTGCCCTCAGTACCTGTTGGTGTGCGAGGCAGTGTGTGAGGGCGAGGATGACTATTGGGGTGAGGTCTGGTGTGAGCACGGTGGGCAGGGAAGCAAGGGATGCTGCCACGTGGAGTGCATTAGGGGATGCTAAATCACGCTGAATTGTGTTGACTAGAAGCAAAGTGAGCTCTGACCCAGGTCCCAGGGACTGACTCACGAACAGGTACCCTACAAAATACAAAGAATGAGAACGGAGAACTGCTTTGAAGTATGAATTAAGAGCTATGTTATGCCATTGGTATTAAATGAAGATAAAAATCCTGGTGAATTGTTTTCTTGTTACAAATATATTTTTATTGCTTGATCTTATCGGGAACATTAAAACAAACATTTAACCCAATAAATTAATCTATAAACTGCAACACCCCTCATTGGGCCATTCCTGAGCAAATGATACAAGGCATCATCTGTCAACCCCTGGTGGTCATGATGGAGGATGGAATGTTGAGTTTTGACAAGAAAAATACATGGAAATATATAGTTTAAAAAACATGAAAATTGAGCATGAAGAATTTTCCTAAATACATAAAAGAATAAATAACAAATCTCGCATCAACATATAGATACACACCAATCTTTTTATATAGGATGTTTGTGCTTTGAGTTAGCTTGATAGCATGGATGTGCAGGCTGGGGAGGGAGTAGCCACGTGCTGCCACCACAAGGGCTCGACACAACACATCCGCCACTACTGCGCCACTCACTCCAGGGGAGGAGACGAGCTTGACCCACTCGCGGCTCTCATGTTCCACACAATGCTCTTCTTCCTGTAAAATACGTTGGAGATATTAGGTGGTGTGTGTCAGTCCTCCTTCTGGAGGGCAAGAAATACGGGTAATACTTTATAAGAAGTCCGCCTCCCCCTTCGCCACTCTAGCCCCCCCTACCCCCCAAGACAAGCCTGGGGAACTGTGGGGAACCGGGGTTTGTGGGGGGGAAGCCAAAATCACTGAAAAATGGGCTTCCAAAATTTCCCCAGAAAAATACCTAAATGAAGGAAAATTCCCTAGTCTCGAAAGTAAGGAAAGTCTCAACTTTATAAATAACAGCCCCCCTCGCCCCCCTGCTAACCAAGGGGGGCCATGCCCCTCTTGGACCCCCCCCACATGTATGATGCGCCGGAAAATCTTTTTTTTTCGGTGGGGAGCATATTTAAACTACTCCAACCAAACTTTACGACCTGTTAATGAGGGGGCTTTACCCCCCTCGACCCCCCTCCTAACCAAGGGGGGCTGTGCCCCCCCTGGACCCCCCCCACTTCCAAAATTTTCCTAGAAAAATTCCTAAATTGAGGAAAATTCCCTACATGGGGGGGGGGGCGCAGCCCCCCTTGGTTAGGAGGGGGGCGAAGCCCCCTCATTAGCAGGTCGTAAAGTTCGGTTGGAGTAATTTAAATATGCTCCCCACCAAAACAAACAAAAAAAAAAAATTCCGGTGCATCATACATGTGGGGGGTCCAGAGGGGGGCGCAGCCCCCCTTGGTTAGCAGGGGGGCGAGGGGAGCTGTTAGGTTGTAAAGTTAGTACTTTCCTTACTTTCGAGGTTAGGGAATTTTCCTTCATTTAGGGATTTTTCTAGGGAAATTTTGGAAGCCTATTTTTCAGTGATTTTGGCTTCCCCCCCAAACCCCGGTTCCCCACAGTTCCCCAGGCTTGTCTTGGGGGGTAGGGGGGGCTGGAGTGGCGAAGGGGGAGGCGGACTTCTTATAAAGTATTGCTGAAATACGTACATACATACTATGCAGACACAAAGATTCATTATCCTGAAAGAACAAAAACACCACCAAAGTGTTTTCATCCTTATTAACTTTATATAAATCATGACCTGTCTGCTTTAATGGGAGACTTTAATGAGAAATTCACCACTAGTTTGGAGGAATAACGGAAACTCTTGGTCTGACCTGCTTAGATATCCTTTGAGCAGCCTGAAGCTTCTCAACAAAGGTGATGAGGCCAAGGGATACATTCTTGAGGCCAAGCAAACCAACGGCGCCATGCTTAGTTATGCTGCCACTGCTGCTGCTCGCCCCAAACACACTGTGCACCAAGCCACTCAGGGTCTTCTCCAGCACCCCAGACATCTCTATCTACTCTTCCTTAGGCCTCTTCCACGCATTGCTGGGAGATACATACTTTATTACATATGCTGGACACTTAAGTTTTACTCACCTGATGAACTTTATTGCCCCCAAAATCAAAGTGAGAGAGAGAGATACAAAGACAGACGGGCAGATAGACATTATTACATACATACAAATAGAGAGAGAGGAAACAAGATCACACAAATAACCACACACTGAAAAAGAGAGAAAAAAAAAATAATGACAGCACTGATAACGTAGGATAACAATAAAATATGAGTCATCACATTGTCATCCCCCCCTCCCCCCCCCTTTTGGTCAGCTCTGCCCCTCCCGTCACCCTCGACACAGCCTCACCTAACATGACATTGGTGGCACGCCCGAGCCCTGTCTGGCATCCTTGTTTTTTATTACGCACTAATTAACCTTCTGTGACCCCTGTGGGCTTGGCCGTGCACCTGTGGGCCTCACCTGGGGCTGTTGTTGTTGTTTTTGTGGTCCTCCTGACACATCTGAGGTCATGTAAACAAACCAAATGTATTGCCAACACAAACTTTCACTTATCGCCTTATCAGAATGTATCTACTGCCGCGTATATCCGATAAGACCTCTAACATTACATAACAATTAAAGCCTTCTTACATCTACTAGCATACTACTTATGATACGTTTTATTATCCTTTTCAATATCACCTAAGAAATAACATTAGGACTGAAAATTTTAGATGTGGTAATAATGTGTCATTCTATCCACATCAACATCTGCAATAATAAACCTTGAACTGAACTGAACTTGGCATAACACAGGGAATATTATACCTTTTGTTATGCTTTTCATATCTTAAATACTGATGAAAGGATTGGGATTGGAGCCTTTCATGGGGTCTTTCAGGTTAATCGCCGTATAGCTAATATTGCATAAATAGACATACAGGTGTATATCTAAAAGCATAAACTTAGTAAAAAGATCAGAGAAATATAAATAGAATGGTTTATGAGAAGAGAACGTCCTAGGGGATAAAATGCACGGTTTCGATTTGCGTATTCCCATGGAGTGAGTGTTGTTTCTCATGACACAATGGAATTTTTTGTTAAGCTTACACATATTATTTAGTGAGTTATCCCCGGAAATAATGATAATGATAAAAAGTGTTGAGGATGAGGGAAGCCGAAATATTGACCGCAAAATTGATAACACCCCTTAGAAATTGAAGCCAAGATGAAATATATACACTTAATTTACGGAAGAGATACCACAAGCAGAAATAAGCTACAAAAAACGAGATAAAACAGCCTATCGGGAGCCAAGGAGCCGAAGAGCAGGTCAACCCGAAGACATTATTGTGCCCCCCACCACCATCATCTCCTGCCTGGCTGTGACGGGACAAAAATCGACAAAATACCGGAAATTAACCCACCTACCATTCTTACTGCCGTGACTAAGGAAGGTCAAGGAGGAGAAACACACCAAGAAAAGACCGGTGGAAGATAAAATACGCCCGTAAAGCCTGAAACACCCCTCTCTTTCCCTTCACTCTGGGCAACTCAAGCCTGCAGGACCTAATATTTTATCGTCATGGCCGCCAGCAACGAGGCGTGAGTAGTTATTTATCTGTTTTCCACCTTCCTGAGTCCTTAATGTCCTTCCTTACAAGCTTTGGGAGTCCTCAAAAGGGTGACCAAGGAGATATGTCAATAACTCTACGTGTGGTTGGATGAACATTTCAGAATCGTAATTGCTAGTTCCATGTTTTTGTTCGTTGTTTTGCTTTTGTTTCTTGCTGTCAGGTGTTGGTTTGTCTCCTTTAGCTTTTGAATTAAGGTATTAGAGTCGTTTAACCCGCCCATATTGGTACGGCAGGTGTTAATGTAGGTCAGGTGAGCCAGGCATGTAATTGGAAGGGGTGATTTTACATGGAGGTGGTGATGAGACAATTTAAATCAGTGGTCTTATAGTATTCCTTTTCTCTGTGCCATGTCAGTTATGCTTAGATTTTCATGCTTTTAATATAGCCACTTTTTTATATTAGCTTTCATGGGAGACTGTTCCAAAAGGTTCACTCCTAGCCTCAAATTATCTTGTTCCCTATGTTGTTTTATGTTTGGGACCTGAGTAGAAGTGTATAAGCAGGTTGATTTGTTTTCATTCTTATATTCTCTGCTATCCATCCTCATTCCCTATGTCATCTGGCTCATCTGTCTCCTGATTCTCTTTCTCCTCCTTTTTTGTCGCATCAACTTTCTCCTACTTATGTATAGCGTCTTTTTCTTCCTCCTGTCTACTGACCACTTTCTCCTTTAGTCCATTCTCCTCCTCTTAATCTTTAGCTTATTCTTGTGTTGTTATT
The DNA here is from genome assembly GCF_024679095.1 of Eriocheir sinensis. Taxonomy (NCBI): domain Eukaryota; kingdom Metazoa; phylum Arthropoda; class Malacostraca; order Decapoda; family Varunidae; genus Eriocheir; species Eriocheir sinensis. The sequence goes on along the minus strand of NC_066517.1, from coordinate 15,492,559 downwards.
TTTTGTCCACCTTGTATGTCTTCTCTTTTATCTTACTCTAGCCCTTCTTAGCTTGCATCTTCATCAGTGCTTCCTCCTCCTCCTTTTCCCTTTCCCTCCCATGTCTCATTTTTCTCCTGGTGCTCCTCATTCTTTCTTTAGTTGACTGCTAGATTCTGTAGATAATCTTGATCTCTTTTTCATTACATAGATTTTTGTTTTAGTAATGTAGTAGTGTTCTGCCCTCTAATGTTTTCTTGGAAATTACTTTGATGGTTGGTTTGTATCATTATATTAAGTAATGTTTCCAGTTAATGCATTACACTGCCATAGTATGTACACCTAGCATAGGATGAAGAAATATTAAGGTCTTAATGTTTTAAGATTAGTATTATGGGATATCCTCTGCTTCAAAATTTCCATACATATATATGTTTTGTGAAATATATTATTTAATAGGTATCTCTAATAAATTAATCCACATAAATCTGTTTTTATCCACTCAAATATTGATTTAATTCCAAACCAATGAAGATTGATCTCTTGTTGATCTGCCAGACCTGAAACCATAACAATTTTAATAGAAATTGAAAAAGATATCAATTTCAATGTCATATTACTTTAGGCTGTATGAATTATACTATCCATGTATCTCACTTTTAAAAGTAAGGATAAGTATTGATTTCTAAGTTAAAGAAGAAAAGCTATGTATATATATGAACCATTTCACTAAAAGAATATAGTGTAACACTGATGACTTTATTCTCTTCACTTTTTAGAATCATGGAGGAGATTGAGGCACTGCAAGCCATCATGCTGGATGAGGTCACAGTGCTTCATGGAGACAGGTCAGTTGCTCCACCAGGCTCTCTCTGGGGTCTCACCACACATAGGAACTACTGAAAGCACTGGGGACACATTAGCCTGCCATTTATATATGTGTAAAGGAAAACCCAATGTGACTGTGGTTATAATACATATATTTTTGTTTCTCCATGGTATAAATGAAGGTCTTTGGTTAGTAATGAAAAGTGATTTTTCATATGTAGCTATGTATGCTTACAAAAAAGAAACCTAAAGGGCCAACTCCACAGTACAACACAGTCATATAAGTGCCTAAACTCTACAGTCCTATACACTCCCTACTGGGCAGGCTTTATTCTCATCACCCAATACTAATTATAATTCCAATATAGCTTCCTCAAACTTCTAGCTTCTATACCAACACCAAGCACTGTAAAAAACTATCATCTTTATTATTTGGTTTGGGAGCTTACAAACCAACTGCGTGGAACTGTGGAAAATCTGCAAATTTTCTCACCTTCTCATTGGACGTTACCCCCACCAGTGGAGTGCCGTCAGGGGTTGAGGTGGTGGTGGTGCCGGCTACAGCCCAGAACGTTAAAGAGCAGCATGTGCGAGTCACCCTGGTCATCTCACTCCCCCCTGAGTACCCTGATGCCTCACCTAGCATCACTCTAAGGTATCCTTCTCCCTCTCGGTCTTTCACTTTTTTCATAGTTGCAATTATATTTCTTTCATGGTTCGTACTCTTGTTTTCACCATGTTTATTGTGTTCTCTCTCTGTCTAACCTGTTTAGATTTGTGAACTAAATTTCTTGAGTTAAATCTCCAGACACTGTATTGACTGTGCTTGCCGTCTGTACTTCAGTAATTTAGTTTTCATTCTGTACTTATTTTGTTTGTATCCTGTACTTATAATCATTTTTATGTTACAGTTTTTCACATTTATTCACTTTCACTGTTGCATTAATTTTCACCCGAGAGCAGGCAGTGTAGTAGCTTGTCTCATTCTTCAGGAACCCTCGTGGTGTGGATGACGACGTGCTGGAGAAGATACACCAGGAGAGCAAGCAAAGGTGTGAGGAGTACCTGGGCTGCCCTGTCATCTATGAGCTGATTGAGGTGAGGCTCCACACACACACACAGGATCCATTTTCATACCTCTCTGTCTGTAGATCAGCATCAAAAAGTAATTTGTGATCTGACAGCTTGTAGGCTGCTGAGGAGACAGGCCAGTTATAACCCGTCCACTGCGATTGGCATGGATTTAACTTTCACTGGTAGTTTGGTAACATATACTCCCAGGTCCTTCTCTTCCTCCATGGTGGATAGTTGAGTGTTTCCCATGTGGTATTGGTATACTGGATATCCCCTCCCAAGGTACATGACTATATTCTTAATTGAATTGTAGCAGCCACTTTTTGTTCCATTTCTGTAGCTTGGTGATGTCTGCTTGTAGGAAATTCGCAGTCAAGCAGTTAATGTTGACGAAATGTTATATACCTATGCTGCTGTTCATTGAGTGTGATTAAATTTGCAAGGTTGCATAATACAGTAAAGTGTCTTGGTTACAGGTCGTGCGGGACAACCTGACTGCCAACAATACTCCAAGCTGCCCATGTGCCATCTGTCTGTACCATTTCACTGACACAGACACCTTCACCAAAACTCAGTGCTTCCATTACTTCCACTCCTACTGTCTTGGGCGGTGAGTGTGTGCCACACTCTTCTTGGTGTCTTCACATAATATTGTGTTTATTTTACATTATCAGTGCTTGTTTTTTTGTTGTTCAACTGATTTGCCTCACTGTCCCACATTCCTTTTTTGTTATGACCTTAGTATGACTCATACTAGAAATAATATACTCATGTATCAAAAATATGTCACAAATTCAGGTTTTATGCTATATTAAATTTCCTAAATAGAATTGTTAAATTGAGGTGAAGGTGAAGTTGGGGGCAGAGCATGTGCTATAGCTGCGCGTGGCCTCGGTGCACATCTCTTTCACATTGGCCCTTGAGCCTGTGGTGGGTGAGAAGCCATGAACCTGGAACACAGGGCCTGTGCAATATCCAGGTTACTCCAATTTACCTTCCCCAGGTTTCTCCAGGTAGCCAATTATTGACCATCCCAAGAGGAAAAATGAACAGATGGATGGGTTGTGTGCCAGCTGCCAAGGCTGGGATTCAATCCCAGGCCCATAGATTTGTAGTTAGGCATGAATCTGTGTAGAGTGTACAAATTGACAAACATACTTTATATTGATAAAGTTGGTCAAATTGTTGTCTTGCAGGTATATTGTCAACTGTGAGGAGGAGGCAGCAGCTGAGGAGGAGGAACCACAGCCTGCTTGGATGGCCCGAGAGAAAAAGCAACTTATGTGTCCTGTGTGCCGGGACCCCATCCAGAGTGAGGTAACATACACACACACATGCAAATGCACATGCACACACACACACACACACACACACACACACAGTGGTTATGAATAATTAACACCCAACCATCATAAATTTATTATTTGAATGATTTTATTGTGGTATAGGATCTGATATTCTGGGATAAAATCTGTGACGAGTGTCAATCTGTCAATATCTTTCTTTTTTATATGACTTAGTAAGATTATTTCTGCCTCTGTTAGTACTATCCCACTTAATAGTGACCTCTGTTGCATGCTTTCCCTGCAGCACAGAACAGACAGGATGACCTGTTTTGTTATACACCTAACAACATATTTCCCTCTTGAAGCTCAACAGTGAGGAATTGCTCTTGGCTGCCCCACCTGAGGAGGAGGAGAATACAGCAGCTTTCAGTGCAGATGACCCAGTTTTAGTGGCACTGCAACAGAAGATGGCACAGCTGTACCTTAAGCAGAAGGAAAAGGGAGGCATAATCAACTTGGAGGAGGAGAAAAACAAGTTTCTGCTGTCTTCTAATAGGGTGAGGCTGTGTGTGTTATGTATTGTTCAAACCTTGGATAAAAGAAGAATTTACTTTTTATAGCTCAGATCAAGCTGAACACATAACAAAGCAATTATGACTAATAATAAGTGTGTGCATTGTGTGTTCTTTCTCCCAGGTGGACTTTTGTGAGGGCTTTGCAGGTAACCTGGAGGAGGAGGCAAGTTTCAGTCTGCCAGACTCCCCTGATGATGTCCCACTAGAGGACCAGCTGCCCCTGCCTGTCGCACCACCCTCCTCCCGCAGGGGCAGCCGTCCCACCCAGCCACGGCCTCAGGGACACAAGGCGCATGGAGGCTACGGCCGTCAGCCCTGGAGGAACACAGATCATGGAGGTGATGGCCGCCACTGGACTAGCAATCGAGGTGGGCGAGGGGGTAGTGGGTGCCGTGGACGGGGCACTGGGCGGGGAGGCAATCATGGCTCCTCTAGGATCATCCCTGAGCACCAAGAATACAATGCTCTGAGCCTGAAGGGTCACTGCATGATAGAGAGCAGCCTAGCCACCAAGGGCCACAGTCGCCCACATGACGATGGCAGGTATGAAAATGGTAACATCTACCACACTGGGGACAACAGGACAGAGGTTTCCTTTGGGGCAAGAGGTGGGGGAGGGGGTGGGAGTGGAAAGAGGGGTTCTAAGGGTTCTGGTAGCAGGCAGCGCTATGGCCCGGGCAGGGGTAGGGCCCGTGGGCCTCCTGCTGGCTTTGCCGCATCAAGCCAGCGTCACTCTGCTCAAGACTGGAGTTGACGAATGTGGCTTGCAGGGTTTTGGCCGCCCTGTCTCCTCCTCTCTGCCCTCCTCTGTCTCCTCATCTGTGTACCAAGTATTACCATAATAATGTCTTTAACCCTCAAGTATTCAGTATATTCAACTTCCAAAAGAAATGGGTGTTGTAGTTGTCGTTACCATGATCAGCTTACTCACCGTAGAGCCATAGATGATGAGTGTGTCGGCCACGCATTGCGCCCCACTTGTGCGCCCCCCACAACCCCAGACTCGGTGTGTAGCATCAGTAGCAATATTGTATCTCTGTTGGGTGTAAGATATTCCTCTAGGTGTGTTGTGAGGAGAATCAAGATTTTCATAGAAATTTTAAATCTGAAGCTTTGACAGAGACTGAATTTCCTTTACATTTTCCCCATCATGGGGGGAAAGAGCTGGCCAGAGACAGCAAGTCTGATGAGAATCAAAGTCTTGCATAATATAAACACTAGGAGAAGATTCAGAAGCTGGCAGTGTGTGGCAGACAGTGGCACACCCTGTTCTCCTTGCGTTACTTTTAGAAAAGATTTTGTATTTGAGTTTTACACAAAGTTTATTTTTTATATGCACAAACTATTTACTTTGTATAGTAGCAGTTTCTTTTTCATCTATTTTAGATGATCAGAAGTTTGCTTTACCATTTAGTCTGTGATGTAAACTGTTTGAGTTTTGTTGATGGTGAATTAAAAAAGGGATACGTTTAACTTTTATTTAATTCATTCTCTTGTGTAACACAAGACTTCCATCACAACACTTAGCAGCTTTCTTGGGTCAGAGATCATAAGTTGTGGATGGGGTTAGTACAAGGTGGTGATGGAAGTGGTGGTGGCAGCGGTGGCTGGCCCACGCGAGTGCCGGAACACACACACGTTGGCTTAGTGACTACCCAGCAGCTTCCTTATTCTGAAAATGGACAATGGAGAAAACTGAAGCTTAGGCACAAAGTTTGGGGTCTTAAAACCAGGTTTTGAAATGAATTCAATCTGTGATTCTCTCAATAACAACTATTAACTTAAATGTATGTGTGTGTTCGAAATCAATTGACTTACAATAATAATAGTTAATACTGTTGACCATTGCCCTTAGGATATATTGAATTACTGGCTTAGTGTTTTATTTAGTGCAGCAATTTATGAAAATATGCTGGTCCGTTTAATGTGCATTGCCTGCCTCATACTCAGTCGTGGAGTCTCTAAAGGGGGGGGGTTGCAAAATGAAAAATTGATGAACCTGATATTTGACATTAATATGTACATTGTATTTACATATTTCACATGTAATTTCAAGAAATTTCATTTAGGGACAAAAAGAATAAAAAAAAAAAAAAAAAAAAAATTTGATGAGGCGTCGAAAACAGCAAAGGGCCAAGCGCCTAAAGTCTGGACTGGGGAAAAATAAGTGTTGAAGTTTTCTGTCATTTCAGCGTGCTAGAACTTCAGCCAGTGAAAATATTTACTTCATATAAGTGGCAACTGATAAAAATTGCCCCCATCAACTATAAGACCAAAGAATACCGAGTAGGTGTGAGAGGGAGGTGCTACTGAGAGGAGGAGGAGGGGCCTGTCTTTCCATGAGTCAAAGCTATGAGAGACAGGGAAACAGGAAATGCATTGCTTGTTTTCCTCTCTCAGCCCTACAAGCATTGCGATAGTAGGACCTTTTATTGTTTTCTGGAGCTAAGAGGAAAAGTTGTGGTGTAGTTATACATAAGCCGCAATTTGAGGATTTTGGGGGTTAGTCATGACACTTGTCCCATTGTTGCACTCGACACCTCATAGAGAACACATCTACTTATATACTTATTTTAGTTTGATTTTTTATTTGAGAGGGGGGGTCCGGGATTTTTAGGTGTCAGGATATTTTGTCAGCTATATAAGTAAGTACATATACATAATACAAAGTTAAAGATTTTATTATTCAAAATAGGCAGAAACTTACCTGAAGGACAACACAAGACATCCACTTTTGTTCTCTCTTTGTGATGATATTATAGGCTAAGCTGAGTGCCATGTTAGCATCTGATGAAGGGAGTTAGAGGATGGGGACGTCAGCTTCCTAATACAGTACAATTTATAGACACTGGAATGTATTTAGGGGTGGTTGCTGCTGTATCTTTACTTACATTACTAATATATCTCAGTCTTGTGCTCTACAACTTAAGGAATGCTTCACACGTCTCATAGATTTTGATGTGTGGTTGTATCTTTCTTAGCTTTGGGCTCATCAGTTTTCAGTGACTTATAATGACTTTCTGATGCCCAAGCTAACATGAAATAATTATATCAGTTACTTAACATAGGATCTCTGACAACTACAGAAGTTTCATCATCAGTCAGACTGATGTTCTTAAGACTTGTTTTATCAATATTTGTCAGGATATTGGTTCTCTCCATGCTTTGTCTGTTGAAATACAGGCAAGAGGGGAATGAAAAGTAGACAATGTTGGCTAAATTCAACAAAATTTCAGTGGTAACTAATATTGAATACTAGAAGGAAAGAAGTCTTGACTAGGTACATGAAAATTTGCCCAACAAGCCAAGGGTCATAGGTGTTTGTGTCCACAACTGTGACATGTCCATGTGGAAGATTATTCCACAAAGACTGTTGGACTTCTAATCTACACTTAGTAAACCTCTTTTCCTATTTCTGTAAAGTCATATAAATCTCAGTTTTCTTTTTACAGTAAAGTTCCTAATTATTTATCTTAGGTGTACATTATAAGTTATTATTTTCTTGATATTCCTTTTCCATTGATACAAACAGCAATCTATTGAAGAGTTCAAGGAGTGGTCTGGTGAACTTTACCAAATGCTGTTTGAACTTATTGGCATTTGCAGTGATTCGGGTTTGTGCCACTCATGATCTTGCCGACAGTTCAGTAAGCTATGACATAGGGAATGGCTGAGACATGGCATTCCTAGTGTATTGTTGTCACAGACATGGAACTTTTACTTAAACAGGAAGAATACCTTGATAATACTGAAATTTGTGTAGCTATTGTGAACTCTTGATACCTTAGTTAAATATTAGGCTGGACCCTGCATTCCTTTACATGCAATCACAACCCAGTAAATAACATTGAATTATGCTTTGTAGAAATAAAATTGTTCACCTATTTACTGGGATCGATGGAACACAGTGATTACTGTCTCGTATTAAATGTGAAATATAAATTACCCTTTTCCTACTGGCCGTATAAGTTTTATTTATCCTCGATATTTCTCATTTACTTGACTAAACATAAAACATTCTCAAAGGTAAAAAGATACTGGATGGTTCTATATAATAGCTTCATTTTAATCACTGAGCAATGCCTTGTTGCCTGAACATAATGAGTCTACTTTTAGGATTATAAAAATATCAAGCAATGAAAATAGGTACTTGCCATGTATCGTATGTAATATGAAAAAATAATTTTATGCCTTCATAAAAGTGCTGAGCACTTTCAATTCATCAATAACCACAATCCTGAAGTATTACCCAGAGATGCCTGTGCTTTCATAATGGTGTGCAATGCTCAAAGTCAATTTATGATTAACAAAAATAACCATCAGTACAAATTATTTTTTCTGACTTCCAGTAAAAAAAAAAAGTACAGGTGATCTTCATATGGCTTCCACCTGCACCTCACTCGGTATATTGACTAACTGAAGTGGTAGTAATTTGGCTCTTTGAGTATTATGTACTTCTTTTAGTGCTACTCCAAGCTTTATTACAATGAACCATGATAAACACTTTGAAATGCTAAGTGGTGGGTCATCAGGCTGGCAGTGTATAGACTAACAGACCACTGGAAATTCAAGAACTGTAGCACTGAACAACGGAGTACAATCTTGGTTTGCCTGGTTTGCTGGGTCCTCTTCCTCAACACCCTTGATGATGGAAGTGCACCATCCCTCCCATTATAGTCCCCTTAGAGAAAGCAGGTAGGGCATGAGGGGGTTAGTCATGAACAGGTGCATAGAGGTAGGTGTGGAAGCCTCAAGAAGTCAAGAGTAACTTTGCATTAATTTTTTTTTATTCTGTTTTGCACTGGTAGTATGAGAAATGACATGCTTGCTCCTGGTATGTTGTTTTTATGTGGCTATTGGTAAATGTTCAAATTTTCTAGAGCAAGTTTTCTTTGTCCTTGCCTTTACCAAAAGATAAAGTAATTCATCAATCAAAAAATGTAACTTAACAATTCAAATAATAATTCAGAGAAGGCAACAGTGACCTATATTGCACAGGTTCTCTGATATAATAAAGCTGACTGTCTACAACCTCCACATACTCCTCACATTTTAGTTTTCATCACTCCAATATTTTAGCTGCTTCCTTCTCTTGTAAATAAGCAACAAAACTATAACTGTGGATTACAAGAAGCATAAAAAACAAGTCTACTTTTAACTCAGTAATTCAGTCTATTGGTCATACATCAAGTTCTTGGTCAGGGAAGATTAGATACACTTGTGGGTCATTTACCATCTTTACATGTCTGATCAACCTTTAAACCCTCAACTAAAATCAGTAATTAACACAATTTCATAAATATAATAACTGTATCATTATAATCTATGTGTGTTTGCATTAATACTTATCATTGTACAGCTTCTTGACATGGTTAACCCAAGAAAACAAATGTGTTGACCACACACATGCACACAGGCATGCACGCACACAGACACATACACACACATGCGCGCACACAAAAATACACAAACTTCGTGACACCACCTGAATCAAGCATATTTACATTTACATTTTCTGATTTTCTCTTTTACTTTTAAAATAATTCTTTGGTTATTCAAGATCAAAATCCATATAGAAAGTTGTGAGATATAACTATTGCATTCACAAAGTCCTGAATTTTTTTTACAAAAATGAAGAGCAGATTATCTTCACAACTATGAAGTTAATCCTTAATATTTTGTTACAAATTTTTCTGAAACCTTTAAACATATTGGTTTTACGGACTGGTAAAATATTCTCACACTGACTAGATTTTGCCTTGAGTAACAACTTAAGATAATATCTCAAACTCCAGCTAAGTAAGCCAGTAATTAGAGAACTTTTTACATTATACATTAATTTCCAAGTCTACTAAACACATCTGTTTTTAAAGGTATCATTTCTTCACTCACAATTTCACCAGTCTTTTTATTGACCTTCACAATCTTTTTCACATACTTTTTCGCTCCCACTGGGGGCATGGAGGAGGAAGTGGCAGGTGCCGTCACCACAGTCCTTCCCAGTAGCTTACTTTTGGCTACTGTCGTTTTCGCTTCTGCTGCAGGAGATACCTTTGCCTTTAATGAACTGGCAGGAGATGCTTTGATCTTTGGTGAGCTGGCAGGAGATACTTTGGCCTTTAGTGAGTTGCCAGGAGACAGCTTGGTAGGCTTACTTGACTTCATGGCTTCTTGTGTTTCCCTTGCAAATATTCCAGCACTAGCACATGCCACATTTCCAGTAACCTTTTGCATACCCAGCCTGCTCTTTACACTAGTCGTAGTGTCTGCATTCACAGCTGTAGTAGAGTCATTGTTAGCCAGCTGCTTTTTAGCTGCAGCCACCTTCTCATTACCCTCCTTGGATGTGTATTTGAGTATCCCTTGGTATTCTAGAGGCTTGCCAATGCTCACATCACGTTCGCTTGTGGGTGTGTCCGAGTCCTCATTGAATACTAAGCGGCCAAACACAGAGGATGACTTTTTGGAGCCATTATCCATTGCTGGAGGAGACCGGAGCATAACATCCTTTCCATGCATGGTGATAGTGATCTTGGGGTTCTCTGTGGTGGTGCTGGTGACTGAGTTGTCCCCAAGCCTGTTGAACACTGAACTCCTCTTGCCGCTGTTTCCTGAGTCATCCTCCTCCAGAGGCCGCTTGGTACCAGAACTGAGCCGGGAAGAGAGAGATTGAGACAGACTGGTGCTGGTGGTGGGTGGTGAAGGGGGTGGCCCTTCCTTTCTGACATAATGCTCCAGCATCCTGGTGGCTGGAGTGCTTTTTTTAGTAACTGGGGGTGGGACAGAAACTTCCGGCTGAACGGGAGTGGCTGGGGTAGCCTGTAGCACCTTCTGGCGGGACAACTGGCCAGAGTACGCCTTTGCATGCTTTAGGATGGCAATTACATCACCCATAACTGTGATCCCCATATCCCTGAGATACTCCCGGTTCAAGTCCAGAAGCATGTCTGTCTTGATACGGTTGTCAGTAAAAATGATAGCATAGTTGGTCGCCTCGCCAGCAGGGATGCCGGCCTCCGTGAAGAACTTGAGCCAAACTGAAGTCTCACTGATTGATGACATCTTGCCCAATTTTTTGTACTGTCTGAAAATTGATGAGATTTTTTAAGTATGAAAGTAAATTGTGGTGGTAAAATATTTTGTAAAAAAAAAAAAAAAAAAAAAAAAAAAAAGAGAGAGAGAGAGAGAGAGAGAGAGAGAGAGAGAGAGAGAGAGAGAGAGAGAGAGAGAGAGAGAGAGAGAGAGAGAGAGAGCAATTTCTGTAGTAAATTTTCTTTTATAGCAATTAACTAGGATAAAATCATGTCTATTTGAAAAAGCACCATACTTTACTCAGAAATATAGCATCTGTATTTCTGAAATAGTGCACATGTCAGCTAAAGTTTTAATTAAACCCTGTCCTATGGGGGCTACGATGTTTAATTTTTCGTCTTTTTTTCTTCTCGTGGTCTAAATCAGTGGCAAATATCATAGAACCCTGCACATACTTTATATAAGAAAAATGGGAGAGTTGGTTCTCCTAATATGAACTACAAACTGGACTAATTAGTGAACAGATTAGCTAATTACCAAATAGTGCTCAGTGAATGTTGAATAATTGCATCATTATTTTACAGCAATGAGTTGCTATCCATTAGGTTCTTATCCTTAGCAGCAACAAGCTACTATCCATTAGGTTACACATGGAGTTGTTCAAGGGAATGTGGTGTGGCAGGGTGTAAGTCCGATGGATGTTCAATGAATCCTGTGAGCTTACAAAGCTGCGTAATTAAGCAGCAACTGGACATTAGTTTTGCAGATTGTGCTGAGCTGCCTGGTAAATGACTATATAACATAATATTTATTTTCTGTGAGGTGCTTGGGAAACAGCCTCACCCATCAAGGTGCCTGATAAAACATTAACAATCACCATCCAGTCCTGTAATTTTGGCTGATTTTGGGGGAGCTAGAGGGCATCATAGGTTCATGAAGGGGGGGGAGCGAAGTAAGCATGTGCAGTATTGTGAAATTTTTTGAAAAATTTAGCACTTTAAGGGGCATTTTGAGGCTGATATAGAAGACTTTGCCCCCTCAAAATTACAGCCCTGATACTAGAGTAAATCTACGAGCAGATACACCAAAAGGACCCGTTAAAACATCAAGAAGGGTCCACATGTAACACTGACAGACAATAATTTCGTGGACACTCAAGCCCGTATTTTCAAACATATAAGCGCCTTAGTTCCCCTGTTTGAAAAGCCTCTCATAGAAGCTGCAGGACTTTGCATGGACTGTTCTGTGATGCTAGTGATACTTTTACAAGTCTTCTGCATCTTGAATGGGAAAAAACACCCATGAAAACCCGATTAATCTTCTCTGTGGCCTTGGGAAATAGTCATAATATTAGCCTGATATGTTAAAGAGAGAGATACTACATAATTTACACTTGGAAAATCCTGGAGAAGCAAATTCCAAACCCATCACTGCAAACTGAAGGAGGGATTACAGGCCAGACATCCCCCCAATTTGGCTGCACCTGCTCCAGAACATCCATTGAAGCTGTCAGTCAACGTCTTAGGTCCATACATACCACCAACTTTACCAACGAGGGACCAAGACTATTCAAATGCCTGCCGAGGGACATCAGGGACACTACTAATTGCAGCACAGAGACCTTCAAGAGAAAATTACACGTCTTCTGCATCTTGAACGGGAAAAACACCCCTGAAAACCCGACTGATCTTCTCTGTGGCCTTAGGAAAAAATTGTAATGGGAGACTTGCAATGTTTAATAGTTGTAAGTCGTTTAAGAAGTCGTAATCGTTTAAGAATAGTCGCAATAGTCGTTTAATAAGAAGTCGTAATACTAGTCGTTTAAGAACAGTTGCAATGGGAGACTTGACACGTTTAGTAGTTGTAATAGTCGTTTAGGAAGTCGTATTCATTTAAGAATAGTTGCAATAGTCGTTTGATAAGAATAGTTGCGATAGTCGTTTAATAAGAATAGTTGCGATAGTCGTTTAATAAGAATAGTTGCGATAGTCGTTTAATAAGAATAGTTGCGATAGTCGTTTAATAAGAATAGTCGCGATAGTCGTTTAATAAGTTGTAATAGTCGTTTAAGAACAGTCGTAATGGGAGACTTGACACGTTTAATAGTTGTAATAGTCGTTCAAGAAGTAATCGTTTAAGAAGTCGCAATAGTTGTCTAATAAGAATAGTCGCAATAGTCGTCTAATAAGAATAGTTGCAATAGTCGCTTAATAATAAGTCGTAATAGTCGTTTAAGAACAGTCGTAATGGGAGACTTGACACGTTTAATAGTTGCGATAGTCGTTTAATAAGAAGTCGTAATCGTTTAAGAATAGTCGCAATAGTCGTTTAATAAGAATAGTCGCGATAGTCGTTTAATAATAAGTCGTAATAGTCGTTTAAGAACAGTCGTAATGGGAGACTTGACACGTTTAATAGTTGTAATAGTTGTCTAATAAGAATAGTTGCAATAGTCGTTTAATAATAAGTCGTAATAGTCGTTTAAGAACAGTCGTAATGGGAGACTTGACACGTTTAATAGTTGTAATAGTCGTTTAAGAAGTCGTAATCGTTTAAGAATAGTTGCGATAGTCGTTTAATAAGAATAGTCGCGATAGTCTTTTAATAAGAAGTCGTAATAGTCGTTTAAGAACAGTCGTAATGGGAGACTGATATATTTTAGAATATGGACCTCGGCTGAAAGTCAAGGAACCACCCCTTATGTCCCGCCTGAAGCTCGCACATTACACCCACTAGGAGCCGTTAGAGCCCCCTGCAGGCACTCACCCCGCCCCCTGAGTGAGTCCTCGTCAGCGTCCCCGCCAAGGTCGCCGCGGGGTGGTGCGGGAAGGGTTATTCTTGGCCGAGGGAGGTTATTCTCGGCGGCGTCCTCCCCACCGCGCCGCCATCACAACACTGGGTCCCGACTCTTGCACAAGGCTTGGAAAAACGAAATAAAGCAATAAAAGTCAAATAAAAAGAACAGATGTAATAGTGGGAAAACAAACAGAACAACATGAAAGGGAAATGCGAAAAGAATAGGCCAAAGTAAGCTAAAATGAAGAAAATATAGAACCCAAAATCTGGAAGCAATTTTAAAGTGAACATAACAAGTCTGGTCAAAGTAAAGTGTATAAGTGTATGCAGTGAAGTAACTAAGAAGTGTGCGTAGTGAAGTATATAAGTGTAAAGAAGTACCAAGGAGGACCTAATAAGAAGCGATAAAAGAAGAAGAAGAGGAGGAAGCCGCCAGCCAAGTCGAAGTCAAAGTTACACTCCTCAGCCACTCACCCTATATATATACCCTTTTTGACTGATTGATTGATGGTTTATTGTTGAAAAAGGGCACAAAAGGAGAAGGGAGGAGCACTATCTCGACTACATTTGCAGGAGTCACAGTATCTTATTTTTCTTCTTTTTTTATCTATTTCTATGGGTGTCTCTTTTATTCCCGCTTCTTATTTTCCTTCCATTTGATAGTTTTTAATAGTTCATTAGTGTGTTTTGAGATCTCTTTAATGCCAATAAGAGGGGTCGAGGGGGACGAAACACCGAAGCACCCGGGCTCGTTCGTAATAAGAGTGAGCACACGGATTTTGCTGTGGTGTTCACTGTTCAGGGTGAAGTGTATGAGTGTGCACTGTGAAGTAACTAATTAGTGCATGGTGTGAAGTATAGAAGTGTTGAGAAGGAGGATCTAAAAAGCGACACAAAGCGGAACAGGTCAAAAGAAAAAGAAGACTGGTGAGTACACTGAGGTATTAAGCCGCGCGTTTTGGCTGCCGAGCGGGTAAGTAGCTACCTACACATTTCATGGCTATTTTCACACTTGTTTTAACCTGTACATTCTTTCCTAGTTTCCCTGGAAGTCTGAAGGCTGTGAGGAAGTGTACATTACAACAGAAGAGCAGTTGGTGTAGAAGAAAACGAGATATCGGCTTGTTAACATTGCAAATTTTTATCTTAATTTGATTTATTATGAGTAATAAAAAAATGGATAGAAATAATGACCGTGATAGGGATTGCCTGTATCTTAGAGCTATCTGAGTTATGTTTTTTTTTTTTCTTTTTAATTATTTGTTTTTGGGTGGTGGTGGTCATGTGCAAGGAGGTCTCGAGGGCTATAGAGGTCGAGGCGGAGGGGTTTGTTGTCGAGAATTTGGTTGTGACCCGCTGATGTGGAAAAGACCCCCAAAATCCATACATTCGGGAGGGTTGACGAGGAGGTGGTTGGGTTCGAGCATGAGTGTAGATGTCAAGGCTGTAGAGGTTGAGTAGGTTGTGTAAGTCTAGAAATAGGTTGTGAGGGTTTAGGAGGCGGTGGTTGGGGTCGAGAAGTAGGTTGTGGGGGTTGAGGAGGAGGTGGTTGGGGTCGAGAAGTAGGCTACTAGATTGTGGAGGTTGAGGAGAAGGTGGTGAAGGTTAAAGAGTTGGTAGTTGTGGTTGATGAGTAGATTGTGGGGTTTGGGAGTAGATTGAAGAGGTGGTGGTGGTTGAGGAGGAGGGTGTGGAGGTCAAGGAGGAGGAGGTTTTAGGGAAGGTTGAGCTAGGCAACTTTCTTATCTGACACACTTACACTCATTGTTCAATTAAACTTCATGTAACTCATTTATATTTATTAAATATTTGTCAATATACACAACTTGTGAAAATTTTGCATGATTTTGTACAACATTTGTAAAAATACATTCCTCTGTGTCACTGTCATGCCCTCACCAGTGCTGCACCTGACATGCTCACTACATTTCCTGCCTCACACATCACAACAGGCAGTGACATGATCTATACTTTACACACCAGGGCATCCTCACTGTCCTCTTCTTCTAGTCCACCAGAGAGTAACAAGATCTTTATTTTATATGCTGTAATGTCCCCTCCTTGTACTGCTTCAGACATACTCTCAGTCCCTTTCTCATACACTACCAACATCAAAGTGATTTGTCACATACCATCATAAGATGTTTTTGGTCAAATGTTTCCAGGTATTGTTAAAACATATTAACTAATATAAATATTGGAGTAAGTCTACAATTGATTAATATGTACATAACTGCAGTTTTCCTGGTATGGGGATATTCTACTGTATATACTTAAGGGCTGAGCCACTCACTTCTCACTAATGGTAGTTTAAATGTTTGTTGAGCATGTGCATTAACTAATTAGCAAAAACTGACAGCAAAGTTGAGTAAGCAAAACTGTTGTCTGGTGTACTCATGAAACCACCCAAGTCAAGTGACACACTGCATCCACATAACCCAAAAGACCTTATAAAGATCCACGGCAATTATGTGCAGAAATTCTATGATATAAAGAATGCACACTGCAAATTCAGTCAGTGAGCAAAAATAATTGGTTACTGTATATGACTATGACTGCTTCATGTGCACTCCTTACAAGTTAAAGTCTATTTACTATTATATTTCAAATATTACTTACTGCCCTAGAAATGTCTCACTGATAATATACATATTGTGATCCACAATACACTGCAACTTGATATTGCAATAGGAAACTTTAAGAAAATCATTAATCACACAAAAAAATAAACAGAAAACTTTGTATCAAACTAATATCATCAATGTTTTTACTCAACAGAAGTTAGTTGTTTTTGTTTCTTAAACACTTTTGTACATTTTTTCATAGTACTAGCATGACTGCCCTTCAACAAGGCAGTAGAAATTTAGCTTGGTAATTTCTGCAGCTTTGGAGGCGCACTATTCCATAGGCAGGCAGTTTGGTCTGAATATAAAAAGTGTGATTATTGCATCTTTGTGCAAATAACCCATTCAATTTTCTATGGGACTCCTATTACACATTTCCCTACAACATATTTTTAACATTTTGGGTATAAAAGTTACATTAATGAGTTACCATAACTAAAGATGCAAGGCAGTTTGTTAACACGTAAGGAATTTTCCCACTGTCCAAGGCATTGTTACATACATTGCTAAAGCAGCTGAGTCCTAGGGTGCTACAGTCAACCTATAGAAATAAACAGGAAAGTTAATTATATTCCTTCATCATTAGCTGAACATGGTTAATATATGAAATAGGATAGATAACTGAAGAGACACCAGAGGTTGCAATAATGTACATCTGCTGCTGAACTGCTAATGCATGTTAACATGCAATTCACACAATCAAGTTTAAAGGTAATTGTGTTGAACCCTAAGTTCCTGAGTTAGCTTGAATATAGCAGCTGCCATGTTACCAACATGTACCACCAGACTTGTTACGAACCTCATTTTATTTGTGGCACTAAAAATTGTGGATGCACATTAAATGCTTTTATGCTGCACCTGAATTATACTTTTTAGTGAATGGATTTATTGTTTCAATGGTTAAACCAATGAAACAAATTTGTAATATGATTTCACACACACACACACACACAGCTGGAAAACAGAGGAGGATTGAAAGAGAAAATGAAAACTGGACGGAAAGTTACTTAAAGGGAAGAGAAATGAGAACAATGGTTAAGGACATGAAATCGGAATGGAGAAATGTAGATAGTGGGCTGCCTCAAGGATCGGTACTGGCACCAATACTTTTCTTAATATATTTAAATGATATGCCGGAGAAAGTAAATAGTTATATGAGCTTGTTTGCGGACGATGTGAAATTAATGACACGCATAAGAAATAGTAAAGACTGAAATTCTGCAACAGGACCTAAATAAGATTTGGGATTGGAGTAAGAAATAGGAGATGGAGTTTAATGTGAAGAAGTGTCATGTAATGGAAATGGGAAAGAGTGAGTGAAAGGAGACCAAAATGGACATATAAAATGGGAGATAGAAAAATATTAAAAGTTCAAGAAGAGAGAGATCTGGGAGTGATAATACAGGATAATCAACAGTCAGAGTCATGTAAATAGGATATTCGGAGATACGTATAGAACGGTAAAAAATATAGGAATATTATTCCACTACATGGATAAAGATATGATGATAAAGATGATTACCACTATGATTAGACCAAAGATGGAATATGCGGAAACTGTGTGGTCTCCCCATAAGAAGAGACACGTGAAAAAACTAGAAAGAATACAAAGGATGGCAACAAAGATGGTTCCAGAACTGGAGGGATTGTCATATGAAGAAAGGCTAAAGGAAATGAACCTGCCAACATTGGAGCAAAGAAGAGAAAGTGGAGACCTAATACTAATTTATAAATTGTGGTAAGTAAGTAAGTAAGAAACACCAGCAACACATGAGGATACAGTAAAAAATTGAGAAAAGCAAGATGCTTGAGAGACATAAAAAAATATAGCTTCCCGCAAAGAAACATAGAGGTTTGGAACAGACTAAGTGAGGATGTAGTATTGGTGAAGTGTGCACAACTTAAAGGAAAAACTGGACAAGTACAGATATGGAGACAGGACCACACGAGCGTAGTTCAAGCCCTGTAAAATTACAACTAGGTAAATAGTACACACACACACACACACTGCAAACATATTATATATATATATATATATATATATATATATATATATATATATATATATATATATATATATATATATATATATATATATATATATATATATATATATATATATATATTATTCACTCTAACAACAGAGGGAAGTTGAGAACTTCAAATACTGATGAATACTGTTCTTATGGTTTATCCATTCCAATAAACTGAGTTTTGAAAAGAAAAGAGAAACATCACACTTGTAAATTCTGTCATATATAAATTTGCCTTTTGGTGCAAAGGTACAGTCAGTCTATTAAGCATCCAATTCTGAAATATACGGAAATAGAATGAGCAGAAACAGCAGACATGCAAAAATGTCAGACATCTATGTTTTACTTTTTTGTCTGGTATTTCAAATGTTGCTAGTGGCAAAGCAGTTGATGCTACTTGGATCGGCTGTACACATATGGAGGGCATTTTGTCCTGTGCTGGCAGTAAGAAGGAGGGTTGAGCCATAACTATATAAAGGTTCCCATGAGAGGCACATCTTTAGTCTTTTGACACAAACTTGAGCCCTGTGGCTTGGCCCGGGGAACCACCCATTGTTTACACATCTAGCAATGACCTGCGCATGGCGATCTGTCTCACTGTTAGTCTGTACATTATCTATTTATGGAATATATATATGTTCATAATACGATTTCATGGTGTTATGAATGGCTTGGGATTTGGGGGAAAGACGACTCTGTAAGCCTTCCATTTCACTTGGCAACGTGGCTCATGCGATGGTGCCGCACAATTCACCCTTCTGCCACCATGGAAGACTCGCGTCGGGTCCTGCACAGCCACGCAAAAGATATTATATATAATGTAAATAAGAGAGAGAGAGAGAGAGAGAGAGAGAGAGAGAGAGAGAGAGAGAGAGAGAGAGAGAGAGAGAGAGAGAGAGAGAGAGAGAGAGAGAGAGAGAGAGAGAGAGAGAGAGAGTGGGGGGGGGGGGGGGTAGCGAGCTCCTCTGAGGAGAGTGATGGGGTGATGTGACAGTAGCGTGGCTCAGCAGAGTTGTGCCTAAAGGCTCAAGTTAGAGTCGATCGAGGGGAAGAGTATAGAAGATATTTTTCTCAATAACAATTTCATATATATTTCAGCGTATAAAACAATACAAATATAAAACAATTCCTAATGTGATAACAGCACAATAATCTATGTATATATATACATACCATGAAGGTATAACTTAGTAAAAGTATAACTTATTTTAATGACTAGATTAGTTGTGAATGTAATATGAGTAACATAAAATACAAACATAAGAATGCTGAATGATTTCGTAGAGGGCTTATGATTAAAATACAAGGATTGGGGCAGTAGGGAGACCACCAATAATGTGAATCAACAGAACTGAGGAATATTTGAAGGGGAGAGGTGGGAGGGAGCGTGTGAATGTAGCATCTATCAATTGATAAATATATAGAGGAGGAAGGGTGTGTAAATGTTGTAAAAGAGAGTTTATGAACAAGAACTATAGACTTTTCCCATGGCCATTCCCTCATGAGGATTCCCAGAGGGCATTAGTTACAGATATACATATTGATAACAAGCAGATATACATAACAAAACATAGGTGAACCAATACAACTTGGCACAACAAAAATGATAAGGCCAGGTAGCAGTGGAAAAATATTCATGACTTATGTTAGTTGTGTGCTGTTAAAAGTCCAGTGGCTTTACTTTTGCTGTGATTGCTGCATAACTGAAGTCACCATTATTGTTTGGCTCCATTAAAGTCTTTCCTTCACCCATGTTACAAGTGTAGGATATTGGCACAGAGAAGAAGGACTCATTGTTTCCCGTGGATGATAAAATGTCCGAACACATTTGTAGCTCTGTCACTGATCTCACACTGGGATGGATTCCATTTATTGTGGGTGGAACACCATTATACATAGGCTCAGTTTCTGTTGCACTTTTACCCTCTTCCTGTGAACTGTTTGTGGGAGAGTGGCTGGGGAGGATACTGCTTGCCCATGATATATCAGGTGACACTACATTTATTGCTGGTATTGAAATGTTTAGCGCACTGTATACACTGCAGGTGGAGGAAGGTGTGGTGGGAGAGGTGATGGTAGTTGTGATTGTGGAGGGAGGTTGGTCATTTTCCTTGCCTTCATTAATGGAGTTTTTTTCATTGCCAGGGAGGGTGTCTGCAGCAGAAGACTGGGAGCAGGATGTCACAGGCAAGCTCTTGGGTCTGCAGCCTTTATTCACCCCCCTGGCCTCTGTGGTGCCACAACAACTATCAGTCTGAGTTATGTCAGTCTTGCTCTGCCCTAAGGAGTAGTAATGTTGGAGCTGGTCCTGCAGGGAGACTATTACTGCAGGTATCTCATTGGTATTTTTCGGTGGAGTGATGGATAACTTGCTGAACTTAAGGAGCACGTCAGGCGTGTGGGGCAGCTCCTTTGTGCGATTTGCTAACCTTTGTTCCTTCCTTGCCTTGGCCTTCCCTCGCTTGCTGAGACGGGTCGAGCCACTTTCCTCCTCCTTTGATTTACAATAGTATGCCCCAGATGACTCTGGTGGCACCATGTCATCACACTTAGAGGAAGTACCTGGTGGCTCTGTTGGGTTGGCTGAAGGGAATGGTGGAGGCGGCAATGAGGGAGTGGTAGCAGGAGTGAGACTGGAGCAGCTGGACCATGACTGTTGTGAGCAGGTGGAGGCTGGGGTACTGGGAGTGGGAGCACCACCAGTCAAGCTGGACTGCAAGTAATTGATCAGGACGCGACACATGTTCTTCTCCTCCTCATAAGGCTCCCGACTTGCCTCATATTCCTCCCTGTAGAGTTATGACCAGTGAAACTAAACAAGAGGAAATTTGATTCTCATTTTGTATTCTCTTTATTACAAACTTATGAGACTTTCTCTTTTTTTTTTTTTTTTTTTTCCATCTTCAAGAGGCAAATCTAATTTAATTATAAAACAAGATTGGTTCTACTTTACAATTAAAGTTCTATTTGATGATCTTTCTAAAATTTGAAGGAGAGACTTTGAATTTTTTGTGAATATAAGTATAAGCTCATGAATTGGGAGGAACTATGCCAGCAAACCCACCACAATCTCCGTCTCGCCTCCTGCCGGTCCCTTAGTTGTTCCTGCCGCACACGTTTTTTCTCCTCATAGCGTTTATTGCGGGCAGCCTGCAGCTTCTGCTGCTGAGCCAGCCACTCCTGCTCTAGCTTTGGCCGCAGCTGTCGCAGTTGGTCAATAGCTGGACATGTGGAAGGACACAACCAAAATTATTTATGGCAGAAGTGACACATCTATTGGTATTAAGGGATAATTTTCCAAATTGCTGAACAACACCCTCGTCCCTATACCATGCTGGCATAACTCTTTTGTACTTTTTGAGTGTCTTACATTTCCTGTTGATAGAGATCTCCCCACGCACAGCGGCTATTTCCTTCTTAATCTTGTCTTCCTTGACATACAGAGCTCTGATCTTGGAGTAGTTATTGTTCCTCTCCTCTATGAGTCTGGTTCGCTCAGTGCGGTACTTCTTGTTCTCAGCCTGAAATTTAAAACACAAACTTAATGACCGTACACCACAGCCTCTACTAATGCAAGGCAATGCACAACCCAATAGCCAACCCATATATGCATGTTATGCACCTGTATAGGTGCCCTGTGCATTACTTATAAAGATCAAGATGATACTACATAATGACTGAATTAATTTCTGATTTTAAGTAGTAATTGACATAATGAAGAGGGCTGATACAGTGTGTTTTCTTAACAATATGAAGTATATGAGGTGTTCACCATAGCTGGGCACAATAACAGAAAACCTTATTCCCGATAACCGATAACTGATAATGGAAAACCTTATTTGGTCAGTGTTTTTGATAGTGTCTGTAATAGGAGAAAGCTGAAAGCAAATGTCAACAAAAGTAAAGTGATGGTTTGTGAGCGAAGTAGAAGTGAGGTTGTAGATTTTGTATGCCCATATAGAGTGGGAATTGAATGTGAAAAAGAATGCAAAATAATTTTGAATGGTGAAGAAATGGAGGAAGTCAATGAGTTTAAGTACCTTGGATCAGTTATGTGTAAGCATGGTGGTATGGAGGGAGAGATAAGAGAAAGGGTATTGCAAGGAAGAAGGGTGGTAGGGTCTTTGGGACGAATCATGAATGGCAGAAGTGTGAGCATGGAAGTAAAGAGGGATTTGAGAAATACAATAATAGTACCAACCCTCACATATGCAAGTGAAACATGGGCCTGGAATGAAAGTCAGAGGTCTAGAGTGCAGGCAGTGGAAATGAGTTACTTGAGGAGTGCTTGTGGTGTGAGTAGAATGGATGGAATGAGTAATGAAAGTGTGTACGAGCATTTTGGAATGTGTCACAGGGGTGAAGGAAAGAAGTGTGGAGTGGTGGAAGAAGTGAAGTGACAGACCTTAAAGTGGTTTGGCCACATTGAGCGAATGGAGGAGAGTAAGATGACCAGAAGGGTGTACGTGAGTGAGATAGAGGGAGGGAATGCAAGAGGACGACCTCCAATGAAATGGAGGGATAGGGTGCAAGAGTACCTTGGGGAGAGGGGGGAAAGATCTTTGAGAAGCTTTGAGCAGGCAAGGAGGGAGTGTCTGGATAGAGAAAGTTGGAAGCTCTTCTGCCGTGGCCATCCCCTGGTGGGAGCTCCTAGGAGCAGGCGTCGATGAAATGATGATGATGATGATAGAAAACCTTACCGGTGATAACCGATATTCGTTAACTGGAGACACAAATATAGGCGATAACCGATACCCGTTATAAATCCACAATTCCGATACTAGCTAGCGATAAGTCCGATAGGCGAAAACGATACTATATTGATATTTCAAATGAAAAACATAGATGAATTCAAATTTTCATTATCTGTATTTTAGAAGACTTACAAAACCTGAAAACCACACGTTAACACGTACCTATGGACAGTAATACTAGAAACGCCTGAACCGGTGTTGTGTTATTTGGCGTCCCCACCATTGGCGCTTTTGCTTACAAACACTGGTCTCTCATGAGCTGTGCATGCTCAGACCAGCAAGCGTAGACCTGTACACTCTCACAAAGCTTTCTAACCATAATTAAGAGTTGCTGGAAGGCTGAATCAGATATACAGTACCACTACCACCATCCCTGCTGATTCTATAACGACACTCTGCACAAGTTGTATTTATATATTTACAGAGTGTCATTCTAGAAACAGCGAAGATGGTGGTACTGTATGTCTGATTCAACCTTCCAGCAACTCTTAAGTTAATGTGTTGAAAAGCTTTGAGACTGTACAGGGCTACGCTTATTGGTTTGAACATGCGCAGTTCACGAGAGACCAGAGTTTGTAAACAAAAGTGCCAGCTTTTGACGATGGGACACCAAATAACACAACACTGGGTGCCTTCAATACCATGGCATGCTCACAAACGAATATGGAATATCAAATTTGAGGCAGTGAATAATAATTTTGGGGGCAAAGTTAAATGATTTTACTCTTTGATATATTGATTTTTGAGTCTAACAAAAAATAACCTAGTGTTTTAATGTTGATGATCTAAATATGAAATCTCTTCACCGAAGATATTTCATACCCCTAAGTTTTTTCATACAACACCGGGCGCCCGGGCCACGCATGCGCAGTAGGGAGGAGACTTTTTTTTTTCAAAGAGGCGGAAAAAAGTAGCGATTATCGCAAGTTTGGTTACAAAAGTAACGAAGATACCGATATATATTTAAATAAGTAGCGGATGGCCGATAACCTGATTTTGTTATCAGCGATAAAGTATTCAAATAACTTATCACGATAGCGCCTAGCTATGGTGTTCACCATCACAAGGAACTGGCTGCCATACCTGCTGAAAGCATTTTTTGTTGCCATCGGCTTCCTCTTTCCAGCACATATCAATAAAACTGAATATCAGCCCTGTACACTATGTCCATCACATAAAATCTAAAATTAAGAATTCTGGAGCATGTGGTATCTAGATCTTTTAACTATAACAGAGCAGCATCTCCTAGTGAACATAATGGTAAAGATCTTTAAACAAACACCATTAAAATAATGGCTTCAAATAATTTTTTGGTACACAAAAAATCTATTAGTATCCCTAGCAATCCGACACAAACAAACTTTGTTTGAGAAGAAGCACTGGTCTCACCTGCTTGGCCTCAAACTCTGTGAGGGTTCGAACAGATCTCCGGAGCATGGAAATTTCATCAAGAATCTTCTGCTCTTCCCTTGGTTTGAAGTTGTTGTTGCGTAGCTGGTACTCCAGCCTCTCTATATTATCATGGATTTGTCGCACACTGTGGTACCTTAGCTGTAGGGAGAAGAGTGGAAATATTTAATAGTGTTGGTGGGGAAATTGAACTTATAGTGAGGGATTGATCTACAATGAGAGGAAAGGTAAATTCTTTCCACTTCTGCAGAACGACTTCAATAAGTTTTATTTGTGGAAGCATGAATGAGACATGGAATTTAATTCCTCTATAATGAAGACAATTAAGAAGCATTGAACTGTGGAACAGCCTGGACAATGAAATTGTACAGTCCAAAAAACCTGAATGAATACAAGGACAAATTTTAATGAATGAGATCCAGAGACTGGACTCCAGAAGAACACAGTAGCTCATTTCCTGTATATCACAATTAAGTAAACTAGGTAAATATACACACACACACACACACACACACACACACACACACACAAACCTTTTGTTTTAGATGAGTAACTTCCTCGGAGATTGCATTGATTGCCTTGTTGCAGGCGTTAATCTCCTCCTGTAGTGTGTTTTTGACCTGTGTCAGTGGTTCCTTTCTCTCACGCACTGCTTTCAAGGTCTCTGTCAAGTGAGTCTGTTGGGGCAGTAACAAAATAAGCATTATATTGGTAATAATTTCCAAATCTTTCATATTTGCAAGATATAATGTATTTACCATACAGAAAGATACATTGTTTCAGTTCATAGGGAACCATATAATTTTATATTAGGAGGAAATAATTTAATTTCATTTTGCAGTGTATATCGTATATTGAAAAATAATACAATTCTTATAACCTTAATCCGGTAGCAGCGGGGATCATGTTTCTTAATGGTCCCTCCAAGCAAGAAAAATGAGAAAAAAATTACCCCACACACAAACCATTTCATAATATATATCAAAGCATTTGTGATCAGATTATGTATCATCTATTTTGGGGGGTAAATATCATGACACAAATTTGTCCCGTCGCTGCTACACGGTGAAGCCACAAATTTGGCCCATCGCTGCTACCGGATTAAGAGTAAGATGAACCATACTGAGCCTGCAATATACAACACCAAATTATTATGGTGTCTGTTCTGCAAATTTTCAACACACAAGCTGATGATAACTTACCAATTCAGATGACTTGGCCTTCACAAAGGCATGATGTGTTTCCAGTTTATCGGTGAACTCAGCCTGTGTCATACAAGGCACTGGCAACTCTGTGGAAGACAAATACATCAGTTTTGATTAGTAATGGTTTCTTTTGGTAACTGGGTATTAAAAACTGGAAGTTGTCCGTGCCATCTTGTGATGTCATATTAGCCAACCATCTGACCATCTTCATGAAAATTCATCAGCTGCATTTTTGGTTGGAGACATCACACAGTTTTTGTCCAGGTAAGAATGTCCAAGAACTTGTGGGGACTGGGAAGAAAACACTGCAAAGCTATTGTTTGGGTGAAGACCATGGCTGATTCCTGGCCGAGTGTCAGGAATAACATACAGGAGCGAGTACAGCAAGTGTCTGACAAGGGTTCAAACTACCCTGATATGAGATAAACGAAAAAAAAAAAAAAGGAAATCTAAAAACAATTGACAACCTATCCATATCCCCTTTGGCGCCACTACCCTAAGAATGTGGGACAGCATCAGTATATATTGAGTAAGGTCAGAGAATGGCTCCCCCCCCCCATGGATGCTGAGGTGACCCATGGCCGGGTGGTGGGGCTGTGAGGTGCAGGCAAGGAGTCTGGGGACTGGAGTCCCTGGGTGCATCTGACGTGTGTAGGTGTTTGTGTTGGTGGTGTGACGCACCACAAGTGTCACACGGACTCACCCCACAAACGTGACGTTCACACCTCTCACCCGCTGTGTATGGAAGACATAGGCTACTCTAACTTACCGCCATTGTCCTCTGGTTTGATCTCCGCCTTCTCCATGGTGGCCTTGGACGTGGTCATGGCTAAATCCCGAGAAATAGTTGGTAGGGAAGGAGCAGCCAGCCTCCCGCTATGGGCAGGCGCACTGTCCGCTGCTCCTGTGTCAACTTGTCAAGACCCACGGCAGAGGCTACAGTCCTTTACGTATTCCTTTCTCTTTTACAGTTTTATATTATCCTCTTCAAAGTTTACTTATCAACACCAGCAGATACAGGAATGCTTCATGGGGACGGGGAGGGGAGGGGGGCAACAAGTACAGGCACTGTTATATTATGGCATAACAGTGCTTTTCTTGCCCTGTCACCTCATATTGCGGGTAATGCACACTAACACATGGCGGAATGATCACTTTGAGAACCACATCGCGTCATTAGAAGCACTTAAAACGCTGTGATGTGCTGTGGGTCCGTCCTCGTAGGCTAGTGGCAGTGTTCTGAGCGGCGGTGGGAGCGGGAGGAGAACTGTGCACTCACCTTGGTCCAACATGGTGCAATTATTACGTTTTGCTGTGATTGCCCACGTTTTTAATGCTGATGTGTTTATCTTGATTATGAAGGATGTGCCTTATGCAACCACGACAAGCACTTGTATTGAACCAGATAAAAACAGAGAGAGAGAGAGAGAGAGAGAGAGAGAGAGAGAGAGTCCTTCAGTTTAGTTTCCTAGAATTGTGGGCGCCGCAGAGAGACGTGTGACTGGGATCATGGATACGTTACCCTGCAGTGTTGCGTCATCTGTCATGTGTGTGTGTGGGGGGGGGGGATCTTCTTACTTTCTCACTCTAAGATAAGTGACGAGGATCGAGAGCCTCTCATCGATTTTGTGTTGATATGTTAGAGATTCTGCCTATCATATTATAAGGCTTTTGGTCTTTTTTTTTTTTGTTTGTTTGTTTTTTGTAACACACACACACACACACACACACACACGCATATATGGTGCGATAATTAGTAACGTTGTATATTTTCAGCCTTAATAATTATGGCTGCCAACAAATGAACAAATGAACAAAACTATTATAATTATTATTATTATTATTATTATTATTATTATTATTATTATTATTATTATGTGTCAATCTATTAAAAAAGAAAACTAAATGAATAAAGGTGATCCTCAACTTTGTCTTATCAGTATTTCATTAAACTCTTGAAACAGAATGGAGGCTGCAGATAGCCAGCAAGTAGGCTGCAGTGATTAACCTAACTATATTTTCCCTTGCGTGTATCCTAGGAAAATTATTATTCCTCCCACATGCAGTGCAAACTGAGCAGCCGCACAGCTTTCTCCACCTTGGTTGACTGAAGTCAGTAATTAAGATATATGCATATAATCTGTATGTATATAAACACTCCTTGGGAAATGATCCAACGACCCATGCGGGCTATATCTTTATCACCGGCGTTTCCTATATCGTAGATCGAGATTAAACGCATACGTACCAACGTACCATGCATGCACACGTCTTGAAGCGATAAGTCCTCTGACACAGCAGTCCCTCTACCAACCCGCCCTGCGCCTTCCAAGCTATATATATAGTGTCCCGTTTAGTCTTGTATAGAGGGGCATCCCCGTAGTTGACGAGTGGAATAGGCTGGGTAGCCGTGTAGTAGCTGGATGTGGCAAGATTACTGCATTCAAGAGATTAGATAGGCGTGGGGAGGTGGATGATGGGTGCTACTGCCACTCGCGGTATAGGCCAGTGGGGTTTCTGCATACGTTCATACAGCATGTTAATTCAAATCATCTTGAAGCTGTAGACCAGTGGTTCTGAACCTTTTCAGAGGTGTCGAACCCTAATGAAAACCTCCATACAGTAGGCGAACCCCTCGAGTATGAAAAAAAATCATACAAAAATTAAGAAAAATGGCTTTAAAATTCGAGTATATTTAGATAATACAAAAAGTAAATTTCATGTTAATTATAATACAAAAATGAAAGAAAAACTGGCTTAAAATTCAATTGCAAAATTGCAGTGTTCAGAGCTTTCGCCGAACCCCTGGCTCACCGAACCCCTGCAGGTTAAGAACCACTACTTTAGACCATCCATGACGTTCAGATCGTGGCAGCGATACCGGTGTCCATGAGCTCATAGCCTATATAGCGTGAGGTAGTTACATACTTATTTTTACTTTTGCCATTGACAAGCTGTTAGAATTTTTGCTCTAAATGAAGAAACAATAAAAAAAATAAAAAAACTACTCATGCAAACCACCATATAGTTGTCATGCTTCTACTGCCGCCCACTGATCTCTATTATAACTGTTATAGGCTATTAGAGGTCAGTGCTGCCGCCACGCCACGTACTACACCTGTCGGAAATTACTTATTTTTTTCTCTGTAGCCAATTGGTAAAGATTGGTAAAGGTAGCTATTTTTTATAGCTATCTTATCCTGTTCTGTAGCAATTAAGTGCACACCAAGCGGAAAAAGGCATAGGTATTCATTCTTCTTTGTTGAGGGACGGCCCATTTGTACGTCGGAGCTGTAGAAATATGTTTGACTCGTCCCATGATTTTTTTTTTTTTTTTTACAGTATAGGAAGCAACTCAAGGGAAGCAAAAAGAAAGTGTAGAAAAAAGCCCGCTGATCGCTGCATGCTCCCATTAAAGTGAAAAGTAAAGAGTGGCCAAAAGAGAGGTCAACTTCGGGTGGAAGGATGTCTTGATACACTCTCCTTGAAAGAGGTCAAGTTATAGGTTGGAAGAAATACAGACAAAGGCTGTTCCAGAGTTTACCAGTTTACAGATATTACGCACAATGGCCAAGCAAATTAAACACTTGCCCCATCAAACTCTCTCCACCGCTGCCCCCTCCTTCAGCCTTTTACGAGCTGGTGAACTCAATTGATCTTCGCGTGAGTGTGCAGACTTGCATTACAATTAAATTCATGACACAAAAACGCACAAATACGATCTACCGAAGGAGTAACAATCCTTATGACGTGTATTTTGGTTCATGGTGCACCCAATGGCTGATGCAATGCGGCAGATAGGTTAGCAGCTTAGATATAGGTTGTCTCAGTTGAAGAATGGGCGCCTTAACACCCTCTATATCCATAATCACATGCAAGGGTCGTACTCTAGCAGTAGTACTCATATTTTCATTGCCGAACTTGGAAAGGCCTTGGGTTACATTCATTCGGGAAACTTGCCAAATGTCCTGCTGCCCCGCGTGCCAGGTTGGTGGTTGCATGGCAGAGCAACATTTATTTCCTGTAGTCAATGTGTATCGATCACTTTCACTATCCTGCCAGTAGGTGTATCGTCCTCTCTCTCTGATACCAGTCGGGCGCTTACTTTCCACAATATTACGCAATAATTAAGTTCCTAGGTCTAATACAATCCCTGTGCATTCTTATATCAGATTAACTGGGATGACAAACATATCCCATGGGGTATATCCCCAACGAAATACCAAAAAAAAAAAAAAAAAAAAAAAACATATATCCTAGGCCCTCTTCGATCTCTGTTGCATTTTTTGGCAGCAAGATAATTACTAAATCAATCAGTCAATCCTTTCCTCACTAACAAACTCTCACGATGCACTCTAGAAACACTTGCTGCCGAGGTTATATTAGTGAGAGGTGCTGTCTCAGTATGCCCTCGCCCGCCCCTCCCCCTTTTCCCTCACCCTCCCGCGTTCCGCTGTTGCGATAAATACCTCCTCGGAGAAATAAGTCGCTCTGATATCCACCGCGCATGCGAACTGGGGAATACACAGCAGGAAAACATACTAGTTTGCCTGATTTTGTTCTAGTTTGTCCACTTGTGATCTTTGTGATGGTTGATATTGCCCTCAAGAAAACAACACACCAGACCAACAGACCAAACAAGCAAGAACTAAGTGAATATCAACATGCCTGCCATATTTGTTTGTTATGAAGCCTTCTCTTGATTATAAATGTTTCTCTGACGTTTGTGCCACGTATTGGAGCCGAAACAGGACAAGTAAACGATAGCAGTGAGTGAAATATGGAAAAAGTAAGCAAGTTGAACCCCTCTCTGCGAGCTATTTTGCGGCTGCGAGCTCATTCCTACAACATCTCCCCAGCTGGTCACTGTAAACAACTTTTGTCGCTAGGGCGTCCTCGGTCTCCTTTATCTCAGTGTTTCCCTTCTCTGTGGGTGTGTAGCTCAACTCTGCCGTCATGGGTGTTATCAGGAACTCAATGAACAGGGCTCCGGTCATCAGCTTCAGCGACGAATCAATTAACTCGTAAGTAGCCAGGGAATAGAATAGGAGTGTTTGTATTTTTACTATTACGTGACTTTTGGTGTCCCTAGAGTTTTTTCGCATCTTTCATCTCTCAAGGACAAGGGAAACTGACATATGTTAGTGTTTGATGTGCTGTGGGCCCCCGTTATAGCAGTGAGGGGGGGAACTTTTGGGCAGGGTGATAGACTCTACAGGAAAATGCTGATGAATGACATTTTATCAGGATTGGCATCATATGAAAATCAAGTTTCATCATATTAGTATCAAAATCACATTACAGTTTGT
Source organism: Eriocheir sinensis (assembly GCF_024679095.1). NCBI lineage: Eukaryota > Metazoa > Arthropoda > Malacostraca > Decapoda > Varunidae > Eriocheir > Eriocheir sinensis. The sequence goes on along the minus strand of NC_066517.1, from coordinate 15,461,654 downwards.
TATTGCGCAAGATGTTACTCAGAAATTACACCCAACTCAGGTAGTTGACACTTTTGTGATAGATTTTAGTCTGCTGATCATCATTGATAACCATTTCTATTGCAAAGTACCAGTTTCTGAGAAAAAAAAAGCAATGATAAGGTTACTACTTCACAAGAAATGATCGTCTGAAGGTCTGAGATAATGTGGAATGGCAATCTTACTAACTTGTCACTAGAATTGGAATCCTCCAATATACTATCAAAGAATTAACCTATCACCAGACTTGGTATCAGCCAGCCTGCCACCCCTCCCTCTGAGCCTGAGACAGTAGAAGGGGATGTTGCTGTGCCATTTGTGCCCCAGCGGCGTGACCCAGCACAGCTCCTGCAGCGGCTGGAACAGCACCAGCACAACCGCCACAGTGGGGCCAGGCGCAGCAGGAGAGCCAATAATGGTGGGCTTGGGGGGCTTATGGCACTATATGAGAGATGAGATTAACAACGTTTAGCATCATTTCAGTACTGGCCACTAAGCAGATTAGAAGATTTTGGTTCCCTCTTTAGGCATTTATTTCAGTGTGCCTAAAGACAATTTTGTTCCTCCAAATCATTGATGGACTGGTATGCAAAACCTTACTCTATAAATTTCATTGTGCTTCCTGTCTTCATGTCTGTAGTATTTACTGCTGCTTATTATTCCATGGTGATAAATGTTTGTGTTGTGGGCAGCCCGGGCACTCCAGACACTTGTAGAAGATGAGCTTGAGGATTCCTTGGAGCCTACTATTGCTGATTTTCTCCCCAAGGCTGAAAATGCTTTCACCAAACTTCTCACGGACTCCAACAACATGCGGGTGAGTGTTCACCCAGGAACCGTTAAAGTCTAGAAGAGAGTGTAGTAATGTTACATTTCTGGTAAAGTAGGTAAGAACTCTTCTGCTTCAGATGGCAAAACTTTGGGAGATATTTTACTCATCCTAAGAGAGAACCTGGAGGCACGTTTAAATTTTCCTGGTAGAGCATACTAGAACTGCATATTTTTTACAGATGGGCATACAATGTTTTTCTCCTAATAGTTGACCATAGTGGAATTTTCCACTTCTTACAGTAATCTCTTAGAAATTTCCTCCCTTTAGCATAACAATGAAAAATATCATACACCTCTTTACTGAGCAACAGAACCTCTCATTTTACCTTGGTATGAGAATGTCTGTCATCAAAGATGCATCATATGTTTCAAGTTTTTACTACTTTTTCCCAGGTGTGGCAATACTTCATTACCCGTAATGAACAGGAGCAGCAGGACTACCTGGAGAGTGTGTCACCCAAGACTCACCACAGGAACAATGGCAAGGGACCAAGTGGATTCTCCTTCACGCAGATAAACAGTGAAACCTTGGAAGAAAACCTTCCTGGTGCTGAAGGTATGTATTATTTTATTAGTGTGTGTGTGTGTGTGTGTGTGTGTGTGTGTGTGTGTATTTACGCAGTTCATGGTGCAGGTTCACTGTCATGTTATTTTGAAAAATGTAGTATATTGTTGAGGTAACATTATTTTCCGTGGCTGCAGATTTCACAGTGGTGCCGCAGATGAGTGACTGCCGCAACCTTCACCCAGCATACACTGAGGTGCACAGATTCTCTATGATGGAGACTCAACTGCAGTCACTCCTTAAGAAGAAGCACCTTCCTCTGGTAAGGCTCATTGCCATATCTCTCATTTTACCCTTAACCCCTTCACTACGGCCGGTCCAAAACAGCGCCTCGTGCCGTATCTGAGATCGCCGCGCGCGCCAAATTTCAAATGTTGCTATTGAATATAACAAGTTTTCAGCCATAAAGTCAACATAATCATCATGTATTATTTATGAAAACATGCAGAATTAAATGGTGCACATAAAGAAACTCACTATGGCTGGGCCCAAACAGCGCCCTGCATCGTATCTGGGATCGCCGCGCTCGCCAAATTTCAAATGTCGCTATTGAATACAACAAGTTTTCAACCATAAACTCAACATAATCATCATGTATTATTTATGAAAACATGCAGAATTAAATGGTGCACATAAAGAAACATAAATTAATTGATAATATTGAGATGTAAGCATAAATATAGAGATATAATTCGTATATTGGCTAAAGTGAGCCAGGAAGCAGTATGCGTGTCCTCGGATATGGTACGGGGCACGCAAGGATGCAGTATATGCGTCCTCGTGTTGAAGGGGTTAATATAATAACTCTGCTAATACAATTACATTTGATACTAAATACCACATACAGAGGGAGTCTTTGTGCACTGCCTGTTTTTATACAAATAGGCCTGAGGGCAAAGGGTTCAATTTTCCCAAGGCATCACAACCCCCTTGTCACTGCTCCACAACACCCTGAGGGGTTGCAATTACATGTTGGTAACCCCTGAATGGTATAAAATGAATAAAAATTACTGCAGATGGTCACACTGATCCCTGTGCTATTTTTATTAAATAAGATAGATGAAGAATAATTAGAGGCACTAACATGAAGGGACTGGTTGGGATAGCCTTCCCCTGTGTAGGGGACTCCTGATGTTAGTTCTCCCATGAGTCTGATGATTGCTTTGCTTCATCAGCAATATATAGTGGACTCACTTTGCTGGTTACAGTATTGGCAATATTGCAGTCAGCATATTGTTCTTGAAAGATTTTTTTCATTGCAGGGTGTTCTGTCATACCTTGAGGATGAAATTGTGGAGATATTTGCTAGTGATCCACTTTCCATCTACATCACCTCTGAGTTAAGCAGCTTTGAGCGCCTCCTGCTGCATGCCCTCTGCCAGTACAACTTCCTCCGCTCTAAAAGTAAGTTCTTAAGGCTTTGTGTACCATAGAACTGTAGTGGGAATCAGATGTAATAATTATGTCTAATGTAGTATTGTAATGTATTAGTAACCAGTGCTTTACAAAGAGTCCAAAGTTGTTTTAATCTCAAGGGAAATATACAGGTACATTATTCTTAAGGCACATGTATATGAGTTTGCATAATTGCAGGCACTACCCTAGCTGGAGCAAGAAGAACTAAGGTTGAAAATTCCAATAAGTGTTTCCACGTACCTGAGATGTCACTCACTTCGTACATTGATAAGTTCTACAGGAGCTAGTAATGGAGTACGCTGACACACGCTGGCCAAGGACACTGGAACTGGACAGTCATGGAACTGGTAGATAGTTGTAATGGGCAGCCTTGCAGCTATTTTAAAAGTGTTTTGCTTAGATATATTTTAACATTAATTTAAGTTAATGAAGTGACAAATTTATGTACTTACTACAGTATAAGTAACTTTGCTTACCAAGTCCATCCTTTTGACCATGATCTAATGCCAGCCTCTCATATCACTGGCATTGCAGAGGCACAGTGACTTGTAGTGACTTGACATCACTACCAGCTTGACAGTTGTTACATGGTGCCACAGGTTTGTATTGTGCTGCCATGATCAGACAGACATTCGTAACTTCTCAGGTAAATAATAGTTCATCATAATATCAGCCAAGCGGTGCACTTCTTGGATTTACAGTCTCCTTTAGGGTCAGGGAGCCTTATGTGATGCAGTGTTAGTAGTACAATGAGCATGAGCTTAATGGCCCATATTATCCTGTTTTACGTGATCATGCAACATTCAACTGGGAAATGGCAGCACGATTTTGATCCAGATGTAACTGTGTTCATCATAAGTGTGTTCATCCAAGATTTATCAAAGATCATACTGAAATTCCATACTGCCATTGTTTTTGAGTAATTTTGGTCATTCATAGTGGCTTTATCAAAGGAGTGTTTATTGTGTGTGGCTTGCTTAGTGTTTCCAGCACCTGGATGTTAGTAAGTAATTAAGTATCCCACTTTTGTGAATATATAGTATAGTGCATATTCAGATTTATTAATACATTCATTATTACATGGATGATAATATTTTTTATAGTTGTAACATAACACAAAGTTCTTTTATGAAAATTGTATCAAATGTCAGTTAATGTTCATTATATTAAAATTAATAATTACAACATTATTTGTATAGTCTTAATATAAGGTTGTGTTTGCTCTGTCATGTATGCCATGACACTGAATCTTTATGTTATCAGTTTGCTGTTTTAAGTTTATTACATATGAAAGCTTGAAAGTACTGCAGCATTTATAGTTTCATATTCCCAAGACCAAACATCATTTAATGCACTAATACATTATAATTTATTATCTACTCGCCTAATTCTAACTTTAGTTCTAATTAAAAATGACGTTTTTATTACATAAAGATCACAATAAGTTTGATAAACTATTTCCATATCTGTAAGTAAGTATCTTCCAGGTACAAATCTTCCTTAATTATAATCACCTATAAATATATGAGTTCTGTGCTAAAGCAAAGCCATGAGTATGAATCTTGAATAGAGGAGAGGAACACCAAACATTCCTTGAGGATGTGACACACAGAGTGCAACAGTCAGGCTGGCATGCACACATCTCAGGGAGAAAAGGTGACAGCTGTTGAAAAGTTCAGTGAAGGTCATCCATGAATTATGAAAGTTCCTGTTAACACATTTTTTTTTTAATTCACAGCTTGTGTCATGCAAAGTGAAGGAGTTTACATTCATGTCAATAATATTTTTTAAAGTATATTACAATCATCCTGTTTTAGGGTGGGTAAAATATGCCAGCAATACTTCCATACCACTCGTTCATTTCCCTTTTGTGCTGCTGTTGTTGAAATACTGTTGTGGTGACTACACTAAACTCACCATATCCAGCTGCTTCATTACTCACAAATATTTTGCTCTCAGGAATATCTGATTTGAAACATTCAGTGTCGCATCTGGACTAAATAAGCAATCGTGAATCCATTAAATAATAGCAGGAGTATCATTTGTGTCATGTAAGTGACCCTAATACACAAGCCATTCCATCATAACCATGAAGAAAAACTGCCTAAGAAACATTGATGTTTTTGTTAATGTGGGACTGTTTATGAGCAACAAATATTCCTATATGTTATGCACAGAAATACACACAACAGGTGCTCTTGTGATTTGTTACTCTGATTAATCATTCCATGAAAATGTACAGTGTTGGCGCTACATCCAGGCACTTCCCCTCGCAGGATGCATTTGTCCTTTACTGACGCTTGATTGGGAATAGATGTTTGATGTTTGTTTGGCAAGAATACCAATCTTAGTGTTTGCTTCAGATAGGCACCTTCAATATAAATAACAAAGCCATCTGGCCAGTACATACTACTGTGTACATAAGAAAATAAGCAGCCTCCCTCCTTTGCTAGTGTCCTAATGCCACTCCTCTGCAATTATGAGAAGCTTGTATTTTTTTTTTTTTTTTTTTTTTTTTTTAGTGGTGTTATTGTTACGAGAAATAACTGAAGTATGCATGTATATTTATAATCTCCAATTTTTTCTTGTTTCATGTATTTTAAACAGTATGCTTCTTGCTACTGCTGTTTTTTGCATTTGGGATTCCTTGAAAGTCGTAGAAGTGATGGTAGTTAACCTAGCTTCTAAGGGTGTGGACTTACAAACCTGCCAGCATTCACTCATTCTTGTTCAGTAGATGGAACATGCTTTGCACTACTAAAGAGCTTAATGAACACTGCCAAACTCTATCAGCACCAGGCACTTTGCCTAATTAGTTAGTTACAAGCCTCATGGGCAACTAATCCATACTAATGAAAAAAATCTGAGCATGATCTTACACACACCCTAATGCACTAGATATTCATACTTTTTTTAATACTCTATTCTAACATCGAAAATTTAGTTCTTGCAAATTACATGCACACATAGATCAAATAACATGTGGTAAACAAGCTGTTGCTGCATAACAAATAGTAATCTAGAACAGCATCTGTAACAGTACTTACTGTAAAGTAAACAATGAAATAATCCTGACTAGGAAAGGTCATGTAGCTTAGGTATGGTGACAGGAGCTCCAAGTGTCACCAAGAAGTGGTGTTTGAATGTGTGACTTTTCAGGCATAAACCAAGCACTTTGCAAAGAGCTGTTTGGTCCAGTCATTCACTGGAAATTACAAATTCTCTTCAAAAAGGTTTATCGGTGGTATTGCAATGTAGTAATAGTGCTTCAAGTCATCACATCTCTATTTCTTTGGACAAAATGTCAATAGTTTTTGACTTGTAGAGGGCAGGCAGGTGACTGACCCAAGTTTGAACTGAATACATTAATCCTGCAGTACAGGCCTGATGGAGAACACTGACACTGATATATATATATATATATATATATATATATATATGCCAAAAAATAAAATAGCCATGATTTCATAGACTATTATAAAAAAGTGGAACTACCTCTAGTAATCCTTTGCTTAGAGTTTGAAGTGAGAAATGACACAGCTATTATCAGCACTGAACACCAGGCAACTCGCTCAAAGTGGCCAAATGTATAAAAATTAAAAACAACTCTAATCATAAGTTGTATTATGCTTAATTGACCATTATATTGTACATTCATAATCTTTCCTTCAAATGAGACAAATTTTATATGCTGTAAAGTAAGATGCATCCTTGTCACTCTTCTATGTGTTGTTTTCTATCAATAGTAAATGGTAACCTAGTAATCTGTAAGCCTCAGCCTTAAGCAGCATGTCTCAACAGCTCATGAAACTACAGTCAGCTTCATGGGTCTTGCGTTGTGTGACAACATTTCTAAATCAACAGAACATGCAGAAGAGCAGACCACATAAAGAATTGAAAAAATATGCCTTACAGCCATGCAACTTTTGAGAACACAGTGTTCCTTGGTGAACAGAAAATGAGTTCCACTACCTAAGAGCTAGATAGGCTACAGGCATACTGCTATGTATGTATGTACTCTATTTACACATCATTCACTTCCTAGGTCCAGACAGGAAATGCAAGCAGCTTCTTGAGGGTGTACAGAATAACTTAAATCAAATCAGCCCTCCCTAGATGTTAGTCTTTACATATGAAAAAGCTATATATGAACAAATATAGTGTATACTATATCTCCATGTTACTATCACAGCCATACTATTTAAACACTGGTTTATACTGAATGACCAATACTTTTACAATAGTTAGTCTCATGATTTCCTGAATTTCTTCTTCTCCCATCACACACACACAAAAGTAATGTCCATATTATTAATTTCAACATTTGTTATAGTTAGCTCAGCTGGTGGTCAAACACTGCCATGATTTTTTAGTTAATTAGAAATAGCAGCTGTGTTAGCAAAGATCACCTTTTGCATTCTCAGCTATTATCATTCCATGGTCTTGTAAAGGATAAAAACAATTTTCATCTTGTTCCAAACTTTTGAAGACAATTTTCATTACTAACGTTCATGCTTTACCAGTTAGTTGTTTGAAGGAATATTTAAATGACAGCTTTAAGTCCATCATTTTGTTGAATTAAGTGTTTACATAAGTTACAAAACACAACTGCAGATGCTTTTCAATTGCAAATTTCTGTAACCAGGAAACATAAGACACTGTAAAGATGGTTATACTTCTCATGCTTACTCCTTCTTGGTCAAGATATAAGCTTTTCATTGGAGCCTCTCCACAGCCTAGTTTTTACATTATACATTTGAAATACATAGCTGGCAACTACATTTTACTAAGTACAAGATATTTTACAGCTGTCTGAAAAGGTCTGAGTAGGACTTTATGAATTATCCTGGCTAATATATTGGTATATTCAAAGGCTACAGTTTGGACACAGCTTTTTAAATTTCTCTGGTTCTTCATCACTTATAAGATGATGATTATGTAGTGAATAACATCATTAATAGAGAGTTTTATTAAGCATCATCAACTATGGGTTTACACTTAATTTTTTTGCTGTAATTTTCAATGCTTTAGTGAAAATTATAAACTTTGGGTAAGTTAAAAATAGGTGCTACTAGCTTGAGAATAACAACATTTAGAAGATCTTCAATGTACTTTCATAGTACCGTAATTAAAAGAAACAGTCCTTTGCAAAACATTCAGGGCAAAGCAAATCAAACATCCTTCCATTCCATAATATTTCAAACACCACAAATATAAATATACTCTCTCTTCAAGTCTTCAACATGGTTTCACTCCCATTGTGGGGAAAAAAGCAATATCACTTTGCCTTATTTTGGACATACCTACATCATGCAAAGTTATCTGTTCTTGGGGCCACACATCTCATCACTTACACAAGTATACTAGTGTAAAACCAACCAGTGGCTGTTCTCAGCCATACTCAAGACAACCACTGTCTCCTCTGGAGCATGATAAACATATACAGTGTAGGCCCCAAATGTACGAAAGGCAACCTTGAGCAAGCTTGAGGTGTGATCATAGTGTAAAGTCAACTCTATCACTCCCACACTGAAAACAGTTGCATAAAGCCTTCTGTTGCAAATATTTTTCTCTCAAATGGCAAAGCTTCTCATGATTTCACTCCACCGTTGTGCAATGCTCATTGATCATGTCAGTCTAAATGGTTAGTAGTTGTAAGAACTCTGTCCAAATGCTGAGGCCACCCACACAAGCAAACAGCCAGAAAAAAGGTGATGGAGTTGAGGTCTCTTGCTCACTCTTTAAGGTTCAAGCAGAAGAGTTTGGTCGCAAACCTCTGTGCTGCTACAGTAGTAATCTCTGGCTAGGATATGAAGGGATAGACATGGACAGTAGGATGAAGCATTCCAACAGATACAGGGATGCGTGGCAGCAGCAGTGGTGGGTGGCGATGGGGGCAAACACATGTTGACTGGTGGTAGGATGCAGGTGCTGTGGTGGTGGTGGTGGGCGATGGTGAGCAGTAGGCGTTGGTGGTGGCAATTATAGGAGAGAGCAGCACCTGGGAGGAATTAGGATTCAGCTGGTGGCATGACTCACAGCTCCCGCCTGTGGAATGAGAGACAAACGGTGCGGTGTACTCTCCCGCCACACCGTGTGATGTGTGCCTGATGCAGTCAGTACCTCCACCTAGTGTATGAGTGATGGGAAGGAAAACTGCACTAAAACAATGGTGAAAAGACTGCTTCCACAATATACTGCTTCCAACTGTGATTAATGGGTCAGTACAATCAACACAATTCTACACTACAGCCTTGGTGAAGCACTGTAGCAGATACAAATTTCAGTTAATCAGGCATTATACAAAAGAAACTGAATATAGCATGCCATAGAGACCAAGGAAGTTGGTTGAATTTAAAACTCAAATGTGATCTACGGGGAAAACTTGGTAGTTAACATGGTCATTAAAAGTGACTGCATTAATTAATTTAATTAGTATCCAAAGTACTAACGAAGGCAACATAACTTGATAAATAATTAGAATATTTCCTACAATATAATAAAACCTCTTTAAGTCAGAATCGAAGTTAAGTCACCACAGCCCCCCCCCCCCCCCCCCAAAAAAAAAAAAAAAAATCATAAATATGAAAAGTTGAAAAAGTTGGAAGAATTATTCTTAAATCACCAGTGTTCCATCTATTGGTGATCCAAATTTTGCATGGCAGCATACATGCCAATGTGACATATACAAAAGAAATTTAGGAAAAAGCAGTTTCTGGCAGTGGCAGATCTAGAAAATAATTTGGGGGTGGGGGGGGGCCTTAGGCACTCGGCTCGCAACCGAAATTCCTCGGTTGAATAGAGATAGAGATTTTGGGTTCTACCCGGGCAGATTGAGAGTTAAAATGGGTTTTCTCTCTTTACATCCCAGCCCCTGTGCCTCCGTAGCTGAATGGTTTCTGTGACCGCCTACCACTCCTCGGGGCACCGGTTCGAGCCTGATTAGGTGCCTTCGGCGCACAGCCCTCCCAGCTATTGCTCCTGTTCATCCTTCCTTTCGGGTTGGTTGATAAACGGGTACCTGGGGAAACTTGGGGAAGATAAATTGTGGGAATCCGGACGACATAGGGATACGAGTCCACCGCAGGCTCAAAAGGTCAAGGAGGCGGAAATGAGCAGTGATGCAACGCGCAGCAGCATCATATGCTCCCCACTTTACCTACGAGTATTACTTTATTAGGCAGACATTGTAGGCTAGTCTCTGGGTTACTAATTTTTCCCATCCCATCCCAGCTTGTCATCCATATTATATATATCATCCATATTATATATATATATATATATATATATATATATATATATATATATATATATATATATATATATATATATATATATATAAACAGGACATGTAAACGAATGAGATCAACCGAGATACATATGCGCGTAAATAATTGACAGCTTATATATATGAGTGTGCACGGCACACTTATGCGCAACCTACATGAACAGAAGGCCCAGCCACTCCCGCAGCATAGATCCGCACACGTAGGCTGAGCTCTGTTTGACGGAGGTGATGATGGAGTTCCCAGATTGTTCCACTCTACTCCTAATACTGTATGCGGCGTGGTGACGCAGCACAGCCAGACAGCTCATCCCGTGACCGGTGAAGGCCAGGGATAAGCTAGTCCATCTAGGAAGCCCCAGAAGCCGCTCAATGACAACCGTACCAAAATTTTCAATCGGATCACCATTGCTTAGTTCATGGTGAATTACCAAGCCCATCCAATCTCTCCTCACCCATAGTTGACCGTCTGAAGATTTTATGTGTTTAAGTGTAGAATATCTTTGTTTTGCTGTAGCAGATGAAATGGGCAAAGTGGCATAAATAAGTAATAATTTCTTTGTAACAAGATAATTTTGTGAGCACTGCTCATATGTATCAAGTACAGTATTTGGCAAGGAGCTTTTAGGTACAGAAGGCCAACGTAATCTCAACATTCTGAATTTAGTGACAATCATGCAAATCATCCAGGCCCAGAACTGGATCATTTATTAAGAGGTAGTCTTTGTACATCAATAGCGACCAGCTGCAGCTTGATCTCTGAGCCTCTCACTCCCCCTTGTTCAGTATCCGCCCGATAAGCGAGGCGAAACCCGCAGAGCGTGAATAAACTGCAGTGTGTAGAACTGTAGATACTTGTTCTGGGGGAGTGTTTCACATTTTTTTCTTTTTAGGTTTAAAACATATGTTAACAAGAACTAGTAATAACATTTATTTATGCATTTTAATAATAATGATAATAATAATATGATGATGACGATTATTATTATTATTAATAATTCCGTTATTAAAAATTATAATATTTGTTTTTTGGGGGGGCACGTGACCAGGTGCCCCCCCCACCCCTGGATCCGCTACTGATCTCTAGTCTGTAATGTGCCATCTGTTGGAGACCTACACTCTGCTTCCCACCATGTGACACATCTTGTGGTTTGTCACTAGATCAGGGCAGGAAGTAGTCACTGTCCCAGTCTTATTCCCACCACTGTACATGATGCATCTGTCCCTCACTTGTTCAGGATTGTGACAAAGTGTTGAGCACTCTCCAAGTTGTTCAAGTGAATACTGTGTCATACACTGTCATCATGTATGCTCATGAAACCAAGGCTCCTTCAGAAAGGAAAAGGATGAAATTGAAGAACTCAAGCCTTCAAGATAAGCTGAAAATCTTGCCAAAAATAGATGTTGGGGCCTTCATGCACTTGGCATGCACCAATTTTGATAAAAACTCCAGCACCATCTACGACATCAAGAAGAGCAGATACGTGCTCATGCCCTTACCTTAGAAGAGCCCAGTATCACCAAGAAGATTAAGATGATCAGGCCAGCAAAGCACACAACCTTAGACGCTCGTCTTTTCAAGTGGGCACAAGCAAGAACTTGTCACTGGTGTGCCATTAAAGCTCCCTAACACCTCTACATTTTACCAATAAGCCCTCCTCATGCTTGAATGGACTGTATTGGCTCTATAGGCAGTGCCACATGTGGTCACTCAACTCTAAGCTGTCCTTTCCATAGAGTTCAAGTTATAGACTAGAGTGCGTCTGAGGCTGTCTCAGGGACACACGGCCATGGTGCCACCATCGCTCCAAGCCGATGATTACATACACACATTTCACTCCTAACAATTTCAGTTTTTCTCCATGTCAAATAGTAGTCAGGAAATCGGGTATGAGTAAGTGTGTGCAGTTGTTGCCTTGGAGCGGTGGCAGCACCAAGGCCTTGTATCCTGGAGGCAGCCTCAGACGCACTCAGTACAGAACTTGAATTCTATGGAAAGTACTGCTTTGACAGTTCACCGACTGGCCACTTGTGGCGCTGCCTGTATAGCCAATACGGTCCATTACATCTTATTCCCAATGCAAACATGGTACATGCTTTTAGCTTTTTTGGGGGGACACTCCCATAGTTTGCAAGGCCTATGCCCTAATTATGCTGACTTAAAGAGGTTTTACTGGATATTTCAATAGGAACAGAAACATTTTTCTATTTGTGGCAACATCTTTGGTAACAAGGATACATAACTGAATATGTAATAGTAAAATATATCTACTAACAATATAATACATATTCAACATATATTTATTAATTTACTACTAAATGTAATTTCAATAATATGATATGATAGTAATATGATGATAGTAATATGTATCGAGCACAGACTTAGTTTTCTGCAGCTGCAGAGTTACTTACCTGTTCATAATTAACTAAACAACAGCACTTTACAGTCACTCAAGAACGAACTTCCAGAGCAACATTGACATTCGCAGTCAAGGCAAGCTGCATTGCAAGGTTGGCTACCACCCTTTTATTTACTTACAACAGCTTAGCAATATTTCAAAATTATTAAACTACTTGCATTGTTTGGAGGACTAATTGTAAGGCTTACCACTTCTAAGTTGATTTGCCTCCAACAGCCAATCTTTCCAACTTCTCTCTTTTTTGAAGTTTTTTCTCCAGCAAGTCCCAATAATCATCATTGTAACCTCCCCTCCCCCTTGTTTCCTTCTAATAACGGTCTCTAATTTCCTCCACTTTCATTCCGTCTTGTCACTCCCCAAGTCTTGTTCACTAGCTGCAGCCTGCCTCTCTCTCCTCTCCCTGCGGATCCTCACTTTGGCCCTCCACCTGCGCACTAACCTGCCTGGCCACTGGTAGTCCTTGTCCGTGAGTGGCACATAAATAACTCCCATCAGGACCTGACGCTTCACACTGCCATCCTCTAGCTTGTCAATCTGGAGAATCAGGACAAAATGCATATCTATGGTAGTAGTAGTGGTGTAAAGGAATGTAGCAGTAGTAGTAGGTATAGTGTTTATAGTATCAACTGTATGTAGTAGTTCAGAATATACAGCAATCTTTAAAGTGACTATAATGTTACTCAATAATTCAGAATTGTTGTTAGCCCTATGATCAGGGACATTTCAGGAGAGCACAAATCTCTTCCTTTCTGCTCATTGATCAAATGACCTCAAAATATGTGTAGTTCAATGATACATATCCAATAATATTGATCAGTAATGAAGGAAAACCTCTCCTATGACTAATTACCTGTTCCAAGTTTTGATTGGCTCCCTCTGGCCCAATGGGGATGATGAGACGTCCCCCTGGTGCCAGCTGCTCCACAAGGGCCTGGGGAAGGGTGGGGGCAGCAGCTCCCACGTGGATGGCATTGTAGGGCGCCTCGTCAGTGTGCCCCTGGCGACCGTCACCAACTGTATGTAACAAAGCCAGTCAAATGAAGCTCATATCACATGACTAACCTCGTCCACCTCATACTTACTCAGGGATTTAATCTCTCTCTCTCTCTCTACTTAAATATTTTTAATAATTTATTTTTATTTTGTTGAGATACATATCCAAGTAATACATTCAGTAACTAAAAAAAAAAAAAAAAAAAAAAAAAAAAAAAAAAAAAAATCTCAATCTTTCTGGACACTACTGATGGAGTTTTAAAGTGGAGCATTCGTAGGGTGGCAATATATTTAGGAAACACTCATGAGTTCAGGCTTGAAGCTACAATAAAAGCAATTAGCACTGGTACTAGAGCAAATATAGACGGTTTAACTGACAGTGTACAAAAGAATGGATATAGTCACTGACCAACAAGTTTAACGGTGTTACTGGACAATAGTTCAGGGCTGTCCTTCTCAATGTTGTCCTGCGCCATCTTGATGAGTTCAGGGATGTGGTCAATCCCCACGGCTCGGCCGTTCTCACCCACCTGCAAGAAGTGACTTATAGAGCAGATGGTAGCACCTTCGGTCATTCACTCTGGCATAATGTTAGGAGCAAAGCTGTAATTAATTGATTCATGCATTCCCCCAATGTACACTTCCTATTAACTATCATCATTGTTCCTGCTCCTTCACCACAACGGTTTCCTAAAGTCTAATTCCCTCCCTTCCTTAGCCAAAGTTCCTCCTCCTGTACCTTTCAGCCAAAATTCCTTTGCTCCATCACATAAGTCTTACCATGTGTCCCATGCAAGCTGTGAGATAGCCACTGCCTGATCCAACATCCATGGCACGGTTACCCTTCTTCAGGTGGTTACTCAGAAGCTCAAGGGCATGGGCGTGCTGGAAGTGGAAAAAAGAGATGGTGAGGATACTTCGGCATATCATGAGTAATATGGTAGAAAGTTGATTTAACCTGACTGGTTTAAGATTATTAATTGAACACAAAACCTTTAATAAGGACCACAGGTAACAAGATGCAGGTATAAACAGCATTTTTGACAGGATAATTTCTTTGACTTTTTTTTTTTACTTTTACACGGAGAAAAAGATGCAAATCAAAATGCTCCTATTTCAGAAAAAAAGTGATCATGACATACCATATGTGGTGCACTGATGGTCACCCCAAAACCAATTCCCTGTGGGGAGTCCATGTATGGGTTGTTCTTGGAGTACTTCCCTCGGTCCACCCGCAGCATGACTCTCTCCACCTCAGCAGAACGAATGATCTGGTTGGCTGTAGTTGTGTTTAAAAATCAGGTTTTAAAAATTACATCAAGTTGGTTTATTTTTTCTTCCATTATGATGTTTTACCATATATTATGAAAGGCAACTTATTCTGCATCTCTGTCTATTTATCTATATATTTACACACACACACACACCTTTCAAATGCCGCACCATGTCAGCATTGTCTCGGCCGTGTGATCTCCAAGCCATGATGGTGCGAAGGCTCGACTGGGAGTAGACTCCAGTGACCAAGAACAGTCGCAAAAGCCTGTGGGCTAGCATTCAGTGTCAGTGACAATTACCTGAAAAGTCACAAAAATAGGGAAAGAGACAAATTAGCACATGTGAGGACATGCTACCACATATAATATAGGAAGTTTTAAATGTTGCTGGAGTGATAATCCCAAAACAAAAATTGCATAATGAAAAAAATTCAAGACAACTGCCATGAATGTAATTTCAGTTTTTTTAATTTGCTTTTGAGTCCTCACTTCTTCAGCTTTTGATACAGTTTACAGTAGTTTTTGTTACAGTAGATGCTAAGTAATAAGTAACTCTGTACTTTTACACTGCCAAGCTAGCTGATTTGTTTAAGTATACTGCCACTCCAATTGAAATGAGCCACAATCACAGGCCACACAAAAGCACAGTTTTGATTTAGCAAGTCCTGGCCAACAAATGGGTGCCTGGGGAAGGTAAACTGGTGGCAACCCAATGCCATACTTGCCCTGTTTATTATTTTTTTTCACCAACCACAGCTTCAAGGGCTAATGAGTCAGATGAGCACAGAGGCCACATACAGGTTAGCATATGCCCCTAAATTTACCTTCCCTAATGCTGTGCTTTTCTGGCTGTTGACATTCAGGTGCCTTCCATCTCTTCATTTAGATCTGGATATATAATGCGCAGTTTCAGGAGTTAAACCTTATGTCTAAACTCATGACCCAAAGTAAAAGACCAAGGGTTAAGACCTGTACGAAGAGCTTCTCTCTTTAACACAAAGCAAAGAAGCAATAATAATTGGGGACTTTAATTGCCCTAACATTGACTGAGGACTGATGACTGGAGATCAAGAGGGTAACAGGCTTATAGAAATGGTGGAGGATTCATTCCTCACTCAAGTTGTAACTCAACCGACAAGAGAAAACAATCTGCTGGATCTGGTATTAGTAAGCGACCCCGACCTCATTCGCGACTGTGAAGTTGGTGAAAAAATTAATGGTTGCGATCACCACTTAATCCGTTTAAATGTCAACATAAGTCACAAACTCATAGACAATCCGTCAGTGATACCAGACTACAAAAAAGCAAATTTCAACCTAACCCGTGAGCTGCTTCCCCCTAAGACCTGGGACCAACTTTACCTAACCGACAATACAATCGACAATGTGTGGAACAACTTCAAAGATAAGCTTTTGCAGGTAGAGAAGGCTACAGTGCCTACGAAACCCAGGCGAGTAAATGGTACCGTGGATCCACCGTGGATGACCACAGAAATAAAAAGGGCGGTAAACTTATAAAAAAGGAATTATAACCTGATGAAAGAAAATGACACGGCCGAAGCCTGTACTCAGTACCACACCAGCCTCAGAGCTTGTCGCACCGTTATTCGAAGTAGTAAACGCAACTACGAAAAACAAATAGCGCGTGACATCAAAACAAACTCAATAAAATTCTTCACATACATCAGATCGAAAAAGAAAGTAAAATCCAATATTGGTCCCCTGACAGATGAGACTGGATCTGTAACTCAGGACAGTAAACAGATGGCCAGAATCCTCAACAGTAACTTCGCATCCGTATTCACAGTCGAGGACATCAAAACCATTCCCAAGAGCCCTGACCCGCTGAGTGAGATCACTCCCCTGGAAATTGACACAATATGCGACCAGGAAGTTAAAAGTATTTGGACAAAC
The DNA here is from genome assembly GCF_024679095.1 of Eriocheir sinensis. Lineage (NCBI taxonomy): Eukaryota > Metazoa > Arthropoda > Malacostraca > Decapoda > Varunidae > Eriocheir > Eriocheir sinensis. Next base: position 15,444,938 of record NC_066517.1, on the reverse strand, counting down.
TCGACACGAACAAGCCAACGGGACCCGACGGTTTATCACCACGGTTATTAAAAGAGCTTAAACACCAAATATTTCAGCCACTCACTAACATATTTAACCAGTCTGTTAAATTGAATAAGGTCCCGGAAGACTGGAAGATGGCGAACGTAATACCGATTTTCAAAAAAGGAGACAAAAGCGTTGCATTAAACTACAGGCCCATAAGTTTGACATCAGTGGCAGGAAAAATACTCGAAAAGATTATTAGAGACATACTTGTCAAGTTTCAAGAAGACAATAATGTAATCTCCGACACCCAGCATGGCTTCAGAAACAAGTGCTCATGCCTAACAAATTTATTAGACTTCTTCCAAGGTATATATAATAACTGGGATGCCCACATCCCCAGTGATGTTATATACCTGGACTTTCAGAAAGCCTTCGACAAGGTACCGCACGAGCAACTCCTTAAGAAACTGCACTCAGAGGGCATTGGAGCCAATCTGATCGCGTGGATAAAAGATTGGCTCACCGGCAGAAAACAACAAGTACTACTAAACGGACAGCCTTCCGATTGGCTTCCAGTCACTAGTGGAGTGCCACAAGGGTCAGTGCTGGGACCTATTCTCTTCATCATATATATCAATGACCTCGAATCAGGATTGAAATCAACAATATCAAAATTTGCTGATGACACCAAGGTGGGTGGAAAGGCCCTCACAAAGCCCAACTGCGAAGTCATTCAGAAAGATCTCAATCACATTATCGAATGGTTAGAAAAATGGCAAATGTCCTTAAATGTTGACAAATGCAAAGTCATGCACATTGGGTCCAGAAATAGTAACCACACATACATCATGAATGGGAAACCTCTGCAAGCGATGCAGGAGGAAAAGGATCTTGGAGTCACTATCAGCAGTGACCTGAAACACGCGAATCACTGTAAAAAAGCCTACAACAAAGCCAACACTATGCTCGGGTTCATAGCGAGGAACTTTGAGTGTAAAACGCCAGACGTGATGCTAGCCTTGTATAATTCCATGGTAAGACCGCACCTCGAGTATGCAGTACAGTTCTGGTCTCCTAATTACAGAAAGGACATTGATTTATTGGAAAGGATTCAACGACACGCCACAAAGATGATTCCAACCTTAAGGGCTCAACCGTACGAGGAACGACTCAAGCGACTCAATCTCTTTACATTGGAGAAAGGCGCCTGCGAGGGGATATGATTCAAGTCTTCAAGTATCTGAAAAATTTCAATAACGTCGATTACTCCAAATTCTTTGAACTGCAAACCAACCTAAGAACTAGAAATAACGGTTTACCCATTCAGTCGAGTCGATGTAACATAGACATTGGAAGGAGTTTCTTTTCAAACCGAGTCATTCGTCACTGGAACAATCTTCCTTCAGTAGTAAATGCGAATACCATCAACTCCTTCAAATATAGAATCGACCGTCACTTCGCTGTCATGAGTGAACTGAATATTGAGGTGCATGTTTTCAGACAGATTGCAACAAGACCTCAACCTATATTCATATAATTCTCCCCCACAACCTAGATTGCAAGTAGCATAAGTCAACAATAGAGTAAAGCAACAGTTAATGTCTACATGACAGGTGGAGTGAGGTGTGGGTGTAGCAAGGTGACAGGTTACTGGTGCGTGCCTAGTACCACCGGTAAAACGAGGATCAAGCCTCCACCTGTGCCCCTGAAACTACACCTCACCCATTGTGAGTATTAGGGGGGATTCTGGGGCTGCCCTGTGTAGGCCACTTGTCATCTTCCAGTCTCCCTGTATTTCTAGCTTCTTGTATCTGCTCCTCAATATTGAGGTGCTTTTCATCTGCTCCTCAATGTCGAGGTACTTTCATCTGCTCCCCAGGCCCCAAGTGGCTGTCGAGCAGATTAAATCACCAAAGTGGGCAACCTCGTAATGAGCCAATAGGCTTTCTGTTGCCTGCATTTCCATGTTTCCATGACATTTAACTATTAAAGGGTAACCCATGTTGTGAAGCCACACGGGGCTGGGCTCCTTCACCCTTCCACCTGTGACGAGGAATGGAATATCCACCCAAGGCAGGGGGCAGCCCATACCGCCAACAGAGGCGTGATGTAGGTATCGTCTGTTACCTGTGGAGGAGCGTAGTGGTCACGCGCAGTAAACCAAAGACCAACCTCCAAGAACTCTCAACACGCCACATTGGTCGGTATTATAAGACGCTTTCAGTTCTCACATCAACTATTTCTAAAGGTCAAAGAGGGGGTCAATCAGGTTCTAATGAGTGTTTCTCTAGGTTCATGGTAGAGGAAGGGCCAACCTACCACCAAGGTCATAAAACTACTACTGGAAATGCCCAAAACTCCTGCGAAAGCCATGGCAAATATGTGAACTTGGGCGACGAAATGTTTTAAAATACGACTCGATGATCGAAAACCCACGACGCCACACCTTCAGGACACACGTCAAGTTTTCGCAGCTCATCGAAATTGACACATTTTGGCAGCGCCTTGAGAAGACTGGGACTCGACACAGGTAACTCTGCGTCCACCAGGCACAAATAGGAAGGGCAGCAGGTGTGTGGAAAATAAGCAGATCCCACCCAAGTGTGTGTTTACCTCCGGCCAGCTGATCGAACACCTGCGTCCCGATCCTTGCACTACTTCTTGTTCCGAGCCCACTTCTTGTTGTTCTTCTTTCAATCTCTTCTTGTTCTTGTTTCCAATCCTGCACCACTCTCTTCTTTCCTCTCTTCTGTTCATTCCCACACTTTGCTTTTCCATTGCACCATACTATTAATCTTTTCTCACAATAATACTCTATCGCTCCTGAGGGATATATGCAAGTGGGAGGCAAGTACTTCCTATCATATACCAGCTACAACTAACACCTTTATAGCTGTCATTTTAACTCCATTTTCATTTCCGTGGCTTATCAAGAGGTTCGTGGAATAAAGCATTGCAAGAACGCCTCTATCCGAATCCATGCAGGACAAAAAATGTCACTTTTTTATTGAACATGAAATATCCTATCGTATCTCACAAACGATTCTGCCTACACTGCCTCACATCTGTTCTCATTTTTTTTTTACATAATATCAGAGGAAGCAGTCAATGGCAAGCACACAAACAAAAACCAGCAGGGAAAACGTTTGGAGTATGGCAAGTGGTCTGGGATTTTTCCCATGCTAAAAACAAATAAATAACTGTATAGTCGTGTTTTTTTCCCGAAGTTAACAAAATGTAGTATTTTTTTTTATTTGATAAGGGTCTACCGTGTCTATAAATACTTAAATAGTAATTTGATCAACAAGCGCGGGAAACTTTTCATCAGCTGACTGGCGGGACGGCTGACGGCTCGGTGTTGTGTGCTGTGTGCTGTGCTGCTGACGCTGTCCCTGGCGCTGAGGCTGAAGGCTGAGGGCAGCACGGGCCGGGTGTAGTGTGCTGCGGGGCGAGAGGTGTCACAGAACGCGGAAACTGATGAAGGTAAAAGAAGCGACCTTTGGAAGATGGTGAACGTGATTTTTTTTCGAGTTGTTTACAAAGTACTTGATCTGTCAGCAAGGCCCCCACGCCTTGCAGGGGTGTACTTTATACAGTCTTGCCCTTCCTCCCAGCCCTCGGGTGCAGCATGGAGGCCAGCATATGCTCCCAGGACAAGACGGTGGACCTGTACTTCGTGCGGCCAGACGAGGGCGCCTCCTCCCCCTGCCTCCTCGCCGCCCACCAGGTGACCTGCGGGGCAAAATAGGGGGCGTCTCAGATCCCGCTAAATTTTCAATAGAAAGACGTAATTGTCCGCAGTTTTGTGAGGAGAAATCGAATCTGCTTGCATTATGACCCCTTGGTTATGTGCTGTGTTAAAGTAGATACAAAAAGGAAAAATCTTAAAAATATTACAAAATCCTGATGGTATCTCCAAATAAACTCCAAATGTCACTCCTGTTGCTGTATCCTCCCTGTGGCTGTCATCTTGGCCCCTATCTTCAAGTCTGGGTTACTATTTTAGCAGTGATAGGTTACAGTCCTCAGGGGCAATAGGATACTCTTCCTTAGGTTAACCTGAGATTCTGTTATTTTAAGATAGCGTGGACTGGTAGTGTGCAGATCATGTTTTGGCAAAGCCTGTCATCATGAATTAAGTATAAGTTTGTGCAGATTTACTAAGCAACTTTTTTATATTTATTTGTATATATCTTATAACACATTACGAAGAGGTTCTGATGTGTGCCAAATTGATTCCTTCTCTCAAAATAATGGAAATTGCCTCCCACTGAAAACTTAGCAGGACTTCAGACAAATAATCTTCACTCAGAAATATGTTTAGCTGCAGTTAATTGATCAGTTGTATTGCACAGATAAATATGAGACTCAAGAATTAAACTTGCTTGTGATAACAGATTAATTAATAAGATACTTTACTTATTGATGTCTTATTGAATGTGTCCTGTCAGTGCCTGTGTACACCCACCACTCTCGTAATCCACTCTTTTCATACCATTCCCCAAGAACTATAATCCTTGTCACATACAATCACCCTCATCCTTTCCTCACACACCATCCTTTCCCCTCTATTCTCGCATCCATCTATTTCATATGTCCTTCTTAGAGCCTTTTTTATTCCTTCCATTCTTCTCACAAACTCCTTCATTCTTTCATTAGTTATCCTCCTCACACTCCCCTCCTTCCTTCTATCACCATCTTAACAGCCTCCCTCCCTGTAGGCATGTGAGAGGTTCAAGTCCAAGTGGATATCTGCCAAGGACTGTCTCCAGATGAGCCCTACCAAGCAGGAAGTGTTCGTGTGTGACCCATTTGAGGGAAAGGCCTTCGCACACCTCACCTCGGGGTTTAAGTGTGTGTGAGTATTATTCTTGCATAGAAAGGAAATTGATGTTTTCGTGTGTTTGTCTGCATTTGTTCAGTTATTTCACTTATAATTTTGTCCTTCAGCATTAGCTAAGTTTCTTATACACTCCCTTCTGTTCCATGAAGTTGCTTTCTTTTGTGAAAATTAGTTTAATTTTTTGTTATTATTTTAGACTTGCATCACTGCATCTTCATAGACCTTTCCCTTCACTTTCAGTTTGTTGATTCTTTCTTTGTTTCAGTTTGCCATTGATATAGTTGTGTGTGTGTGTGTGGGCAGCTAGCATTATATACTATCTTTATAGTTCTTACTGTTCCGAGTGAACGTGATATTAGGTTTTTCTTGTAATGAATAAGTGATAAAACAATGACAGGCAATCACTTATGAAGTAGGACACACCAAAAATAGCATGGTAAAGACCTCATACCCTTTGTATCTTTACTTGCAAATACCCAAAGTAGCTTGATAGATATAAAGATTCACATCCTAAGCACCATTTCCTACAGACACTCAGAATTGTATGACTAACTACATCTCCCTCAAAAGTTTTGTAATTTGAGCTTAGAATTACAAACCAAAGCTCACCATTCAGAGTAGTTTTCATCCTGATATGAGTTCTTGTTGGAAGGATTATACAGATTAGCAAACACCCATAAAAAAAAAAAAAATTCACAGATAAAGCACATTTTCTTCCGCTGGCTCAGTGTGGTGGGCCCAAGATGCGTCCTGTCCTGCCTGTACCGGACTGAGCCCATCCCCCAGCTGCCGTCCCCCATACACAACACAGCCATGCGGGGGCTAGTCATCACCACCACAGGCTTTGAGAGGGCCAGGAAGGAAGAGCTGAAGTCCATGGTGGAGCGCATGGCCGGCATATACTCAGCTGACTACCACATGGGCATCACCCACCTGGTGGCCAATGAGGTGGGCACCAAAAAGTACCAGGTGAGTCATGGATGATACAAACATATGATATTTTGATTTATATCTTACTTGATAAAGAAAACAGTGAAACAGAAAAAACTTGAGTAAAAAGAAAAGAATTAAAAGATATATGAAGTAGAAGGATGCTGTTAACACCTGAGATTTTTACTTTTATTTTGTTTGATTAAGTAAACACTGAAGCATAGAAAAAACTTATCTTTCAGTTTGAGCTTCCTCATAACTCATATTGATTTTTTATACTTTTCCTTTCATTTGTATTTTCACTTCCCCTTAATGTTCATATATCTCACCTCCCACATGCAGCCATAATGTATGCCTCCAGCTTTACCTTTTGCCTCCCTGTGTGGTGTCAGGTGGCAGTGGATCAGGAGATACCCATCATGACAGGGGAGTGGGTGTCAGCAGTGTGGAATGCAGTAGCCAAGGACCACACCCAGCACATCCTGGCCACAGATGAGCGCTTCCTCTCCCATGCGTGTCCAGTGCTGTATGGCATGGTGGTGTGTGTCTCCCAGCTGGATCGTGCCACCAAGCTTGCTCTTCAGGGAATCATTGAGGAAAATGGTGAGTGAGTTGTATTATTTTAAGTTTTCATTTTGAGCGAGTGACTGCATTTTAGCTGTGTTGAATGGATAGTGGATTGTTCTCTAACTTTGGATACTTGTGTTGTGTGGTGTGGTGCTGAGCTTTCTTCATATGGGTGTCTAACAGTCAACATATTCTATTTTTATTATATGTTTTAGCTTTGATTCCTGTGCCAGTCTTGATAATGTACGTTTTTATGCAAACCTCAGTGGTTCTCCTTTTGAAGCATTGTAATTTGCATGACAGAAAAAAAGGGATAATTGCATGTAGCTATCAAAGGGGTATTTAAGCGAGTGCCTGTTAGATGTCTCCATTTTGTCAGCCATTTGGTTCATTATGTTACAGGTGGGACATATTCTCCCTTGCTTGAGATGTCAAAAACTTCTGTTCTCATCGTGTCTGCTCCTGAGGGTGACAAGTACACTCATGCATGTAAGTGGCGCATCAAGTGCCTCACCCCTGACTGGATCTATGACTCGGTTCAGCGTGGCCATGCTCTCCAGATGGAAAATTACGAGGTGAAGAAACGGAAGCACTCAACTCCCAATAACTTTCACCCCCCCAGCAGTGAGTGTTGTGTCTGACTAACGTATTAATATTTTTCTCTAACTCTCAGAAGCCTTCAACTAATTAACTGGTGTTGCTTTACTTCTGTACTGGTCATTGCATATAAAACTCAAGAAAAAATGAGGGATGAACCAAATCAATAAAAGAATCAATCAGTATAATCATTATCTTTCTCATGATATAGGTAGATTGATATTACTGTTTTCATCATAGTCTGCACAGACACCTTATTTACTTCTAAATTATCTGCTGCATTTATCAGCTCTGTTGTCATTAAACATACATCACCAGAAGCTCTCAGCATTTGTTATAATAAACTTCTGGTGATATTGATGTGAAAATTCAATTAGTTAGTTGATCAATTAGTTGGTATGTTCTCTTGCAGTGCTGCCGTCTGACTTGTCCCAGTGTAGTGCTATCACAGGTGAGAATACGGTGCTGAGGACCTCCAGTGTTGATGAGACATTGGAGCTGAAGGAGCCAGCGTCCAAGGAGAGGAGGAATTCATTCTCTAAGGAGGGTAAGTGTGCTGCTCAAGAATAAGAGAACAGAGTGACTGGGACCATAATGGGCTTTACACAAAACTGTGAAAATTGCTTGCCACCTTAACTTCTCACTTTTTGTCGTCCTATGGACAGGGAAGATGTGTATGTTGGATGAAGGACATTATTTTTTTAATGGTTGTTCTTCATTTTTATGGAGGGAAATGTAAAAGTACCTGGTCATAAGATGAGACATTTTCACTTTACTGGTGTATTTATACCATATGTACTCTTAAAAGTTAAATTTGCATTATGTGGCTGATGATGTGAAGATGAAAACTCTAATGGGAAAATAAGTTTGTAAGTAAAGTGTCTGATTTTATAATTACATATTAAAGTGAGTAGGTAAGTAATTTTTACTTTTGTCTTCAGTGAGCCTTGCGCTGGAAGCCATGGAGTCCCTGGACCTGCAGGAGGCTCAGAAGGCAGGATTGTTCTTAGATGGCTGCAAGATCTTCCTCTCAGGCTTCAGCAACAGCCACCTGGAAAAGTTGCGACGAGTCCTCAACTTCGGGGGAGCAACCAGGTTCAGCCAGCTCACCGAGGCAGTGTCCCATGTGGTTATTGGTAAGATGGGGCACCTCTCCTTCTGCCACACCACATGCAAACCCATTTTAATGTTTTTAGAGGATCATGTAACTGCCTTTTTTATCTTTTTAATATTTCCCACTAAATTTGGGGCGTACAAATACCTATACCTATCTTCTCGTCTTGCTCTTCATTCACTCCTCCTCCTCCTACTCACTTAATTTTCCTCTTCCCACAGCCAAGCCCGTGGAGGAGCACCTGGCCCTGGTGAGTAGGTGGAGCACCAGACCCCACCTGGTGTATGCACATTGGATCACTGAGAGCATAAAGCTGAGGCGTCCAGCAGAGGAGGGACAGTTTACCCATGCACTAGAAGAAGAGACAGTCGTGGAGGATGTACGGAGGCCCCAACACTCCACCACTGCCACCGCCACCACTTCTTCACTTCATAATGCCCCTTCATCACAATGCAACGGTGAGGTGCCCCATGAAGATGAAGTGCTGAGGCAGTACTTAAAGCCAGGGCAAGCTGCTTCCACCAACACCACTGCTGCTGCTTCTAGTAGTGTTGCCCTGAGTGACTCACAGGATCGGCGGGTCTGCAAGGCTTTCAGTAGTAAGTATCCACTCCTGTACTCTGATTTCTGTTCTCTTGTTTTATGAAGAAGTTTAAAGGTTTCATGAGAAAAATTCTTATTTAAAGATATGTGAAGTTGTTTTGATAAAATTGTTATATCACTTCATTATTGCTAATACTATTATCATGTGCAGCTCTTGCCTTTGTTAAGTGTATTTAATTTCTTTGTGAGGTAGTTATTCACTTTCACTCATCACCTTTCTCTCCACAGACAAGACGTTTACAATATCAGGATACACCCAAGACATGGAGGAGGCGCTGACTGAGGTAGTGGAGGAGCGTGGGGGCCATGTGGTACCTCTGGACCACCCGGGGCCTGTCCACTACTCCTTGATCACCTCTGAGGGCCAGTTCCACCCCAAGGCAGAAGAGGTTGTGTCACATTACTTCCTTGAGGACTGTATCACAGCAAAGGTGGGAGCCACTGATTTGGTCCTCGAAGTAGGGTAGTGTCTTTTTTGGGTGTTATACTGTATGTGAAAAAAAAAAAAAAAAAATTGATAAATATATAATTTTTCTTACATAGTGGCTTCCTACTCTTTGTGTCACTTTCGTACTTTATATTTTGATTCACTTCTTTGGTATCTTAATTTTTTAGACCTTAAAAATTTATCAGTTTGCTGACCTCACTCTTCTTTTCTGGTGAGCAGAAGCTGGTGCCTGTGGAGTATTACCATGTACCTCTACTGCCACCGGGAGACACCTTCCCTCTGGAGGACTGCTGCATCACCATCTCTACCTACACCAGGAATGAGAGAACCTTCTTGGAAAACCTGTCAATCCTTCTTGGAGCAAGGTGATGACCCAAACAGTGGCACCCATAGGACAGCTTGTCTGGAACTCAATTTTCTCATGTTTCTATTAAGCTCATTATCTTTAGGAGCACTCCTTATGTAACTGGGCACCTCTTTTTTAATTTATACTATATCTATCTGTATCTCCAACACCCTGCTCCCTCATTGGGGTGGCCGCAGCAGAAGTGTTTCCATCTTTCCCTGTTTTGGCACTCCCTCTCAGCACACTCAATCCTGCTACTTCCAATTCTTGCTCCAGTACTCACTCACCCTATTGATCCACACTGTTATTGAAATATGACACTTTATGCCTGCTGCAGAAGCCAAGACATGTTTGCCAAGAAGCCCAGCCCAGAGAAGAATGTGGTTCCGTCCACACACCTTGTCTGCCCCCTGCCCAGCGGAAACAAGTACCAGGCAGCCAGGAAGTGGGGAGTGCCTGTTGTCTCCGCTGATTGGCTGGTGGAGTGTGCCAGAGTGGCCGGTAGAGTGCCTGAGGACCCCTTTCTGGTGAACTCCTCCAACCACCCTAAAGTAGACAAGAAGAAAGTTTTCAAAGATCATTTAGGTAAGGCAATGACAGGACAACACTTAAATTTGATTTGTCTAAAGTTCTAGTAGTTTTCCTGTATGTGGAGACTTTGGTGGTCTCATCTTACCCTCATTAATTATGCCCAAATATATTGGCATCATATTTTGTGCATGAGATATTTTTGTAATCATTGGGAGAAATTCCTCAATCAGGTACCACACTGAAGAGCAGAGAGGAGGAGGCAGGACTCAGGACATCATCTTCAATCCACAGACCAAGGAACAGAAAGTCAGGCTCCTGCACTCCCTCACCTGACAAGCTTCATCACTCTCGCATCACTGCAGAGAGTAAGTCATTGCTGCATCAGTCAGACTTGCCAGAATTTTGTTGTGTGATATTTTTGTTTTACATGGGTGACTTTTTTCTGTGGATTGATGTACTTGTTCTTGAAAGTATTCTAATAAGATACATATGCATGAAACTCCTATTGAGGCCATTGTTGGATTGTATTGTTGGCTGGAAAGAGAAAGAAGTTACTGTAATCACTCATATCTGAACTTAGACTTTCCAAACTAAAAAAAATGTAAGTGAATAAATCATTGCTCTGCTTGGGAATATAGGAAAAGATACGAAAATGATGTGACATGTGCCTCCATACCCACTCACCTCTTTCCTAGGCCCAGCATGGCCAGGTAGTCTTTGACACTGCCCTGCCTGGAGCTCTGCTGCTTGCTCACCTTGACATTGATTTTTAATTTTTTTTATCTCCATTCACATTCCTTTCTTTGATAATGATGCAGCCTCCTTAAAAGTGCCTGGTAAAATTATATGCAAATGCAGAAGAAAATAAATAATTTTGGTGAGTGGGTGGTGAGACTCCTGATATGATGAAATTTTTTCTTATGTTAGCAATATTTTGCTGGGAATAACTAAGGAAACTGTGATGCTCAGTACAAGGCAGGTGGCCTGTGCAGGGCCAGGGCAGAGTGAGGCACAATGGTTCAGGAATAATAACCCCTTTTTAGTTGTAGTATTCAGGACCTTTTTTATCTGGAAACTTTATGTATCTGACTTGCCTTTGGCCCAGTTAGTTTGGATACAGGAGTGATTACTGTAAATGCATACCTACCTCATGTATGCATCCATTGCTGGGAAAGAGAATGATTAAGTTGTACTAGTCAGAAGTAAAAATTATATTTTTCTATCTACCAGTTCACACAAGTCTCCGAATATCAAGAAGTCAGGAGGATGAAGCTGCCCTTGACACCTCAAGCCACAATCCTCCTCACAGGAAAAGGTTAAGACGTATGAATGACTCCTTCCTGTCCCAAGACCCAGCAAAGGAGACTCCAGCCAAGGAGTTTTACAAAAAGTTTTATGAGGACATCAAAGAAACAATGAAGAAGTATAAAAGAAAACCCCAATTACTGCTACAAGAAAGTGGGACAGTGAAAGCAGCCACAAAAGATAATAGGGATAGAGAAATGGAAGGCGAAAAAGAGCATCAAGAAAATGGGACGCAAGTTGAGGGGCCTCTGAAAGGTGTTGTGGTTTGTTCATCACGCAAATTTGTGGACCAGTGGGAAGAGATGTCTGCAGCTGTAGAACAGTTAGGTGGCCAGTACTTGAGTAGCTACGGGCCAGAGGTCACCCACTTCCTCTTCCTGGGTCGTCTCAATGACATTAACAGGGAGTTCCGCAGAGCAAAGCAAGATGGGAAGATTATCGTGGCCCCAGACTGGCTGTGGATGTGTCAAGAGAAGGGCACAAAGGTGGATGAGATGCTGTTTCCACACACACAAAACCCCAACATGAGCCTTGCCCTAGTGGAAGGTTCACCCAACAACAGGAGCAAGGCCAAGAGGAAGTGCCCTGAGGGGGAAGTAGAGGAGGAGGAGTACTCACAGGAACAGAACACAACAGATGACAGTGAAAAGAGTAAAGAAAAAGATGGAACACAAGAGGAAAAAGAAAAACTTTCTAAACAACTAGAGGAGATTGGAGCTCTTGCCCAGCTTACTGGGAAGAGGACTGTCGGAACAAGGGGGAGGAGCAAAGCCTTTGGGGAGTGGCACAGGCATCCTACCTCTAGGCATGTTGATATTGAGACACAGCCAAGTGAGTGATGCTGTCATTTTATTTCCTTTACTTATACAGCTTTTTGTCAGCTTTACTTTGTCTAATATTTAAAAACTATGCTATAGAAACAAATTGACCTCTAATAGTTGTGGTGGACTGTCCATCACAAAATTTTGTGGACCAGTGGCAAGAGATGGCTGTGGAACACCTGTTATAGAGAGATATGTGATGACTTATGTTCCCATTCAGGTTATTATGCATTTTAAAGTAGAATATGAATCTATACTATAACAGCCTCATCATTATCATCATCATCCTCAACTAGCAACACCACAACTATCACCATCACCACCATCAGAAAATTCTCACGTGCATTGTTTTCCTTTCAGTGTCAGGGGAGGAACTAGAGTCCCAGGGCACTGCCATTACCTGGGAGGACCCACTGGAGCGTGAGGCAAGAATCCACCTGCAGAACCAGCTGAATGGGGACACCCAGGAGCATGTGAGACAGGTAATGGCACCTACTTATAAGGGATAACCTTGTGAGCTGTTGCCCATGTCTTGCTGCCAGAACCCAATTTTCCCCCTAGCAATTAGTCTCAGTTGTCTGCAACTGAAAATTTGTCACAAATACTTGTATGAGACATCTTTTCAATGATCTATAATGATTCTTTGTTAGGTGAGTGCAGACGACACAGATGAAAGCATGAAAGAAATGGAGGAAGTAAAGAAGAATCATACAGCAGAGAGAGGAGCATTACCAATCAGTGACGAAACTGTTGCCAATGTTGCCAAGTCTCCAGACCCTCAACAATTGGTGTTCGTGTTGGTGGGGATGAGTGAGGAGAAGCGGCAACACTACAGCAAGGTGGTGGAAGAGCTTGGCGCCACCGTCACCCTCTCCCCCACCTTCAACCCTGAAGTCACCCACTTGGTTGCAGAGTCATTGTCTCGCTCAGAGAGGACACTGGCGGCCATTGCGTCTGGCAAATGGGTGCTGCATGACTCCTACCTTGACCACTCACATCGAGCTGGGCACTTCCTCAAGGTGGGTGGAAAAACTTTAGGACATATTATTTTATAATCAGTATCAAGTTTCAAGTAGTAGCACTAGAGCCTATCCTTTGACTCATATTCTGTGGTACCATGATATCATCCTTCAATCATATACTTGTGAATGTGTTTGAGGATACATGGAGTTTTACTTGTAGACTGTATCCATAGAGCCAAGTGTCAATAGGGGAGACCAAGCGAACGCCCACACAATATTCCACATTATAAGGGCTGCCTGCTATGAGACTCACTTGAGGGTATATGTCAAGGATTGGGTAGATGACCTTGCCCTCTGGTGATTTATAATTTACACTTGAATTAAAGTACCAATGAAAAATGTCATTAGTGTTGAATCAGTGTACACTTGCTCCCCTGTACACTCTCCACCAAATTCTTTTAGGAGGAGTTGTATGCTTGGGGCAACCCAGCAGCCCAGCACCTGCCATCACTGCCACCGGAGAACACCCGCGCCCAGCTGGCCAAGGCTGCATGGCGCTGGAGGGCCGCTATCAATGGCCCGGACGGGTTTGCACAACAACCATTTCAGCACATGGTGGCCCTCATCCACTCCAGCAAGGACCGAGTGGGAGCCTTCACACGCATGATTAAGGCAGGCGGAGGAGAGGTGGTGACAGCCAAGTAAGTAGCTATGACACACCCATTGGCACTGTGCAGCCCAGGGTATATACAGCCCAAGGTTTTATGGTTCTGTTTTTTTTGGGGCCTCACTTCAAATGCCCTGAAGTCTTTTGAATTTGTAAACTCTTGCAACCTATGAACTCATTGTAGTCCACATTTTATTTCTAGGAATCTTTTCTCATCATAGCTTCTTGTATGGCCTCTGAAAATCTTGAAATTCTAAAATTACTTGAATCTTTAATTGTAGTGTAATTTTTTAGTCTCTACGCTCTGTTACTTTCTTTTCTGCATATCGTTTCCCTCAGGCCTCCCTATGTAGAGCTGGAAGGCATCACTCACTTCTTTGCGGAGATGGATAAGGCCCCCGAGAAGGTGGATCTGGAGCCTTTTGTGGCCAGGGGGATCCCTTGCCTCAAGCCCATCTTCATCAACAACTATCTCATAATGGACCCATTGCCTGAGGAAGAGGACCATTATATCTCCCAGTACAAAGACTTGCTGCTGTCCATGAGGTAAGATCAGGAACATTGCTGCTCTCCTTGATGTCAGACCAGAAACTTAACAGCTGCTTCAGGAATCTATCAGTCACTAAAACTTTTCTGTTCTCTCTTAGGTGAATGAGAAGCTGTTTTACTTTTTAATTTGATTAGTAATATTATTTTGACTCACTGCTGATATAGTTTGTGCACTCATTTTGTAGGGAGTTATAAATTATATTACTGATGATGGTACATGTTGTTGCCTAGTTGTTTTATTGAATGGGAGACATCAGTGTATGCTCATCCAAGTTTTGGTATAGATCAATGTAAAGTGATGATATATTTGCAGTTAATTTGTTTGTATATATTTATTTATTTATTTATATTTATTTATTTACTTATTTATTTATTTATTTCAGTGGTAATAACCAGAGTGGCCTAAAACGGCTGCGCAAGGAGTGACTTCGGAAGACATTGGATTTAAAGATGATGGACATATATTTTTTGACAACAGAGATTTAAATAAAGGGATTTTTAATTTATTTTTCTTTTTATTACAAATCTGAGCTCCTGTGGTTGCTTAGTATTAGAATAGTAGCCTACAGTCTCAGTGGAGGGGTTGGGTGTTCCAGGCTTTCCCAGGGTTTTGTTAGTTTATTTTTTATAGTTGATCCTTGCACTAAACATGACATAAGGTGACAGGCTTGTGTGGTGAGTGGATTGCTGTCTTCACGAATGCCTTTGTGCACAGGGTAGATAGATTCCTAATAAATAGTGTTGAAAAGACATGCAGTGAAAGACAAGCCTTAGGTTGGGTTGACATATAGGGGTTTACGTAGGCCTTGTGAGACATATAGGTATTATACAAAGCGAACTGAGCGAAGTTTATGTAAAGAAAGCTACTCAGAATGAAGGATGTTCTCATGCATTTGGTAACACTCAATCTGCTATTATTATGATATTTTGATAACTCTTAGACAGACGGACAACAATGAAAACATTTTCATACACAAAGTTGAGGACTCTATTAGGGGGAATTATATGATAAATGGGGCAGTGAAAAGAAGTGTATTATAGTGAGGAGAGAAAAGTGTACCCGGTAATGCCATTGAAAAGCAGTGTGTGAATATAGGCAGAATAGGATGAATTAAGAGGAAGAGGACCTATGAAGCGATATATACAGGTCAAAGTAAGAAGAAGGGCAGCAGGAGGACCCATATGAAGTGATACAGGTCAAAAGAAGAGCACGAGGAGGACCTACGAATTAACTACAGGTCAAAAGAAGGTCGAGAGGAGACGGACCTACGAAACGATACAGGTCAAAAGAAGAAGAGAAGGACCTACAAATCAATACAAAGCAATAACAGGTCACAAGAAGAAGAAAAGGAGAAGAAAGACCTACACAGCAATACAAAGCGATACAGGTCAAAAGAAGTAAAAAAAGGAAGAGAAGAAGGACCTACAAAGCAATACAGGTTAAAAGAAAAAGAAAAAGAAGAGAAGGACCTATACACAACAATACCAAGCGATACAGGTCAAAAGAAAAAGAAGAGAGGGACCTACAAAGCAATACAGGTTAAAAGAAAGAGAAAAGGAAGAGAAGAAGAACCTACAAAGCAATACAGGTTAAAAGAAAGAGAAGAAGGACCTACACAGCAATACATTAAGCGATGCAGGTCAAAAGAAGAAGGTCAAGAGGAGAATTAAGGATCTACAAAGCAATGCAGGTTAAAAGAAAGAGAAAAGGAAGAGAAGAAGAACCTACAAAGCAATACAGGTTAAAAGAAAATGAAAAGAAGAACCTACACAGCAATTCATTAAGCGATGCAGGTCAAAAGAAGAAGGTCAAGAGGAGAATTAAGGATCTACAAAGCAATGCAGGTTAAAAGAAAAAGAAAAGGAAGAGAAGGACCTACACAGCAATACAGGTTAAAAGAAAGAGAAGAAGGACCTACACAGCAATACATTAAGCGATGCAGGTCAAAAGAAGAAGGTCAAGAGGAGAATTAAGGATCTACAAAGCAATGCAGGTTAAAAGAAAAGGAAGAGAAGAAGGACAAAGCGATACAGGTCAAAAGAAGAAGGTCAAGGGGAGAATTAAGGACCTACAAAGCAATGCAGGTCAGAAGAAAAAGAAAAGGAGGACAAGATCAAGAGAAGGACCTACAAATCAATACAAAGGTCAAAGAAAGAAAGGAAGGTGTAGAACAACGTTGCTAGATTGTCGTACTCAGCCTCTTATATTTACCGACTTCCGACTTAAAAACTGTCTCCTGGTCCCCAATAACGAGATTCACTTATATTTATCGTTAAAATAGTTAATTCCTGATGTTTCTTGGCAATAGTTAGGCGTCAGGAAACCGGTAAATACTATGCTCTGAGTACGATAATCTAGCAACGGTGGTGTAGAAATCCGGATCCTCGCGAACGTCAACAAACCAAGGAGGGGGCGGCACGACCTGACAGTTGGCTCTATCCTCCTCTGTCCGTCTCTCCTCGCCGCTGCCACTTTCAAATTTAAACATCCGCAGCCCTAGGAGCGTGAGAGCCACAGGGGAAGGGCGATGAGGTGAGTTACCCCGTGGTCCTCGCCGGTGGAATGGTCTCCCTGCACCACACGGCCTCAGGGGGTGCCGTGTACATTGTTTCGGGGCTGGATTTAGTTTCTTTGGGGCTTAGACTGGTTTTATTATTGGCCTTAGGAGTCAATTTCATAGTCCAACACAGTGGCTTTGGGATAATATTGACGAAAGCGTAGCCACCTCTGGCAAAGTTAATACTTACAACATGGGTTTCGTTTTGGTCCCAGAATGTAGTGCAGTAACAAGTGACTTCCGGAAAAGAGAAAGAAAATTGATGTAATGATGTAAAAATGTTAATGAAACCAAAGCACGACATAGCACACCCATATGCGGCGGTGGTCCAGCTGTTGTTGTGAGAAATACCTCCTCACAGAAATAAGTTGCATATGTGGGGAGGGTCCAGGGGGGGTCACAGCCCCCCCTCCCCCTGGTTAGGAGGGGGTTCGAGGGGGGCAAACCCCGCGTTAGAGGTTAGGTTATGTAAAGTTCGGTTGGAGAAATATGCTCCCCCACTCAAAATCCCCAATTTCCGACGAGTTCCCCAAGTTGAACCTTTCTGCGAGCTATTTTGCGGCAGCGGGTGCACAAAAGGCATTGAAAGTCAATTATTTTGTGATTTCTGGAAAAAAATACTATCTCCATGATAAACAGCATCATATTTGGTTAAGATTTGTTTTAGGTCCGTGCCAGTATCTCATTACCTACCTTATGAAACATCAGTATCTCTTCATATATCTTTTCTACAAACCTTCAACAGTCATGGAAATGCTTTGAAAATCCAATTCAAGGACTTTTTTTTACTCATGAAAATAGGGGATAATGTTTACGAAAGCGCGTCGCCTCCTCTGGTGACGGCCGCGGTGACACTGCAGCCGGTGTTGCGAGAAATACCTCCTCGCTGAAATAAGTCACATATACGTGGGGGGGGTCCAGGGGGGGAGCTATGCCCCCCCTGGTTAGAAGGGGGGGTCGAGGGGGGCGTTAGTAGGTCATAAAGTTCGGTTGGAGTAGTTTAAATATGCTCCCTGACCCTAAATCCTCTGCGAGCTATTTTACGGCTGCGGCGGCTACAGCGTCACCGCGGCAGCCGCCAGAGAAGGCGACGCGCTTTCGTAAACATTATCCTCTATTTCTAAGAGTAAAAAAAAAGTCCTTGAATTGGATTTTCAGAGCGTTTCCATGACTGTTGAAGGTTTGTAGAAAAGATATATGAAGAGTTAGTGATGTTTCATAAAGTAGATTATGAGATACTGGCACGGACCTAAAACAAATCTTTACCTCATATTTTGTCCAGAAATAAGCAGTCAGCATCTCAAAATTAGTAGGCTACACTTTCGTCAATATTCCCCTGGCTTTGTAATGGATATTTTCTTATCGATGTAAGGTTATGTTATGTTAGGTTAGACGTATGATTTTTAATGAATGACAGGTTGCTATTTTAGAGGGAATGTTACTGTGATTTGCAAGAGGAAAGATTGTAATTTTCTTGAAAAGCACATCAAAATCTGTTTGGAAATGGCAGTCTCATCCATGAAGTCCTTAAGTTATCTACCTCTGATGAATATTTACTAACCTGAGCACTGCCATTCCTTATTTTCTTTTTAACTTCCCCCCAAAAAAAAAACTAACTGATAGTAACTTATTGCTGTTCAATATAAACCTATCAGTGCTAAAGACAGTAATCTATTGCTGCGGAAATAGTAACCTTTTGCATTTGAAAAAATAACCTATCGCCGAACATAGTAACATCGTTGCATATAAAGTTGTTCTTATCTCGGACATTAGTAAGTTATATTATAGTAACTTGTGATGGCAGTGTGTTGCATGTGCACAAAGCACCTTATAGCATAAAAATGTCCATCAAAGTGAGACAGGTGGACCTCTGGAATAATACTGAAAAATTCAGGTTGACAAGGAGTCAGGTTAACAAATGATAATAGGCACATGCCTAATGAGGCATGTGCCTCAATAGGCGTCACTTAAAAATTTCTGCCTGCGCCACCCCTGTGCTAAGGGACATTCACTAACAGCCCCCTATAATTGAAGTCTATTGAGGTAACAATAACCTCAGGCACAAAAAAAAAGACTAAAGGCACCATTAGCAAACGTAAATTTTTCTCAATTCTCAAAGTTCCCAAAAATTCTTGAAATTCCTATGTAAAGTTTCTTAATTAAAAATTTCCAGGAATTTTACAACCCTAGTTAGAACCTTTACTGGAGCTTGAAAAAGTAAACTAACATCAGACAGAGATGAGAGACATTGGAAATGCCTTTGTCCTGCAGGAGACTAGCAATGACTGATAATGAAGATGATGAAAGTGTTTGTCTTCCCAGATGCTACGCAGCCGGAGGGTTCGTCGCTACCAAGAGTTCTTGAAGACCTTGAGGCGGCCTGAGCCCAAGCTGTGCCTGTGTACCCTCCACCTGCACCCGCGTCCCTGGGTACCCCCGCCGTGCCGTACCTCCAGGCCCTATGGGGTGTGTTACCTCGCTCTACTTGTAAAAGTTTTTATCATATACATATTTTATGCTTATTTATTCAGTTTTGTTTTTCAGTCAGTCTATTTGCATGTATTTGTTTTTATTTGGCTATTGACCTCTTTTCTCTCTTTGCCTTCTCCCTTTTTCTTACTCTAACTTCCAAGAAGAGGTCAGCACAAAGGCTGTCCCATCTGTGCGTCTTAATTTTTCTCATTCCTTAAAGAAAGAGAATCCTAAATATAAATAATCAAACTTAGGCTACAATTATTACTGAAAAAAAGAATAGTTAAGCATCTATAGAATTATATAAAGGTTCTCCATGCAAATTTTCCTACTTGTCAATACTAAGATGTAGTTGCTTATGTATTCGAGCAGGAACCGCCTCTTCTTTGCTCGAGAAGGTTCCACTCCAATCCTGAGCTTCTGGCATCCCCATCCCACCAAACCGTGAGTGAAGAAAGAATGGTGTGCCTCAGGGTACTGTAATTATACCACTGGAGATAGTTGGATATGCATCTCAGTCAATTTTTGTATGATATCTTTCAAATCCTTCACTACTGCCTGCATATGTAAAGAAGATTAATGCCTCACTCAACAAACTTCTCATGATGTAGCATTTTTCGTCACAGCAAGAACATTGACTTATTCCCACTGGTACAGAGTGAAGAGCAAGATGTGTGCTAACAAAATTCTAAGACAGCTTCCCTTACCTGCCAGGACACAAAATGCTGAAATTTTCATAATATTTTCATCCTATATTTCCAGCTCAATATATCCATAGTGAGTTATTTTTTTTTATATAGTCTCAGCGTCATACATCTACAAGTGGCTAATAATTAAGAAAAGGCAGTATAAGTATGATCCCACGCTCTCTGCTGGCAGATGATGGAGCATAGGTCACCAAGTCGGAGAGGCATCAGGGCCACGCAGCCTCACTACCTTGACCAACTTCACCGAGAGGAAGATGTCCTCAAGGTAGGTGTTTACAGTTTGCTGAGTCACTGGCCAGCATAACACTGTTCCTGTCACTTCTGTAACTTTGCTATTTGTACTGTAATTCTGTTCCAAGGATTATGTCCCTCTCTGACTATATTCTAATTCAGTGAACATTAGCCTGAAGTAGGGATTTTAAGTAATTGAACTGAACATGTTATGCCATTACTAATCTTGTATTAAGCATAAAAAAGTAGTGATTTCACCTCCTGATATTATTTTCTTCTAATTTATCTTCCATCAGTAGGAAATAACCTTATGATGACTGAAAACTCAACTGTTCCTTTCTCTTTGATGGAGGAGGCACAGAAGAGGGTCTGTAAAGGTGATCCCTTGCCCAAGGACATGTACAACACTGTTATGAAATGGAGCAGCATGTCACCCAAGGCAGAGGATGTGTCTAGGGTGAGTTGCCCCCCACATCATTGTACTGACAAGCCATGCCAAACATATTTATCAAA
Organism: Eriocheir sinensis; assembly: GCF_024679095.1. Lineage (NCBI taxonomy): Eukaryota > Metazoa > Arthropoda > Malacostraca > Decapoda > Varunidae > Eriocheir > Eriocheir sinensis. The sequence goes on along the minus strand of NC_066517.1, from coordinate 15,424,186 downwards.
AAGTATGCTCTGAGTATTTTATTTTCAGGGACGAGGGCAGAGGAGGGAAAAAAAGCAATCCACAAGTCACAGTGGACATAAAAAAGAGGCAAGTGAGCAAGATTTGAAGAAGGAAGAGGAAGAACTGCGTCAGGAGCTGAAAAATATGCGAGAGTTGACACAGAGCAATATTTACCTTCTGGAGGAGAACAAGAGGCTCATGAGGAAGGTAACATGAACCTCCTGTATTAACGCAAACATTAAATATTTTCAACATTCTCTATTTTTGGTATTTTTCCATGGTGATGTTTCTGTCTGGGAATTATTGCATCCTGATAGCTGCAGTTTTCAGCATGTGAGGTTTTAGAGAGAAACCCACAAGTTCTTTCATTTTTGAAAGATTTTAAATACTTCTCCATCTGAACTGTGTTATCATTTTACTTGAACATGGGCATTTAGATGAAGTTAGTCTGGGTTATTCTTCATGTCCTTACCATCTAGTCTGAGTCATCATTGTCAGTCATAAGAGGGAGCTCGTAATTCCTTGCTTCACCAGGTACAGCAGCTGAGACAGAGAGCCAAGCGGCAAGAGGAGGTTGGCCGGGGCAGCAGGGAGAGTGTGGAAGCCCCAAGGGAGGATGAAGTCATTCTTGCCCTCAAAAAGAAGTATGAAGACCTTCTGCAGTATGTTCTGAAGGTAGTTTTGGCATTGGTTGTGTGTATTTCTAGGAAGTTGTCAGATTCACTTTACTTTGTGTTTTGAGAAAACTGATACATCCCTTAAGCCGGCATCACACTGGACCAAATCTGGCGAGCATGAGCTTTTGCTGGCAGCTTGTGCTCGCGGGATGGCTTGCTCACGAGCTTTTGCTCCTGTGTTTAGCCCGCTGTTTGGACGGGGAGCAGCTCGGCGAGCCGCGAGCAGGCAGTCAAATGAGCTCTTTGGTGCACCGATATGTGAATAATATATATTACCTAGTGTATTGGATCCATATATCCATTATTTTAGAGAACTTATTCACATACTCGTTTTATGTTTAATGGTGTTTGTAATATTTTATAATATTGTGAAAAGTAGTTTTTTTATTTTTTATTATTTCCAAGACCAAGACCGCCCAGCCAATATAAACGCTCGCCATGGCCACTTCTGCTCTTCCTAGCTCTTTAATAGCTAGAGTCAGGGACCATCCCGAGTTATGGGCAAGTAATGCCGTCACAGCTGCACACTTAGCCGTAATCCGAAGTGTAGATGTAGTAGGCACCATGGCTGAGGCTTTGTTTACAATGTCACTTGCCACTCATCGCTCGTCAGTGTGAGGACAACAGGGACTTGCTTGCGAGCAAAAGCTACCAGCAAAAGCTCGTGAAGTGTGACACCGCCTTTAGTATTACCATGAGTTTTCTGTCACTTTGCTTAGTTCTTGTGAAAAGGTTTATAAGACTGTTACAGAGAAAGATGAAATGTACCATAAGTGGAGAAAGCCTGGTGAAACTTCAGTAAGGAAAGAATGATGAGAGTAAAATTTAATATCAATATAACACTGGGGAGAGATATAGATTAAAAAGATGAGCTGGAATTGGCTCTGAAGTGTTGAAGATGGGAAAGAGGGAAGGAAGAAGGAAGGGAGGGAATAATGCTGCTGCACTTTGTATCCACAGGTTGAGGCAGAAAACCAGAAAATGAACAGCCTGATTGGTGCTTCTGGAGAGCGCCGGAGCTCACTGAATGACACAGACCCTGAGGCCAGCAGGCAGACCATAAAGGACCTTCAGAAGGAGATACAGACCCTAAGGGGACAGGTTGGTACCATGTGAACTTGTCAAACCATTCACTCACAGATACTGATATGGAATGATGCTTTATTTATAGATTTTGATCCTGATTTTTCATCGTAGACTGTTTTGTTTGAACTCATGTGCCTTTCTTTTTTTCTGCATTGGAAAGTGGTGACCCTGATTCCTACTCTGTTTGACCCTCAAACTTGTTTCCAAAATGTCACTTTAGGAATCCAAACCTGTTCCTGTCTAGGGTTTGCTGTTTGAATGTACGTGTGTTGCTGAACTGGCAGAGTGTGTGTGGGTTGGTGATGTGACTCAAATTAATTTTTTCCATACTCTGACTATTATATTTCTTTCTTAAGTCTCTGAATCCAACAACTCTGGTGGGTGTGAGATTATCATGCCTCACACTTACTGTTCATTTTTGCTTATCGTGATTTTTTACTTAATTTTTTGAACCATCCCTTTCATCAGCTCATGGAAAAAGATGATTCCTTGAGGCAGTATGAACAGCACTTGAGGACACTGAAGGACAACAACCTCACCCTTCAAGAGTCCCGCAAGAGGCAAGGCACCGGAGAAGGCAGGAGGCCAGAGACAACAGTACAGGAAGAGGAGTGGATGAAGCGGTTCACTGAGACGCGCGAGATGTACGAGGAAGCAATCCAGGGCTATAAAGATCAGCTGGAGCAGACACAGAGAAAGTTGGTGGAGGAGGAACAGGAGCATGCTCGGCAGGTGGAAGAACTGAAGCAGCAGTTGGGGAAGATCCAGGACGAGGTCAGTGCAAAAGAGAAGTCTGAGCTGGAAGAAAGACACAAGAGGGTGATGGAAGAGACACAAGACCATGCCAGACAGATGGGGGGAGACAAAGAAGAGTTGGAGGGGCATTACCATGAGGTTAGTCCTAAGGAAAGTCCCAGGCATCAGAAGACTGAGTTATCTGTGAATGGCTCCCCAAAGAACATGAATGGCAGTGGAGGCAAAGCATCTCAGAGGGGTCCAAGAGTGGATGTGGGAGGTGACACTTGCCCACAAGCAACAGCAACAATAGGTCACAGCAGAGATGGTGAAGGGGAAGCAGAATTAGCACCACCAACAAGGACAGAGAAGATGTATGGTGAAGCTTTGGAACTCATTGTGAGGAGGCTTGAGAACCTCCAGGTAGGTGGAGAGGATGTGGAGAGCATGGTTGAGGTTATCAGAGGGACAATCAGCACCTGCCTGCAAGAGTGGAGAGACAACTTCCATCAACCCAGAGCACAAGATGAGGAAAAAAAACAACTTCAGGGAGAAAATGAGGAGCTACAGAAAAAGTTAAAGGGGAAGAACAAGAAGATAGAGACGCTGCAGAGGCAGAATCAGGACCTCCAGCGACAAAATGATCAGTTGCTCCACCAGCATTCTGTCCTGGAGTCCCGGGTGAGTGAAGTCCTGCTGCCTTGCCATTGTTTGAATATCAAGAGGTAGGGTCAAGGACTTTTGTATCTTACATTATTTTTACAGAAATTATTTTTTTATTTAGTTTGAAATAATATTTTTACCTTCTACTAGCAGCATGCAGCATTGGGGCTAATTTCACTTGGGGAGCTTTCCTTCTCTGACTTTTTGTTTTCTCCTCAAATCCATGTCTTTATTTATTTTATGTTTCTTTAGTTAAATTTTTCCCGAGGCCATAATGACTACATGATGGTGTAGCCTAACTGTTTGGAATGTAACAAAGATAACTTTCTGTAAGAAAAAAAATGGTATTAACTACTAGTTATGTGACCTGTATTTATTCTTAAGGTAATGAGATTACCGCAGATTGTTCAGTTCATACAGAAGTAGGAGGTTTACGAAAATGTGTTGGTAATTTTACTTTTATTAAGTTTTGTTGGTTAGAATATTCTTTATCCTTTTGTTTTTCTTAATGTTTATGGTCTTGTTATGGGAGTTTAGGATCTATATATGCATTGGTTGAAGTCAGATGAGTATTTTCCAGTTCAGTACAGCTGTTTTGTTGCACAGATGGCCTCGTCACAAACCACAGAACAGTTGGGCATCCTGAGTGGTTTGCCCCAGAAGGTGCAGGAGGTAGAGCAGCAGCTGTCAGACACAAAAGAGCTGCTATACAAGGCTCAGGCAGAAAACCAAGAACTACAGGGCCAAGTGAAGCATCTGGAAGAGAAGCTGGGCAAGAAGGAGTCCAAGTTGAGGGCAGAGCGTGAACTGAGCATCAGCAGGGAGAGGGAGGTGGCAGGGGCACATGAGTCTGCATCCTCCTTGCAACACCAGCTGGAGGAGGTGACCAGGGAGATGAGTCAGCTGCGGGAACAACTCTCCACCAAGGATGCCATCCTGGAACACACATCGGCCCAACTAGAAGAGAGGATTCGGGAATGTGCAAGTCTCTTTGCACTCACTGAACGTTACAAGCTGCAGCAGAACCAAGACACAGACCGCATTCAAACACAAATGAGTGAGAGGGAGACTGCCTCTCACAAGCAGTTCTTGGAGGCACAAGCACAAGCATCCCGCTACCAGGCTCAGATGTCAGCTCTGCGCACTGAGAAGGAACACAATGAGAAGTCCCTGCGTTCCACAATCAAGAAGTTGGAAGAGCAAGTGGACCAAATTCAGCTGAGGAATTCAACTCTGCAGAGACAGCTGACCACCTTCACCTCCACCTACCACACCTTATTCTCTGGTGTTGACCTCCAGCCAGTAACCACCACTGCCATCAACTTGTCTGGTTTCAAGGGAGTGTGAGGTGAGTCAGTTTTGTTTCCCCAAGTACAGTTTTATGTCACTTTCTGCAAAGCTATAAGGGTGGTTTTAAGAACTGCTGAAAGGAGTGTAGGCAGCCAAAGCTATAGGATCAATTGCTTATACTTTCTTGAATATTCTCTTCCAAAATACACATATAATTCATTACAACCAGCTATGCGATGTTTGTGATTTGTGATCATGAATGATGATATACAATGTCTGTGATTTGTGGTTTAAACATGTGATCATTACACCACATGGGGAGAGCATTCCCTACCCGTAATATGATAGTCCCCATATTTTGAGGAATAAAATCCACCCATATAGCGAGGGAGGACAGTAGATTTTCTTACTGGTATATCTGTAGCTGCATTCTCTTTGGCAAACCTTCAAGCTGTTGGCCTTGGCAGAAGTATCTAGTTTTCACTGTTTAGACATTCCATCTTTATCTTCTCTTTTCTCTCATTTCTAATCCTTTTTCATTTGTTCCAAACATTTTTGTGAGCAGGTTGCACCTATCATATCCATAATTGTGTTCCAACACTGTTACATGGGTTACGAACTTCACCGTGAAGATTGCTGCATGTTTGATTTTCCAACATTTATTCCATACTTTGGCATGCCAGCTAATGCGCCACAGTCAGCATGCCACGCCCGTGCAGTAGCCATTTAAATCGCCTTGCTACTGGCATTTAAATTTGTCGGACTGAAAAAAATTCTACCATTTGAAAGGGTGTTGCCATAGACCATATCTCAATTTCATATTTTTTGAAAATTATTTTCATATTTTCATGGCAGTTTCTCCTCTTAAGTACTCTCTCATTATCAGATAAATAATTGTTGTAGAAGATGAGAGTAGTTTTGTATATCAGGAGATTAACCGGGTAGCTGCGGGGATCATGTTTCTTAAAGGCCCCTCTAAGCGAGAAAAATGAGAAGAAATCATCACTCACACAAACCATTTCATAATATATATCAACGCATTTGTGATCAGTTTATGCATCATCTATTTTTGGGGGTTTATATCATGGCAAAAATTTGACCCGTCACTGATACACGGTAAAGCCACAAATTTGACCCGTCACTGCTACCAGGTTAAATAATAATATTAACCTTGTCGCGCACGATGACACGTTTCGCGTCATCAAGGGTCCTGGCGCACGATGATGCGAAACATTATAAAAGTTTTAAAAATTGATTAAAAATTAAGTTTTCAGTGAAAGTTCATCAAATTTGGGAGCGTCATTTGTTAGGATAAGTTTCTTAATGGTAACAAATGGCAACCTTTCTAAGGAGCGTAGATGAGGACCGTGGAGCGAATTTTAGTTATCCTACTCTAACAGGAGAGGAAAAAATATAGTTTTCTTGGTGTAACTCGGAAACTAATAGGCATATGAGGGTTTTAAGGATACCATAAGAATCCTCACTAAATTCCGCTTCGAAACATATTCGGCTAAAAAAGATGGCCCACAAAATTTTGAGCTAGCAAGTGGGGAAGAGTTGATACTTAGAATTTATTGTCTACAATACTCTATACCAGTGTTTCTTAAAGTGTGGTCCGCGGACCCCCAGGGGTCCGTGGAATGTTCCAAGGGGTCCGCAGGATAATTTTTAATATCGATTTCAGTCAAATTTTCGGCCAAAACGTCATAAATTCCTATTTTTGTAGCACCAAATCCTGATGGCTTTTTACAGTGGCAAAGTCACATTGAAGATAAGCCAGTAATAAATAATTCAGTTGTAATTTCAGTATATTATGACCTGCAAACACTTTCAAACTCAAGAGGAAAATTATAATAATAAAGGGTCCGCTACATGAGTAATTTTAATAAAAGGGGTCCGCTGCACAAAAAAGTTTAAGAAACACTGCTCTATACGAAGACTTGAAACGAGTTTTAATTGTTTATTTTCCTCTATTTTTATTTGCGCGTGTTCTAGTATAAGTCTTTGTGAAGCCACTGATACCAAATATATTGGGGTACGATATATCTGTGAGGGTAAAATACGTCCGGGAATGTAGAGTATCGTGGCGGCAAGCAAGGCCTGTCAGGCCTGAGAAATGCATGGCGAGTGGAACAGAAGAAACTTATTGGAAACTTATGGTGCGTGAGAGGGTTAATTCAGGATGTATATATTGATAAGCAAAACATTTAAGATTTTTTTATTAATAATCTACTTAACCATAGTGGGTTCTGTACAAACTAGAAATAACAGGTGCAAAATGGGGCATTAAGTAAGGCTAACACTGGAAGTGGTTTCTAATGTCACACTGCAAATATTTCTCATAATTTTCTTTGCAATGAATGGAGGTAACCCTCAGAACTAAAGTAAGCATAAAAAAAATAGGGTTACCTGTTGATCATTTGCACAAAAAGTAAAACCTGTAACTTCTGCACAACACAAGAAGGTTACACTCATTAGAAGAAATCCTGCTTTTTTTTATATTCATAAACCCAACTGACCCCTTGGAAGCTCTGTGAGACCTGAGATTAGCTGTGCTTAGGCCTCACTCAAGCTCAAATACAAGTGTTTTCCATATTCAATGAATGTCCATCTATGGTGATCTTTGTGCCTCTAGTCTCCAGTTCCTGTGGTTCAGCCTGAAAGCGTGTCCGTTGTCTTGATGCCCTTGAAAAGTTGAATATTTATTTGTCCATCTGCATTAACAAATGGTTGCTGATATCGTGGAGGCTAAATGATTGAGGAATATTTTCTCTTGTAGGGTCATTCATTCTTAGCATTCACACCTTCAGGCCAAATTAAACTTTATATAATGAGTATGTGCTAAGATTTTTATGTCAAAATTGTAGTGAAAAATTACCAAGCCACGGTATAACTCTTATGAAGTACATATTAAAAATAATGATTTGGTATCACTTGAATAACAATACTTTAAACAAGGGAGGCACACAATGTTTAATAATTTCTCTGTTTCAAAGATTCAGAAAAAACTTCCTTTATCTCAAGAGTACTCTTAAAATGTTCCTGAAAATTTGAAATTAAACAACATTTCACTTATGTAAAAAAATTTTAATCGAGAGAAATATTACAAAGTGTGCCATAAAATAGATTTTGAAGGCAAACAGGCAGCTGGGCTACAGATTCCTCCATTCCTTACACTTTCCTATCATGTCACACACATTTAGTTGTATGTCATTTAAATTTTGTCCCTGAAAGCAAAGTGAAAACCTCCTGAATAGTTTACTTGCGTCAGCAGTGTTTGAGAATTCCATCAATTTTAATTAGTTTAATACCTGAATACCCTCATCTGAGGATGCACTACGGTGCTTGATAAGATACAAGCGAATCATTGTGTATAATATATTATATATATCTGAAATATTTCAGCTGTTCAGTGAACAACATGAGCTTTTACCCAACAAATTACAGGAATTTGTCTAGGAGAGACATGATACTGAATATCAGCATCAGCACTGAAAGTTATATTAGTTTAATGGTGGCCACTTCACTTAGGAAGATGGCACATATCACAGCTTTCACTTGCTGTCTGGTTAATGAAAGTACAGTGCTGGCAGGTCCAGGAGGTGGCAGCTGCTGCGGACTGTGTGCTGGGCCCCCCCGCACCCACCACGTCGGCCCCCTGGCCCTCAGTCAGGGCCTCTGCTCCTGAGGCCATTACCAGTTGCTCTACTGTTGCCCACTGCCCGGACTGCTTCCATTCCAGTGCGGCCGCACGGTTGTGTGTCTTCACCGCCTCAAGTAATGGCCCTATGTACTCCTGAAAGAGAAAGGTAACATCAAACACATGCACTGTGACTCAATGACCACCAAAGTGAGAGGAGTGTTTATTGTTGCACTGTTACTTTTTTAATAAATGTTTTATATAAAACCTTTTTAGACTAACCAATGTAATTGAGTAATAAATTTAGTTGTTTCCACAGGGTAACAGGCATCTACTACTACAAAATAAAGGCTAACATTATCCACTCACAAACCAATCACTGCAGAAGTAACTGGCTGTGGGTTCACTTCTAGGAGCCATAGCAAAATTTCTAATACAAAAGTAACAACTACTAACTAATGGGAAGGATATGCCAGGGGGCATGTCACTTCCGCAACTCATCGCCTCCACCCCGGATAGTCCATTTCAGCAAGCTTCCATGCAGCTACACTATCCATTTCAAGCCCCCTCCTAGCAGATTTGCTCAACTTGCCCCAGCCATGAGTTACATGGGAGTCCCAATGGTCTCCTCCACTCAGGGTACAAAACAACCCAATAAGCAGAATTGACTATGAGGTAATGTACCATATGCCTATATGGCTGCAGTTGGTGTTGAAGAAAGGAAGTTGAAGGTCTTGATTCAGTTTCATGCTTCAACATGAAGACATACCAGCGACACCATAGCTGGGCACGATAACAGAAAACCTTATTCCTGATAACCGATAACTGATAATGGAAAACCTTATCGGTGATAACCGATATTCGTTAACTGGAGACATAAATATAAGCGATACCCGATATAAATCCACAATTCCCATACTAGCTCGCGATAAGTAACGAAGATACTGATATATATTTAAATGAGTAGCGGATGGCCAATAACCCGATTTTGTTATCAGCGATAAAGTATCACGATAACTTATCGCGATAACGCCCAGCTATGAGCGACACCCCATGATCCTGTGAAGGCACTTAGTACCAAAGGCATCAACATGCCTCTTCAAGTAACTATTCAGTGTCCATGTCTCATAGCCACACAGTAAGACAGGGAGCACGAGTGACTTAAAGATTCAAATTTTTGTCCGTCTGCATAGATATCGACACCATAGACTCCTGCTGAGTGAGTCCATAACACCATGGCCAGGCCAATCTGTGAGTGATTTCCTGGTAAGACCCACCACTGTTATGCACTACGCTACCAAGGTATGTAAAACTTTTGGTGACCTCGATGTCCTAACCACAAGCATGAAGAGACTGAATTGTGTCTCTCTCTCTAAAAAGAGGATAAAAGATGAACTCCGGGGGACAGCATGAGCCAAGCAAGATGGCACCACTATAAACACTTGCCTGCACCAGAACGGGCTGGGGCTGACCATCAGGCCCCACCTAGAAAGCCTACTGGTGCCATAGACTGAACATAAAAAAATAAAATAAATAAGAAAATATAAAAATGGATGCACTCTCTCTCACCAACCCACAGGATGTATCCCCACAGTATGTTGACAAACCCCAGAGACACATTCCCCCCAGCCACATATAGGCCTTCCTGATTATCCCTTCATATATATATATATATATATATATATATATATATATATATATATATATATATATATATATATATATATATATATATATATATATATATATATATATATATATACACCCACACACACAGTATAGCTGACACAAATATAGAAGTCAGGGATTAAAATGTAACCACTATGTAAGCATATTTGGAAGACTGAACAAAATCATTTCCAAACCAGGCAATTTATAGTTATTGAATTGGTCAAGATCATCACAAAAATAGCCTCTGTGTGAAAATGTGAAAGCAGAATTGTGATAATTGTTAAAATAACAAAGAAGTTATGAAGAATAAAATCTTCGAAATTTACAAAGTAGGCTTAAGCCTTGAAATATTGCACTCCCCAAAACTACTGTCTTACTTGGAATCATTCCTCTATTGAAAAAGGTTTATGCATCATACCCTGAGGGGAAGCATGTCCATCGAAGCAATGTAGGTAAGCACGTGGAAGTCTGACATGGCTTCCAAGAACTGGTCATCCTTGAACTTCTTGAGATATGTTGCTAAGGTGTTGAAGTCCTGTAGGTGACCCTCCACCATTCTGTTGAGGACAAAGAAAATATTAACTATGATTATAGAAGGGTATGACTTGTTAATTAACCCTTTCCATATGGTGATGCTGACATCGGCGTCATGAAGCGCTAGTGCAATGTACGGTGACACCGACGTCATGAAGTGCCAGTGGCATATACAACAACCCCTATGTTGGCATCATAATTACATTTTGTTTTAGTTGTTGCTGAGTGATCCCATATTCTGTTCTGGCTGTACCTAGGAACTCCGTATATTGCCCTTGAGTTCCTATTTTGCTCCACCGTAGAAAATGCCTCAAGCCTGTTTATTTTATAGTAAAAAAAAATTTTTCTCACACACACACACACACATGTATGCACAGTATTTTCTGATGCATTATCGAACATCAGGCAGCTCGTCTACTGATGAAAACTGGCAGTGGATGCCTGTCTATTCTTTTTTATGGAGAGAGAGAGAGAGAGAGAGAGAGAGAGAGAGAGAAAAAAAAATAGCTTACCACCAAAGGAACAGGCTTGAGTCGTTTTCTGTGGTTTGTCATCCACACCTTCAGGGTGAGAGAGAATGAGAGAATAGAAAGGAAAATATTACTGATGTAGCTTCATATCTTGTGTGATATGAAAATTAGCCGCTGTAGCTCAGTGATGTATTGTGCTCTGCCATGACACATGAGTACCTGCTAACCACCTACACTGAACAGGAAGGGATCGAACTACGATCTTCCCAGGTGGAAATGAGCATAATACCGACTGAGCTACCACAGCTATGGGTTCAAGAAAAGTTGCAGTTGCGTCAAATCTTACTCTCCTTTCGTATCAGTGAGGTGTCAATCTTTTGACCCCCCCCCCTCTCCCCCCCCCCACACACACAAAAGACCCACCTCCGGGAGGACAGCCTTTCAGCCTTTTACTCCGTGAAATCTGTGTGTATTGCTGGTGAATCAGTGGGATATTTTCCATGCTCTTACGTCTGTGTCCTTCCCTTCCCTCTCCTCCACAAATCTATTTGTTTATCGCAACTAACATCAGAAAATACAATTCAGCAGATACATGTCATCTATGCATAATGCAAATTTCTCTATATTTATGCATACATCTCAAAATTATCAATTAATTTATGATTCTCTATATGCACCATTTAATCTTGCATATTTTAATATATAATACATGATGATTAAGTTGAGTTTGTGGCTTAAAACTTATTATATTCAGTAGCGACGTTTGAAATTTGGCGCACGCAGGCTGACCACATATGGTGCGGGGCACTGTTGTCGCCCGGCCGAAGTGAAGGGGTTAAACAAATTAACTCATCATGGACCAAGTTTAAACATATAACTTTCAAAATAACCTTTGTATGGCAACACACTCCTACCTGTTAGCCACTGGAAAACTGGCTTCATTCACAGCAAACGTATAAAGAGGTTCATTAGGCGTGGAAACAGGACAGTCTAAGAGCAGATATTCTACAGGTAAAGGTCTTCCTAAACGAATCACTTCATTGTTGTACTGGTCTTTTTCCTGTGGAAGAATAAAACAGAAATCAGATATACAGCAAATAGTACTTGGAAAAAATATATAAATAAAATTAAATAAATAAATAAAAATAAAATAAAATCACATTTCACTTTTCAATATCGATATGAACATGCATAAAACCTTGAATTTTGATGCTGTCAGACTTACCTTAAAGTACACATCTGGGACATAGTGTTCTGCAGTGGACTCTCTGATGTAGGCCAGCTCTGGGGCATCCTTGGTGGGTATGAGGCACTTGTCCCTCACCACAGACTGGCACTGGTTGCTTACCTGGTACCCCTCCATATGCACCTGTCATATGAGGACATGGACCATTAAATTTACCTGTATCTTGCTCAGGTTTCTACAGTAATAATAACTAATAATAATAATAGTTGTAATAAAGGAAGGAATTGAGAAGCCCTCACAAGTTAAAGAAAAGCACACAGATTTTTGGGTAAGGGCAGAAGCAAATGTAGAGCTTCATAAAATAAGCATCAGTGTATGTGCGAAGACAATGTACATGTTTCATCAAAAGGACCATGAGTAAAGCCAAGTAACTACACAAAGATGTTTCCCTTGCCTGGTTGTCCTGGTCTCCGGTGACTATGACTGTGACGAACTTTGACCCGAACCTTCCCTCTGGCGAGAATCTGCAGGGGTTAGGGTGGAGGTGCTGGAGGTAAGCAGCCATGATCACCTCGTGGGCGGAGAGGAAGTAGGTGCCAGCATGCCTCAGGTGCCTCACCGTACCATTGTTAGCATCCAAAGGAACTAGGTCAGTGAAGATCCACCCTACACATGTCAGTCCCAACCCTTTGGCAATCTGTGGGGAAATGATTAGAGGTAAGCATCTTGACCCTCCAGAGAGTCACTGCACTTAATTTTTTACAATAAAAGTAATAAAGGGGGGGGGGAGAAAGTTGCACAAGCTACTCTGGTTTTTAATAAAGAATGCTACTACCTCCACCGACACCGCTAAAGCTTGATGATAGGACATACATTAGAATTATACTCAGCTTGTATCTCTAATTCATTTAAAATATTACTGATGCCACATGCTAATTTATACTTAAGAATTTGATCAAGTTCTTTCAAGACTGTCAATAAAAAAGAAGAGTAAGACAAGACCTTTAAACATCCACTAACGACAAACCCACCACCACTGCCACTACCAGCCACAAAATGAAACACCACACCTACAACAACCACAAATGCAACATCCCTACCACAACCACCACAACAAACAAAACCCACCAACAATAACATTCAACACCAAAACCACCACCACCCACAACCTATAACAGGGTAGATCAGCACCTCATCTATCAGCTCCTTCTTGGGGTCAGGAAGCAGCTTGACGTGGTCCCTGGAACCTTCCTGCGGCGGCTCATACACGGCTGTCACAGTCGCCTTAATGCCCAGCGGCACGTCGAGGTGGGTCTCATAGCGACCATACAGGAACCCAAGCCTCTGGTGGCCTGTCACTCGCCAGTAGTTGAGGAAGCGCTCAACTAGGTTGGGGTTTTCAAACATGACATTATCAACATGGCGGTAGGACTGGCGGTTGAGTGTGATAGCTGACGGCTGGCACTTGGAGCATATACCCCTGGGCCACGGTGGATGGTCTTTACAGCCAGCCTTGATCCGGCAGTTGATGTCGTCCAGGCTGACAAACTTGCCCTGTCAAGAGAAGGAAAATGATTATGGTGACAATATTTCATGGGGTTCAACTCTTATGATATCTTAAATATTTAAGGAGAAAGGGATATATGTTCTGGATGACCATCTTCAGCCTCACCAAAGATATGGGTACTGTCAACCGGGGTGACTTCGGACAAAAAGTGGATAAAAAGTTGACATGTTGGTAAGTGGTAGGTAGTTGGAAGAAAGTAGATGATTTTAGTGTCAGAATTTGTCTTTTGCCTTCAAGTTTTCGAATAGGAATGTTGTTTTCTTGAGACACGTTGCTGTTTTGAAAGCAAGCACAATATGTGTTTTTGAAATTTCGTAAAAATTTACCCCCCTTGGAAAACTTCTGACTGGAACGATCTGTATTACACACAACATCAAAACTAGAGAAAACACTCAGAAACATGCTTAACTAGAACAGTTAGAATGATTCAGGGGTGCTTAACATATCCTACACCTGTAAATGTCACTTGAATGGAGGCATGTTGAAAAATGGCTCAAAATGGGGTGACTTCGGACATGTAAAAGACACCAAAAATGTGTTTGTAAATTACAGTGCAGATGATATGTGGGACATAGATGAAGAAGACATAGTCAAATTCTTAGAAGAACCTCAGTTAGATAAAAGGGAGTAAAAGATGTTTAAATTGAAAGTCTATCAGTGGCTATAGGAGTTGTAGGTACTTCTCATAAAACAATGTTTTTGTTCACATGTGAAAGTAATACTGTTTTATTTTCACATATTTTTTAAAAAGCCAAGAAGGCAAAATTATATATATACATTTTTTGGTTTATTTATCATTCACTTTGGTTAAAAAAAATATTTTGATTTAAGCAATCATATAAAGTAGATAAATAAGCATACAAATAAATTTCTAGTGAAATGCATCATAATAAAATCTGATAAATGAGATGTAAAATAGTGTGCACTTCAAAGAGCCCTAACACTTGAATGTTGCCCTAACATTATAAAAATTTCTTGTGGTGATTATGTGATCATTAAGCTTCCCCCCAAAAAACTAAAACTGTGCTCTACATCTTAATCGTTTTTTTGTAATAATATTTTTTTTCAAAATTATTGACCATTTTTCAACTCCCAGCTACTACTGACCTGAAATGTGGGAACTTCTTTCCCAAGATTTTTGCCAATTTATTTTCCCGGTTCAACAGTGTACGAAGTCACCCCCGGAATGTGCGAACAGGCTCATATACGTAAACCCAATGAAATACAGTAATCCCTCACCATATCGCGATTCACTTATTGCGGCCTCGCTGTATCGCAGATTTTAAAATTGTAAATATTTAGTTTCGTATCGCGGATTTTTCGCTATATCGTGGTATTTTGATATATTTATTATTTTACAGTAAAAGAAGCATTTTCCTGCCTAAAAAAATTGTAAACAATATAAAAAAAATTAAGAAAGTATTAATAAGAACATATTAAAATAATATTAAATTGAAATAAAATATGTAGCTCACAGCAGATGAGTAGGCAAAGACTCGCACGTATGTAAAACACAGCTACGGCCGCTTCCGCTTGAGCTAGTTTGTCCACGTGTGATCGCACACGGCACACTATTGGCTGATGGATGGGAGGCGACCAACCAGAGCACTGTGTTCTGTATCCTGGGCGCTGATTGGCTCAGCGACCGTAGCATTTGTTGGTTCGTCAGTGGTTAGCTCGGAGACAAAGGGAGAGTGTGTTACAGCTTGCTACCGTTAAATGCTTGAGAAATTGGCAGTGAGGACCCAGACAGGATGAGGCAATGACTACACTTGAACAAGACTAAAGTCCTAAACTTGCTCAAAATGATTACTCCAAGCTTATCTAGTTTCGTGGAACTCTTTGCGGTACTGGAATAAACACGTGGAGAGCTACTGAACCGACCAGCTAATACGCTTTTCTTCTTCTTGTGACCACAAATTAACGACCACATGAGTAACCGACATGTTGGTGACAATGTTTGACTAGAATTTCGATGAGTTTCCCGTGAAATGCAGACGACTTTGAATCTCTCGAGAAACTAGTGGTTGGGTGACCTTATTCACATGGGCTGAGGCGAGATTCACAGAGATATGTGTGCTTATATAAATATATATAAAATATAATATATAAATTATATAAATAATAAAATAAGTATAAGGTCGCTACTTCGCGGATTTTCGCCTATTGCGGGGGTTCTGGAACCTAACCCCTGCGATAAACGAGGGATTACTGTATAGCCACTGTCCGAAGTACCCCCAGACATGGGGTGACTTTGGACACTCATATTTTTTCACTTAGCACAAAAACTATTAAGTTTTGTGAAAATGTTGCACCATGCAATGATAGCCCTTAACAATACAGAGTAAATGCACACTCAGCATAGATCCTAGGCCTAGAAACAAAAATTTCATAAGCAAAAAACCTTGGGGTTTGAAAAAAGTAACAAACTGAACTTATGATACTGATAATTCATGAAGAGAATTGTTCATCCCAGTCCACTCACGTTTTACACAAGTTGGTAAAAAGTAGCATAAATTCAATTTTGTGAAAGTATTTCAATAAGGAATACAATAAAAGTCCAATAATCCGAATGCCATAAAACACACTGCTTATATAGATCTTAGAGGAGGATAAATGAAGACTATAGTGAAACCAAACTGTCGAGTCCGTTTTGACGTTGGCTTCTGCGGATCCATTTCTCCCCTCTGCTCTGCCACACAGTCCCAACACCTTTTTTTTCCTCTCATATGTTACCTATAGCTTATATATGAGAGGAAGAGATAGGTGTTGGGACTGTGTGGCAGAGCAGAGGGGAGGAAAGGACCCGTGGGAGCCTACGCCAGACTGGCCTCGATAATATACGAGATGTCAAAACAAAGGCATCCACGTTCACCCACCTTGTCAACACCTGAGGTCAACTTGCGCAGGTAAGAGTTGAAGGAGAGGTGCTTGATGTTCTGTTCCTTCAGGTAATTCTCATCCCAGGGGTCGAGTGGGATGCAATGCACACACTTGTTGCTTGCCCCATGACGACACCTTAAGGGGGGGGGGGGGAAAAAAAAAATATCTGGCTAATAAACAAGTTGCATTCAACCACACAACATTTGTATGGTCCTACTTTATATCTGTCATCCAACCGAAGAGCTGAAGTATTGTTACCTATTTTGGATAATTTCACTTAATGATTCTTTATCACTTTGGCACTTTATCATACTAGAATTATTCTGCTATTGAGCATCTTAATGCTCTGATAGCGAGACAATTCTACCTGTCAATCTATCCATAGCTCTGACACCCTGCTCCCTGCCATTAAGGGGTGGCCATGGCAGTCTCCAGTTATCTCTCATTTACTTCCACCTCTCTTCTTCATGCATATCTCAATCTTATCACACTTCCTTACCAGTGGTGTCCCTAATAACCCCTGTCTTTCTTCATCATGCACACATCATGCACTGTGATAAACATTGCAGGGGAAAATATACACAGATATCAGCCAACCCAATGACACTCACAGCTGTGAGTTCATATTCCTGGGGATGCGGCCGTCCTCCTTTGCCAGGATGCAGTCCACCTCATCCTCCACCGCCTGACTCTTGATGCTTGATGCTACCTGCTGTGTGCTGCTTGAGGAAGAGCTGCTCTTCACTTTATCCTTCCTGCTGCTAATGCTGTTGTTGCTGCTACTGCTAGTACTGGGAAGGCCACTGCTTGTGCTGGGGAGGCTGACACTGCTGCTAGAGGATGGGTGGCCAAATACCTCTGTCACCTTACTCCTGTTGCTGGTAGTACTTTTCCCTGGCAAAAAAATGGTGAAAAATGAAGCTCAGAAACCACTTTGAAAGTTTTTTACTGTCAGACTTACTCTATGGTGCTCACTCACATTTTTGCACGTACTTATTTAGCAAAATGGCAAATGGCAATAAGGTTGGAATGTAACAGAAACTTATATTTCATGGAAATGTGTTCACAATTTGTAACAAGCAAGTGTCATATATCACAGCAGCCACTATAAATAAAATTTGCCTGCACCACCAATGGACTGGGGTTGCCCTAGAGGCCCCTCAAGAAAGCATATGAGCACAATAGGCAGTAGGTGAAAAAAAAAAAAAAAAAAAAAAAAAAAAAAAAAAAAAAAAAATAATAATAATAATAATAATAAAAAATAAATAAATAAATAAAATAAATAAATAAATAAATAAAAAATAAATAAATAAATAACAACCCTACTAATAGGTTGCAACTTATAGAATAAATCAACAAAGAAAGAGGCACTTTGTCAGATAGAAATTCTCATTACTGAGGAAGGGTACTATATGAAATTACTGAGAAAACACAGGGTAACTGTTTGGGTTATAGTTAGGTTAGTTAGGGATGGGGGAAGAAGCAGGATGACCACAGCATGCATGAATCAACCTATTCACCTCACTGTTCCTGTGACAGGACTACCGTCTGTCAGCATAAACTAAAAACAGTAGTAATGTTTCTTGGTTGAGTGAAGTAAGGATGAAAGCAAGAGCCACAATCTCACCTTCACTGCCAATTTTGTGCAAAAAGAGCATGTCCCCATGGTTCAACTTGCAGCCCTTGAGGGTCTTTCGGTTGGATGATGCAATCTCTGTCTTGAGGTCTCGGGATGTGGACAGGGAAAAATCAAAGGAAGAAAGTTCATACAGTTCATGGACTTTCTCATACAAGGTCTTGGTGGTGTCCGTGGGCTTCACCTCCACTCTCTTGGTGCCATCTGCTGACTGCACACGAATGATCTGAAATAATTCACAGGACATGAGTCATTGTTCCCTTGCGGCTTTAATAAGCTGTATTTGTAGCAATACAGGAATAATGGCATGAACAGAGAAAAATGGCCCAACAGTGTCCTGCAACTGAGCAGTGATCCTCACCCCCTGCCCAAATAAGGTATTTATCTATTACAGGACTCGTCACTACAGTGTTTGCTACTATTTTTTTTTTTTTACCTGAGTGGTCTTATAGTACTGTCCGTCTCTGTAATAATTTGTTGAAAATTGTTTACTAGTGCGAATTTTTTCCCCTTTACTTACTCACTGCAATCGAATGTTGTACAGTTATTTACCGATCAGCTAAGCAAACCAGTCACTGTTGTAGTTATTTACTGAGGAGCTAAGCAGAATCTGTAAAAATATTAACCAATTACTACTTAACCAGTCAAGAACTAAAACTAAAAACAAATAATAAATAAAAATAAAAAAAACAACCAATAAAAAAAAAAAAAAAATAGTAACCTTGTGAGTTAAGTGACAGTAAGACAAAGCCAATACTGCACTCTGCTTGGTAAATTGCCATTCTGATACACAAAGGAAAGCTCGATCTTGTGCATGTGCTAAGAATAAATCTATCTACTTTTATTTCCTACCCTTTTTTGTAATCCTAGATGCCTTATTCTACATATCAAAATCTGAGTGGATATTTACCAAGTAAAAAGCATTTTAGGTCTGCTGTCACTATTTTATAGGGATAGGCTGCTATCTCTTAGGCAAAGGTGGGGTTCTGTTAGTTAATGATGAGATCTTAAGAACGAAGTGGAGGTAAATGCTTTTCATGACTTTGCTAAGCTGCTTAGTAAATAAATTTTTCACTCTGCAGAAGTTCCTTCCATCACCCCTCAGTAGCCTCAAAGGCCTTAAAGATGTTGACCTTTAGATATATGGCCACTCAAAGCCAATCATTTAGTCCATGCACACCCACAAACATGTTTCCTGAGGCACTTGACTCTGGAATAACTTTCATTGATGGGCTGGCGTGCCAGAAATTCTTGACTGCCCACGTATAAGGTCATGCCTATCGAGGCTGATTATTATGTGCATGGGGTAGCCAACCAGGTGAGAAACCAAGCTGCCAAACACAAAACAGAACACTTACAATACTACACAGTTGGAGAGTATACCTGGCCAGCTGCACAATGAAATTATTTATATTCGATCAAGGTAATATATCAAAATACTCATTTAATATCGCTAACCTGTGAACACAAAACAATGCATTTTGATTTTTTTTTTTTCTGTGTATTACTCTTACATGATATTCTTCCAGAGGAATCAATGTATGAATGAAAAATATCATTCAAAGGTTAGAATATCCCCTTCACCCTTTCACACACCATGATGTGATTCACGGCAAAACAGAATTGGCTACATCAGTTTTTGACTCGAATCGCATCAAAAACTTTAAAAAATTCGCCAAAAATAAAGTATCTTTCAGAATCACGTCAAATTTTTTTGTGTCAAAGATCCAAGCTAGACCTATAAAATAAACTGATTGTCGACTCTCTCGTGCCGTTGGATTTGAAGCGATAATTGCCCGTGGTTTAGTTGCCTCTCAGCAGGCAGCCTGTGAGCGCGACTGTCATCCCTTTAAATTGTCGGTAAACTTCGCTATTTATTTGCATTTCTTGTCATTTTTTTTCTTTCCTAAGGCAGAATAATCTCTTCCCAAACCAATGATAAATAATAATGCCAGGAATAAAGAATACTCGTGGGTGAAATCGATAACATGATAAAATTTTTCACTGCACGGTCAGGCCATTCCGCGAGGCTGAGAGCCCCAGACGGATGTCGCAGTGGAAAGAGAAACTTATCAAACTTTTGGTGCATGAAAGGGTTAATGACGATGATGCCGTTGCCGTCATATAGTTCTATCAAACGTGGGCAACGAGCATGACGACAGCGCCGGAGAGCGAGAAGCTATCTGGAATTTGAAGGCCGCATGTAACTAGGTTTCTACCTGGGGAAAGTAAACTGTGGCAACCCTGATGTCACACTGGCCCTGTGTCCCGGGGTAATGGGCTCCCTCCCACCAGAGGTTCATGGGCCAAGAGGTGCGCACCAAGGTCATGTGCAGCTATAGCGTATGCCTCCAACTTTACCTACCTTTACCTAATTGCCAACTGTACCCAATGTTGATTGGGATAAAAAGATGTCTTGTTTATCTCAATGCATACTGGGGTGTAGCTTACAATTAGGGATCATTGAGGTAAAAAGATGGATTATAATCATTGGGGGTCCCTCAAGCTGTTTTCCCTGCAATCTCTATTTAGCAGAGCCTCCTTACTTCAGAGATGCAGTACTAGCAGTTGTAGCCTCTTGTCTAGAACTGAAATATCTAGTTCCTTTTAATATGGGGCAACCTTTCCTGAGACATTCCTCTTTTGCAATGCAGGAATTACTGAGCAGTGGGTGAATGTGCATTTTTTTCCTGACAAACATCTTAGGTTTCTCTCTGGACCATGGTTTAGCAATTACTGACAAAAACAGGGGTTAGACCTAAAGACACATGTTTGACAAGGCTTTCATAGGAGTTACGGGCAATTCCATGGGTACTTTAATGTTACTTGTAGTGGTTTGACAAAACTCCTGTACCATGGATGTGAGAAAAACAATCATGAGGACCTAATTCATTTCCTTATCGGCCTTGGGAAATAATTGGCGTGAGATAAATAGATGTGAGAGAAAGGACTGCTGTGAGAAAAATGGTGGGGAAATATAGAATTGATGTGAAAGAAATATTTGATGAGATACTGTTGACGAGAGAAATAGTTGTTGAGAGAGAAATTGATGATGTGTGAAATAGATGTGAGAGAAAGGGTTGATGTTAGAAAAACAGTTGAGAAATATTTAGGTGATGTGAAAGAAATATTTGTCAAGAGATATAATTCATGTGAGAGAAATAGTTGACAAGAGAAAGCTGCTGTGAGAAAAAATGATAGTAATTCTGGAGAATCACTCTGCGCCTCTAAAATACGATATTATGCCTCCATATTATGGTTAAGGGACTAAATACATGTCCCTTAATCATATCATGAAGGCGCAAGTATTTAAAGTAAAGAAAAAGGCAAAATTAATCCCCTTCCCCCAACGATCTTGGGGGACCTGCGGGAAGTCGGGGTATTAGGGTGGGGGAGCATATTTAAACTTCTCCAACCGAACTTTACGATCCGCGGCTGCCGCCAGAGGAGGCTACGCTTTCGTGAATATTATCCCCTATTTTCAACAATAAATAGTCCTTGAATTGGATTTTGAAAGTGATTCCATGATTGTTGAACGTTTGTAGAAAAGATATATAACGAGCTAGTGATGTTTCATAAGGTAGGTAATGAAATACTGGCACGGTACTAAAACGAATCTTAACCATTATCTGTTATTTCTTATCATCACTTGTAGACACAGTATATGTTTGATGCGCCGGTAAAACTAGAGTAGTACGACAGTATGCGATACCTTGGAAAGTTATTATTGCCATGGGAGCAATATTGGAGGTGCGTAGTGATTCTCCATATTTATCAAATTGATAATGTGAGAGGTGGCAGCATCCTCACAAGGGTTAAATAGGGAACAGAAGTGGAACCAACAAAGGAAACAGTCCAGCCCTTTAGTAGGCGTTGGATAAGCCTTTAACATAAGAACATAGGGAGACTGCAAGAGGCCTAATGGCCTACACAAGGCAGCTCCAGGCCTACACAAGGCAGCTCCAGTCCTACACAAGGCAGCTTAAGTCCTACACAAGGCAGCTTCAAGCCTACACAAGGCTCCCCCTGTGAAGTCCTTGTTGAGCAGATGTTTATTCTTTGTTTCCTGTTCCTTTGTTCTTTCTTTTTGCCTTTTCCTGGATATGACTTCTAAGTTCTTGTTTTTCTTTTGCTGGTAGTCCAGTCTTTTCACATATTCTTTCCTTGTTTCTACTTCACCCACGCCTATCACTGACACGCCAGGAGACCTCTCACACACACACACACACACACACACACACACACACAATAAAAATAAATAATGCATGACACTTCAAATACAAGACACCTTAGAATAAAGGACACAGGATAAATAAACAAATGCCACACACAGGACATGAAATAATGGACACAAAAATAAACAAAATGTAGGACACACACATACACACACACACTCCACATGAAAAGACAAAAAAATAACACTGAGAGGACACGTAAGTCAACCACTCAGTATTCTCAGCTCCCAGATATCTACGGCTGCTCTGGTGCTTCTCAATTGCTCATGCTTCCCTCTTTTGATGATTTAAAGGCTCCAGTGTCCTAATGTTGAGGTTAAATAGGAGAAATATGGACGAAATACTCACCATGGCAGCGAATGTTGGGATCTGTCTGTGTCCACGGTCCGGGATTCATAGACGCCAGAACCCCTGTTGCCAGATTATCGTACTCAGAGCATCGTATTTACCGGTTTCTGAGCCATTACTATTGCCAGGAAACACCAATAATTAACCATTTCAACGATAGCTGTATACGAAGCCAGTTATTAGGGTAGAGGAGACAGTTTATGGGTCGGAAATCGGTAGACAGTAGAGGCCGAGTACGACAATCTCGGCCCTCTGAACCCATAACAAACACCTATAATTTCCTTTAGTTTTGTGTTGCTGCTACATGCTGGGCTCTCCCATTGTGGTTTTGTTCTATTTTTTGGTATACTTTGTCATATTTCGTTGTCTGCCCCCGTGTTTTCTCCCTTCAGAGGCGTGGAATCCTGCAATTATTTTGTGCTTTTCATGCATGGTAAATATTTATGGTTAATTTGTTTTATTTTCCCTCAACTTATCTTTGCGAGTGAAGTTCATAGGTTGCTGACTGCTTGATATGATGATAGTTACTTGATGATTTTTATTTATAATGTCCATTTATTAACCCACAACAAACACCGGCGGCTACAGAAAACAGAAGAGCATCGCGTTATTGCCTTCGAAGCCTCTCCGTGCGTCTGCAGAGTGGTTTGCGGAGGTTTTGTTGTGGGTTCAAACTCCATGTCCCTGACGGGGGCACGGCGCCTATACTCTGCAGCTTGTGCATGTCATCTCCGAGGGCAAGAACACCACCCGGGCCTGCATGATGACACCTCCAGGCAATGCTCCGCCAGACACAAAGAAAATACGATGAAAACATAGAGGCTTAAAAAAGTTATAGGAAGCAATGGATAAATGGTATGATTAATATCCTAGTGGGCGGGAAAGATGGCACGCGGCGGATTGAGCCAACGGTGATATACTACCATGTGAAGGTCAGGCAGTGGGCCAAGACTATGGTACACAGATGTATAATGATGCATAACTCACGTTAACACCTATTCACTACTACTACTACTACTACTACTACTACTACTACTACTACTACTACGTACTACTCCTACTACTACTACTATTGCTAATTACTACTACTACTACAATTAATAATAAAAATAATAATAATAATAATAATAATAATAATAATAATAATAATAATAATAATAATAATAACAATAATAATGATAATAATTACCCTATCTTAAATGGGCTACTCCTCTTAATTCGGTGTGGGCTACTCCATATGAGAATTGAGAACTCTAGCGTGTTGTGTATTTTGTTTTGTTTTGGTTCAGTCCTCAACATCTTTCCCCTTCTATTCTTCCTCCTCCTCATCATCATCTTCATCTGGAACACACGAGTGATCACTAGGTAAAGTTGCCCCTCAGTGGTGCACCTCTATTCTTATCACCATTACCGTCATCACATCGAGATTGGCGCGCCATCACCATCTCCACCACCATCATCTCGTTCACTATTTTTTTTTTGTAGAATAATCACCATCGATTTCGCAAGCGGCCCCGCACACAGCGACCACCTGCACCAACACATTATCATTATTAAGTTTATATTCCACATAATTTCCTCATCCCTGCAGTTGAATCTCTCTCTCTCTCTCTCTCTCTCTCTCTCTCTCTCTCTCTCTCTCTCTCTCTCTCTCTCTCTCTCTCTCTTCTTGATCTTGATAATAATGAGCGGGGCACCTATCAGATGCATAACGCGAATATTTGTGTTGGCTGTTGGGGTACAGGGGAGCCGAATGTGCAGAGGGGGGAAGTGAATTAAGTGTGTGTTGTGGTGACAATTAATCAAGTGACGTGTATTTGTTTTCTGAGTCTATTGTACCGCAGTCTAAAATCTGTTAGGGGAGGCTGTTCCAGTCACGTATGGTGCGTGTTAAGTATACAAATATGAGTGCTTGTATGCGTCAGTGTTAAAGTGTGATATATTTGGGATTTTTGGTTGTGTGTGTTTCGAGTACGTTAATTGACTGTTTGCGTTGTGTAAGTATGTATGTGAATCAATGTCAATGTGAGTGTTTGTGATCTTGTACATAAGTGTAATTAAGTCTGCATGTGTGCTTGTCCGCGTCTGTGAAGAGGTTCTGTTTATCTGTTGTTTGATCCGTGTTGGGGAGAGAGAGAGAGAGAGAGAGAGAGATGTTGTTGTTGATTTGTCCTCCCAGGGGAGGGCACGGGCCGGCGGGCCCGTCAGAGGATGTCTTCAGTTTTCAGCTTATCGAGGAGGTGGGAATTTTGCCACCACCTCTGCTAGGGTGGAGTCTTGGGTGATGCTCACTCGCTCTGCTGCTGTCTGGGGAGCCGTGTCGTCGTCAGGGTGGAGCTGTGGGCCGGGCGGGTGCAGCGGGGTGGTGAGGGGGCACTCCAGGATGTAGTGCAGCAGAGGTTTCCGGGTGGCTTGCCAGCAGTGGGGGCAGGGTGGGGTATCCTTGTTTGCCACCTCCTCGTAGCAGGCAAACCCGAGTCTGAGGCGGCGGATGGAGGCGAGGATGGTGTTGGGTGTGGTGTTGGGGAGCTGTATGACAGGCTTGTGGTGGGTGGCCGTGCTGTACCACGAGGCAGAGGCAGAGCCCTGAGCCAGGACGGCCTCGTGTTCTAGTCGGGTGAGTGAGAGGGCCGCCTGGGATGCTTTGTTCTTAATGTAGGACAGGCTGGGGGCAAGAGGGAAGGTGATCTGTGGAAGGGACCGAGCCGTGGCAGCAGCACGGTCAGCCTTCTCGTTCCCTCTCAGACCAACGTGGCTTGGCACCCAGTCCAGGATGATGTTCTTGCCCAGTGAGACAAGGGTGTTGGCTTCATGGAGGATGGTGGTTATGAGCCGAGTGTTGTCTCTGACGCTCATTGCCTGCAGGACCTTGAGGGCTGACAGCGAGTCAGGTGGATGATGATGGTGGTGTTCATATCGGCAGTGGCGTGACGCAGGGCACAGAGGATGGCTGCCAGTTCTGCCTGCAGGATGGAGACTTGCGGTGGCAGGCGCCACAGTCCTGTCTGGGTTCCGCACACGAAGGCAGCCCCCACAGACCCATCGGCGCCCAGCGAGCCATCGGTGTAGTGGTGGCTGGCAGTCCTGTTGTCCATCGAAGCCACGCGCTGCAAAGCCTCTTGGCGGAGGGTGATGGGGTGAGAGGCCCTAGGAGCTGAGGTGGTAGGGAGGCTCATCTGGAATGGACCAGGAACCCAGGGTGGAGGGGAGTGGTAGCCAGGGTGTGGCAGGTCTGAGCCACTGCAGACAAGCCTCTCCACTTCCAAGTGACGGACTGCGTCGGCGGCATCATGTATCCAGTCCCCGTCTGGAGTGGCTTGTGGTGGTCTCTGGAAGGCATGAAGCAGCTGTGTGGAGACTGTGCCGTGTAGTTGCTGCTTCATGAACTTCCCAACTACAGTGGATGTTCGGGCAAGGATGCGGTGGTGGAGTGATGGGAAGCCACTTTCCAGGCGAAGGTTGGTCAGGTGGGTCCATGGCGGGGCTCCTAGAATGACCCGGAGAGCGTCATTTTGTGCCACCTCTAACTTCTTTGTGAGTGCAGGGGAGAGCGAACACAGGCAAGGAGCGCAGTAGTCTATGATAGACCGTATGGCGTGTGTGTAGAAGGCGCGTAAGACACGATAGGATGCCCCCGTGTTTTGTTTGGACAGAGCTCGCAGGATGTTGGTGCGAGTTGCTGCGCGCTCTCTTAGATAGCGTACCTGAGTGCCGAACCGAAGGTGACTGTCCAGCCAGACACCCAGGTACTGGTGGGTGGTAGTGTAGGCGAGGTCCTGGTTTGCTATTTGGAAGGGCCGTTCAGGGGAAGGCATGCCAACTGGCATGACCTTGGACTTCTCAAAGTTGATCTTGAGCCCTAGTTCTGTGCACTTCCTGTTGAGCTGGTTGAGGGCGTGTGGAACTTGATGGAGACAGGTTCGGTGGTTCAGGACTAGGGCAAGGTCGTCAGCATAGCAGAGGAGCTTAGCCCCCTCTCCGTAGTCAACGCTCATCAGCTCCTCCATGAGAACGTTGAAGAGGAAGGGGCTGAGGATACTGCCTTGAGGTGTGCCATTGATGTGGTCGAAGCGCCTCGAAACATGTCCCTGGAAGCGGACTTGCCCTCCACGGCCATGGAGAAACTCTCTCAGCCATGCAAGGAGTCTTCCCCCGATCCCCTTGCGAGCAAGGGCAGAGAGGATTGCCAGAGGGGAGGCTAGCTCAAATGCTTTCTCCAAGTCCAGGAAGACAGCAATACCCCGGCCTCTTCGCATGTGGGTGAGGAGGGTAACTACGCAGTCAGTGGCGCCTCTTTGTGGAAGGTATGCAAAGAGGGATGGGTGGAGGTCAGCTGTTCGCCACTGTAGGCGATGGAGTGCCATACGTTCTGCTGTCTTCCCTAAACAGCTGAGCAGTGAGATTGGGCGCAAGGAGCCGGGATCTTTGGGTTTTGGGATGGGCTGAATCACTGCTGTCTTCCAGGCTTGGGGAATGCGGCTTTCTGACCAGGAGAGGTTAATAAGGTGTAGTATGGTGCTCTCGCCCTTTGAGCCAGCATGTCTAAGCATGGAATAGGAGATTCCATCTGCTCCTGGAGCTGTGTCGCCACCACGTTTGAGGCAGCCCTTCAGTTCCTGCATGGTGAAGGGAACATCAGCTGCATCAGGAGTTGTGCAGGCTTCCTCCACAAGAGCTGCCCTCCCTGCTGCCAGAAGTTCCTGCATCTCCCTGGTGGTGTGTGGGAGTTGGTGGGGCGAGGTGCGGTCTGCAAAGCTGGCTGATAGTCGCTCAGCTTCTTCTTGTGGGTTAGGGTGAGTTGGTGGACAAGGGGGGCAAGGGCGAGAGACAGAGCGTAGTTTGGTCCACATCTCCCCCAGGGTGGAGTGTGCATCCAGACCCTGGCACCACTGGAGCCAGGCCTCTTCTCGTAATCGCCGCTTGGTGACGCAAGCGTGTTTGGCGACAGCCTGCAAGTAACGCCTGTTGGGGGAGGTGGGGCGTTTGCGGTAGGTTTTCCTGGCTGTGTTGAGGCGGTAGTTGAGCTCCCGCACTCGTTCACCATAGATCCAGTGATCTTTGTGGAAGGTGCCTGAGAGCCTCGTTAGTGGTATGGCCTCGCTGGCAGCCTGTTGGAAGGCGTGCGTTACGTGGCTCTCTAGCACCTCCAGGTCGGTAGTGGCAGGTGGAGTTGCGAGTGCCCTATCCAAGGCAGAGGTGAAGGCGTTCCAGTCAGCTCGCTTGATGTTGTAGCGAGGAGGAGGCAGCTGGGGTTGGGGCAAGTTGTCCAAGGCTAGGTGAGTGGTGACACCAAAGTGATCGCTGGTGATGGTGGGGTGGACAGACCAGGAGGCCACAGGTCGTAAGGGTGTGGAGATGAAGGAGAGGTCGAGTCGCCCGCCCCTGATGTGAGTTGGCTGAGAGGTGTCGTTCAGTAGAGCTACTCCTCGTGCTTCTTCCAGCAGCTCTGCGATGTGTCGGCCTGCTGTGTTGGGAGGAGAGGGAGACTCTAGGTGAGGGTGGTGGCCGTTGAAGTCTCCCCCTATGAAGGTTGGTTCTTCGCTGGCTGCTGTGAAGAATTCTCCCAATTCAGGTGTAGACTGAGGTGGCGCATAGATGTTGAAGAGGGTTAGTGGAGTTGAGTGCAGCTGAATGATCACGCCTTGGACTTCCACCCGGTCGCCGCAGTGAGGTGGTGCTGCTAGCTCCTGGCATGCAATGTGGTGTCGTACAAGAATGGCACACCCACGTGAGGCCCCATTTATTCTGGGCAGTAGAAAGGATTTGTAGCCTGAAATTCTGAAGGGGGTTTTGGGCAAGAGCAGTGTTTCCTGGAGCATGAAGACATCGATGTTTTCCAGTTTCCCAGTTTCCATCAGTGTTGGTAGCTTGGAGTAGGCTCCAAGGCAGTTCCATTGAAGGATGGTAATGCCTTGGGTTTTGTTCCTTGGGTTGGGGTCTTGGGTCCTGGTGCAGGCTGGCTGGGTGGGCGGTGAGGTGTCTTGTAGGTGCGTGGAAGGGAGGATGACTCTATGCGGACTCTCATTACCCGGACAGGTGATGGCTTCCGGGGCTGTCGAGAGCGCTTGGAGATTAGCGTCTCCATTGCGTTCGTCACCGTCTTCTCCATGGCCTTTTCCAGGGCGTCCTGATCCACATCTTTCCCTAAGAGTTGGGCAATGCTGGTGGCTACTCCCAGGGCCAGTTGCTTCCCAAACTCTTTGAGGTCTGCTGTTGTGAACAGGGGCTCCTGAGGTGGAAGAGGCAGGGGTGCTGTGGCAGACGGTGTTGCTGGAGTTGTTGCTGGAGTGTGTGTCGATGGTGTGGGTTGTCTTGGAGGCGGCAGAGGTGGCGTAGGCGTCGGAGTCGGTAGTTGGGGGAAGTCGGCCTGGGTTGGAGGTGGTGGTGATGGGCGATTTGAGGACTGCTGTTGTCCCCACACAAAAGTGCCTGGAGGTGCTGGGGATACAGTAGTAGTCTGCTGCTCCTTTACCCAGTTGACCTGGAGTTCCCTGCCATGGTGGATGTGTGACAGTCTTACTGGACAGGAAGGATTCCAGGCGTGGTGGGGGCCTCCACAATTTGGGCAGCGGTGCGTCACATCCTCCTTGGCTTTGTAGCGGGTGAGGCATCTCTGGGTGTCGTGCTGCCCACTGCATACACCGCATATCGGGTTCCTGCTGCAAGTCGCCCGGTGGTGTCCAAACTTCTGGCAGCGGTGGCATCGTAGGGGTTCGGGCACATAGGGGCGGAGGTAGAACGTTCCCCAGTTGCCTAGGGTGAGAGACGGGATTAGCGGGCCTCTCAGAGTTACCAGCACTTGCCTTGTGTCCTCCTTGTGGCGTGAAGTCTGGCAGCGCACCGCTTCCTCTACCTGGGGATGGCGCTGGAGGATGGAGAGAGGGAGACGGAGTGGGTATCCCATGACGATACCTTTGGTCACCTGGGTTTGTGGAGCGAGTTTGATCACCCTGATGGAGGCCCCAGGATCGTTGGCTGTCTCCTCCAGGAAGCGAAAGCTGATTTCGTCGAGCGGAATGAGGACTGAGCTCCCGTCTCGACCCATGCGGTTGTGCGTCTTGAGAGAGGGTTCCTCGTCCTCCAGGGCTGCCACGGCGTCGTAGCTGCAGGGGAACTCGGCCTGTGCTGGTACCCTGAAAGCAGGATAGTTGGATGTTGGTGGGGCTGAGGGGGCCACTGTCACTGTTGGAAGGGGAAGGGGAGTGGAGCGAGATGCAGGGTGGAAGGCGTTTCCCTTCCGCTTGTTTTTGTGTGAGACTAGGGTGAAACCATCATCATCTTCCTTATTTAGGTCATGCTGGGTAGGGTTAGGGGGGAGGGCAAGGGTTGTCACAGGGGGTGAGGCTGTAGCGGCAGGGGTGGATGCAGAGGCAGCTTCACAAGCGGTGGAGGTGGAGGTGGATGCACGGCCGGCATCACAAGCAGTGGAAGTGGGTGCTAGGGCAGAACCACAAACGGTGGAGGAAGCAGGGTCGGCATCACAAGCGGTGGGAGGGAGTGCAGGTGAGGGATCGCTAGCGGTGAAGGTGGACCCAGAGGCAAGGGCACCGTTACATGCGGCAGGCTTAACAGAGGCAACCTTCTCACCTGTGGCGTCCATGTCTTCGTGGGTACGTGCAGCCTTGGGTCGTCCTGGGGCAGGGGGGGCGGCAGGGAGTCCTTTGGAGGGGCTGGAGTGGGAGGGGTGGTCGCTGGAAGCGGCAGACGAGGTGGAGGAACGGCGGTGATGCTTGCCCTTGCCGACTCCTAACTGCGTGTTCCTGGGCACAGGAGGGCGGTGTTTACCCATGGTGGCCACCACGGGTGCCTGCACACTCTTAACACACTGTTCCCTGGGTATCTTGAGGCAGGGGACGCAGGGGAAGGCGAAATATGAACTTTGTAAGTTCACGGCGTTTGTTTACGTCCGCCAACAGTGTTGCCAGAGAGAGAGAGAGAGAGAGAGAGATTTACGTAGAAAATCAGGGCCCATATACATAAAACTTGTTACCACTATAATCTGTTCACTTAAGCTAGATTCAGAGCGGAGCAGCCAATCAACTGCAAGCTTACCAACCTGCCAAGGCGCCCAGGAATCTAGCTTAAGTGAACAGACTATAGCAAACAGCTGTTAGAACTAACATATTCCTGTTAGCCTTAACATTTTTCTGTTAAGCGCTAACAGATATTCACAAAGCTTGTTAAGGCCTTAACAGCACTGTTAGGAATTGAATTGAATTGAAATATTTATTGTTGTAAAATACAACAAAGGGGGTAACAGCGGCAGGGAGCACTTTTTCCCAAACAGCTGTTAGCATGATTGCTTATATGTTCTTATTGTAACTCCTCCCTTATTTGTTGACCCTTTTTCTTCATCCAAAAAACATTTTAATCGGGAATGATAGGAGATTAAGGCTTTCGCGGATACATGGATGTGCTTGTTGTATTTACGAAGAAAATTACGATATAGTTCCTCGCGGATAGATACAATATGTTAGTGAATGTTTAACATTTCCCGTTTTCTTCTGTGGCAGCGCGAGAGAAAGTTGAAGTTTTAGGAGACACAAAAGAATACCTAAGATAAAAACGAGGTGAAAACATCTTTTGCAGCCAGTAATTCCACGGAAACTCATGACAGGACTCAGGTAGTGAACATATTTTATGTTTTTTTTTTATTATTATTGACACTGAAATCAGCAGATTAATATTGAATATAAACACTTGAGATTGTCGAGAGTATAGTACAGTTGGCACCTCTGAGCCGAAACTTAACAAACAGCTGTTTGCTAGCCAATAGTTGCCAAGTTCCGCTTTCTGTTAGCGTCTTACTGCTAACTAGCAGAAATTGTTAAGGCTACCGATACCGAGACTTAACAAACAGCTGTTTGCTAGCCATAGTTTGCCAAAGTCCGCTCTGTTGGCGATCGTCTTACTAACTAGCAGAAGAAATTAAAAAAATTTACTCCATGGTCCAGACTAGGTGATCTGTCCACCTAAGTGATTCTACATTAATCAGATGGCTCCAAAACTTTGCAATTCTACTCTAGTTAGTATTTAGTTGAAGGAATTAAGTGTCAGTCGAGCTTGTTTTTAAAGGAGTCAACCGTGTTACACTGGACCAAGAATTACAGACTACATCTTCCTGGTGGGGCCTGATGGTCGGCCCAAGGCTTCTTCCAGGTGGGGCCTGATGGTCGGCCCAGCCCGTTCTGGCGCAGGCGAGTGTTTATAGTGGCGCCATCTTGCATTGGCTCATGCTGCCCCCCGGAACTCGTTCTTGATTCGCTTGGACGGCTTCCTCTAGAGTCCGGGTTGATGGGTGGTCTTCAGGACAGCATGTGGGTAGTTTTAAGCCACTCGGCGGTGACTGAAAAATCCGAGTGGTAGCGTGGGGATTCGAACCCGCGTCGTCCATCACGCGGTGAATGTGGGCCAGTACGCAACCAGTTCGGCCACCGCCTACCCGCTTACATGTGTTGGCCGGCCCGGGCCCCCAGGGCCCGGCATCCAAGAAGCTTAATAACGCGAAAGGCCGCAAGCAACCAGATAGCAACCGCCTGGCCAGAATTTGGTATCCAAAGCCGCGGAGGAGGGCGTTAGCAGGTTGTTAGCGCGGTGCTAAGTGCGTTAGCAACCTCCACCATCCAGTCCCCGCCATTCTCTTTGGATCGCGCCGAGCGGAGGTTGTTAGTTGGTTGCCTTGAAAGCGGGGGAAAGCAACTGCACTGCGGTTGCTTTTCCGTTGCAAGGTAACCAACGTCGAACCTCCCTCGGCGCGATCCAAAGAGAATGGCGGAGACTGAGTGGTGGCGGTTGCTAACGCACTTAGCGCCGCGCTAGCAACCCGCTAACACCCTCCTCCGCGGCTTTGGATACCAAGTTCTGGCCAGGCGGTTGCTATCTGGCTGCTTTCGCGTTGCTAAGCTTCTTGGTTGCCTGCCGCAGTGCAGGCTGCTGCAGTCCTCCACCCGCCGGCCTTCTGTAATCAGTGTCACTCTGGTGGTGCACAAAGTTGGTCACGCAAAGCGGTGCGGTAACTGAGATTTTTGTTCTTGGAATACACCTATCACCTATCCCCTATTCTTCGACAACACTCAGCTGTCACCTTCTTCAACACTAAACATCCTCGGTCTATCCTTAACTCAAAATCTCAACTGGAAACTTCATATCTCCTCTCTTGCTAAATCAGCTTCCTCGAGGTTGGGCGTTCTGTATCGTCTCCGCCAGTTCTTCTCCCCCGCGCAGTTGCTATCCATATACAGGGGCCTTGTCCGCCCTCGTATGGAGTATGCATCTCACGTGTGGGGGGGCTCCACTCACACAGCTCTTCTGGACAGAGTGGAGTCTAAGGCTCTTCGTCTCATCAGCTTTCCCGCTCCTACTGATAGCCTTCTACCTCTTAAATTCCGCCGCGTTGTCGCCTCTGTTTCTATCTTCTATCGATATTTCCACGCTGACTGCTCTTCTGAACTTGCTAACTGCATGCCTCCCTCCCTCCCGCGGCCCCGCTGCACGCGACTTTCTACTCATGCTCATCCCTACACTGTCCAAATTCCTTATGCAAGAGTTAACCAGCATCTTCACTCTTTCATCCCTCGCGCTGGTAAACTCTGGAACAATCTTCCGTCATCTGTATTTCCTCCTGCCTACGACTTGAACTCTTTCAAGAGGAGGGTATCAGGACACCTCTCCTCCCGAAATTGAACTTTCTTTCGGCCACCTCTTTTAATTCTTTTTTGGGAGCAGCGAGTAGCGGGCTTTTTTTTTATTATTGTTTTCTTTTTTTGTGCCCTTGAGCTGCCTCCTTTGTTGTAAAAAAAATATATCGTTAAACAGATACAATAAAGGCACGACCGTCATATACTTTCGGTGAATTAAGGTGTTGTGGCAGTGAAATGAGATGAGGCTGGCGACATGTGTTCTCGCAACCTACCAGATTCGGACGATGAAGACTAAGGTAGTACATATACGTGATACAATATTTTTTTTTTTTGGGGGGGGGGGCTCCCGTGGTCCCGTGGTAAACAGCCATAGTGTTAGACTTCCCCATTCCCATCCCATCCCCATCCCTTACCCGTGGCCATAAACCGTAGTGTAAAGCGTCCCCATGTGGTTGGGGTTGTTTTACGCTACCCCGTGAGGGTGCGGATGGGGTGGGAAAAGTGTTGACTCCGCGGGGTAGAGAGCAGGACATCGGCTTTTCCTTCGTATATTTCATGAGTAAATAGTGTTCAATTTGTTATTATAGAAGGCCATATATTGAAAAGCATCAGAATATTTGTATGATTGATATTATATCGCAAAATTTGCTAAAGTTAATATATATTTTTTAGTTTGTAAAGACACTGGTGTTTCCATTTGATTGTAAACGTACAGTTATTCCTGAAGATTCATTTATAATTGTCCCCAAGAATGGCAAAAGACGGCAGATTGATAACTAAATATGGCATTATTATAGTAATACTTAACATATACCATAAAAAAAGGGCATTTCTTGGCGACCACCTTGATTTAAGACAAAAATGCCATAAATGACACGACCTGGCAACTCCGGTGTGGCTGCCCAGGTGTGTGACGAGTCATGGATACCAACCAGTGTCTGATAAATTAACTTACCCGCGTTAGCTGTTATTGACTTGTAGATCAACAACGCTATTGTTTTGTTTTATGATATATAATGTATATGAATACAATAGTGTGCGAAAAATGCATTATTTATCTCGTTTTCTGTAATTATTGGTTTGAAAGTGCTGCCAACATTATTATGACCTGCGGGTTGGTCTTGTCTGGCCCGCCGGGGACGGGGAGGGGATGGGGCGGTTTATTCATACCCCAGACCCGCGTATGGGGATGGGAACGGAAAGGGAATGGGGAAGATTAATACTACGACCGTTGTTGGGCCTCCTCCTTGAAAGAATTGGGTATCTCTCTACCAGCCGTCTGGGGGGTTGCGCGGCATGCTCCGCCTTCCTCCAACGAAAAAAAAAAAAAAAAAAAAAAAAAAAAAAAAAAAAAAAAAGTTCAACCACACTAAAATTATTGCAAATATGAAGTGTTTCACCATTAAGACACAGCAAATTTTGCTTATTTATTTTGTGTTTATAAGGTTGCGAAACCAACATTAATTTCATTATATTGCAAATAACAAATGGATATATAAATGTGTTTTTGTTCCTAATAAATGAATGAATGAATGAAAAAGAATATATTGTTACGAATGTGCTGTATGTGTATGATTGTATGTGTAATGTGATGAAATTGTAGCATGATGCAATGTTAGCTCAGCATGGTGCAACTCTACGTGTTGGGACAAGAGAGACAGAGGGGAGCCCGGGGCCACCGGCCGCCGGGCAG
Source organism: Eriocheir sinensis (assembly GCF_024679095.1). Taxonomy (NCBI): domain Eukaryota; kingdom Metazoa; phylum Arthropoda; class Malacostraca; order Decapoda; family Varunidae; genus Eriocheir; species Eriocheir sinensis. Next base: position 15,389,231 of record NC_066517.1, on the reverse strand, counting down.
GGGAGTGGCAGTTGAGGGTGGCGAGCGGAAGCGAATGTAAGACGCGTGTCTGGGCTGACGGGGGTTCAGCTGAATGTCCCGTTCGTGAGCTGTGTGCGAGTCTGTCGTTCCTCTGTGTGCCTGATTAACTGCTCTGTGCCCTTGAGAGTTGCTGTACTGTGTGGCGAACACCCTCTATGACGCACGTCAGCCCACCACCAGTGCCGCGCGCCAACTGTTGGGCCAAGTGACGTCACTGCTGACTCCGCCTGTTGCTCCGCCCATGCGCGCTACTTTAAAAAATAAGGAGAAAATTGACTTGATTTGTTATATATAGACTTAGGACGCTCTGCACGACCAGCAGCTGCAGATTTACGTTAAGCAGGCTCACCCTGGGGACCTGCAGGTGGCGCTGGCGAGGGCCTTGGAATTCGAGGCCTTCCTGAAGACGACCAGCGGCCTAGGGGCGGCCGCCCAGCCCCGCCGTGACCTCCGGGGCCGGAAGGCGAAGGTGGAGAAGGCGGCGTCGAGGAAGGCGAGCCCGGAGGGTTTTCTCGGCTCGTGTTGGGGCTGTGGCGAGAAGGGGCACATGCGCAGTCGTTGTCCGAGGGGGCGAAGGACACGTTCCCTTGACCGACTGAGTTCAAACGCCTTTCAGCCTTGCTGCAAGGACTGTGGCAAGTCTGGCCACCGTTCGAGCGCCTGCCCCAAGCCAAAGGAGGTAGCGCAGGTGGGAAACCCGGACAAGCTGGAGAAGGGGGCCGAATCCCAGCCGCCAGTCCCCGGGCCCCGACTTGCGTAAGCTGCCGCCGAATAACCAGTGCGATGCAGGTGGAGGGCTCAGTGGACGGGAAGCCATGCCGCCTGACAGTGGACCGGGGCTGAGAAGACCTTGGTGCGGCCTGATATGCTGGCCGCCACGCGACTCCCAGACGCGCCACAGAGGCTGTGCGGCGTCACGGGGCACTGTGTGCAGCTCAAGGGCCCAGTGGAAGTTCGTATCGGCGTGGGCAGCGCTGTGGAGCGGCTGCCGGTGTACGTCGCCGATCTGAACGAGCCGTGTTTGCTGGGCCTCGACTACCTGACGCAGAGCAAGGCTTGCGTCGACCCCGGACGGAAGCTGGTGAGGGTACGCGGTCAAGACGTGCCTTTGCTTCCGGAGGTTGGCTGTGCAGAGGTAGTCGCGGCTGAGCGTCTGCACCTTGCCCCTAAGACGGAGGCCAGGGTCCGGTGTCGTCTGTCCAGAGCGATTCGTGGAGCGGAAGGCATGGTGGAGCCCACGGAAAACTTGGGGCTGGCTGACGGCGTGGCAGTCGGACGGAGCCTCGTTGGGGCGGGGGAGGAGTTAGTTACGGTGCTGGTAGCTAACTTCTCCGACGAGGCCCGGAAGGTACCCGCTGGTGCCAAGTTGGGCACCTGTGAGGAGGTGGAGCGCCCAGAGGAGACGTCGGGCAGCGAGGAGTCGGCCGCTGTGGGGCCGCTGCCCGACTTCCTGGAGGATTTGGCGCACTGGAGCGCCGCTAACCTGATGGAGGCGCAGACGGAGAAGATGCGCCACACCCTGGCCCTGTACGCGGACGTGTTAAGCAGGGGTGACTTGCTCACACTCGCTTCCGCTCGCCACCCTCAACTGCCACTCCCTGGGGGTGGGCAGGTACCGGTACCAGTACCGGTACTAACGGTACCAGCTAAACGGTACGGTACCGGTACCAGATTGCTCGGTACCGGTACCAGATTGCTTGGATTTATTTATTGGATTTATTGATAATTCTTCATGTCCGATTTTTTTTTTAGGTTGCTAATAAATATTGTTATTGTTATTAGACTATGACCGAGTACATCCATAATAATTATACATGCTATTTTTTTATCGAAAAAATAAATATTCACTTCATTCAGAGAGAGAGAGAGAGAGAGAGAGAGAGAGAGAGAGAGATATTGATATCTTTATTGGCCATAAGGTTTGAGAAATTGCATACAATATAAACATTGTTGATAGGCTCGGTCCATGTAGGCCGAAGCTTTAAATAGGACCTGAAAATTATTTACATATAATAAACATAGCAAGGGACTATGTTAGGCCACCCGAGAATGTATAGAATTTCATGATTGAATACAACACAAATTATAGTTAAAATACATACAAGTATACACAGACATACCTATTCACTACATATACTATTATTTACACTGGACACAGTATAGTTTTGTCATACTGTTAGGACAAAAGAAATCCAAGTAATTCTCACAAAAAAATAGAAAAAAATATAACATTTCGAAATATTCTGAGAATTATTGATACTTATCAAACAATGCTTTTGTTAGTTTACATTTAAATAATTTATATTATTACAATTTAAAAACTCTTCTGATAAATTATTCCAAATGTTGACTCCTCTTGACATGACACTTTGGTGGGCGTGAGTTGTTCTACATAACGGTACACGTAAAATACATTGTCTTCTAGTGGTGGTGTTAGTGATTACAGTGTAGCCAGGCTCAATATCACAGGAATTTAAAGATTTGCATACAAACAAGCAGCTCTGTAAATATGTAATGTCTGGAACTTTAAGAAGTCTTAAATCTCTGAAAATATGATTGGTGTGTTCATAGCGTTTTTTAAAAGACATTATTCGTAGCAGTTTTTTTTGATTGGTAAAGAGGCTGTCAATGTAAGTCTTGTATGCTCCTCCCCATATAGCACAGCAATACAAAAAGTGTGGATATATTAATGTTAGATAAATTTGCCGAATACAATTTGCGTTTAAACAGTTTCTTATTCTATTTACTATGCCTGTTAGTACCGATACCTTCGATCTTATAAGATTCAGATGTTCTTTCCATTTTAATTTACTATCGATGATAATTCCTAAAAAATTAAATTCATGAACTTCATTAATTTCAAGATTGTTGATTTTAACTGTTGTACGTATTGGCAGAGTCATTAAAGGACTAGATATCATGAGGTGAGTCTTGTAGGTATTTAAAGTTAATCTGTTGCTTGTGATCCAATTGTAAACTTTATTTAATTCATTATTTAATGTGTGTGAAACATTTTCCAGATTCATTCCTTGGAGAAAAATAGTGGTGTCATCGGCATAGAGTAAAAATTTTAGCTTGTTGGTACAGCGAACGATGTCATTAAAAAAGGGAATACATTTTATATTTTTATAATATGAAAAAAATATTTTCCTAATGTTTCTGCGAGATTCATTATTGTACGCCAGAGTGGGGTAAAAGGCCCACCCAGTGGGCGTTCTACCCCACATGCGGGGTAAGAAGCCCCCTTTATTATTTTTTAAAATTGTCATTATAGTAAAGTCAAAATCATAATGAGTAGATATAATATATACCATAAATAGGCCTTAGCCTAAGCTTTCAACATAACTTTTTTTCAAAATTCTATTGCAAAAAATGTGGCTACAACAGGCAATCTTCCTTACGGGGGGCAACTTACCCCACCTTACCCTAATCAATGACATAATAGTGAAGTAGACAGTGGGCTTTACTTAAGCATGAGGTTCGTGAAAAATACTGTGGTAACACTTGTCTTACTAGATACAAACGTAGCCAAAGACCTCTGTACATAATTATACAGACCTTGACGTTACCTATAGTGTTGTCGATCTACATAGTGCTCTGCGGGTTAATATCAAATATTAAAGTCACGAGCTTTCAGTGTGAGGACAGTGCTTTGGGGTCAGGGTTACCAGGCAGGTCCTGGCCTGTTGGACGTGTGAGTGACCATCAGGTAACCTGTCTCGTACAAGTATTGGGCAGGGAGAGGAAGACTCGAGACGTAAGATGCGGTTCGAGTTAGCCAACCGGTTATCTTATTGGTGTTATTGGTTGGACGAGGTTGATCACTTTGTGGGAACTTTATTTTCTTATATAATCAAAATGGCCTTTTTTTTTTTTTTTTTTTTTTTTTTTTACGTCTTCGCCTGTTGCGCCGGTAGGCTTTCCTTCGTATCAGGACCTGATGGTATGGCTCAGCCCGTTGTGGCTCAAGCAAGTGTTTATAGTGGCACCATCTTGCATTGGCTCATGCTGCCCCCCGGAGCTCATCTTTAATCCTAGAATCTAGAGTCCGGGTTGATGGACAGCATGTGGGAGGCCACTCGGCGGCGGCTGAAAAATCCCAGCATGTGGCACCGAGTGGGATCGAACTCGCATCGTCCTGAACGCGGCGCCGTCACGCTATACACTCGGCCACCGCCTTTGGCAGCACATAAGGTCTAATGTCATGGGGAGCAGCGGAGTGGACTTAAAAGATTACTGCGTGGTTTTAAGTAGTGTGGACCAATGCATATATGAACATATAAAACTTACCAGTAATATTTAATTATATATAAGCAGTAATAATGGTACCCATACTTGTTTTCCAAAAATGAAAGGCATTGTTCAAAGTCGTGTGTGTGTGTGTGTGTGTGTGTATATACGAACGTTACAGCTTTGGCTCAGTTGGCTAAAACTAATGTTGGGTGAACAAAAGCAAAACAAAAAAATCTCATCACACCGTTTCGAGAGTAAAAATAACCAAGAAACTCAATAATGAAAGTACTTTTTTTCCGAGAGGGATTGATGGTCTCCAGTCTCCACCTTTTCTTCTGTAAACACACACACACACACACACACACACACACAGGATCCACATAATGAAGGAAAAGTTGGACAGTATATAGATTGGGAGACAGGACTTTCCGAGCTTGAGCTCATCCCTGTATACGTAAATATAAATAGGTAAAACACACACACACACACACACACACACACACACAATCAATCAATCGGTTAGAGCGCCGCGTTGCAAGGCTTCACGGCCAAACAGGCGGCGGTTCGAGTCCCGCTCAGGCCTGATTCTTTCCGTTGACTAGGAGTGGTTACTGTCCCCCCTTGAGCAAGGGAGATGGGGCAAGGCCTTGGATGGGGTGTGTGGTGTGTGAGGTCCTGGCAGTACCCAGAGATCGACGATAATGAGCATGCACTTGCTCGTGTCGGGAGGACCTGCTGGCTAAAGCGAGTCCAACTCGTGATCAGGCCGTGGTTAATTACACACACACACACACACACACACACACACACACACACACACATAGCGGGAAATCACAATAAATTCACTGGCTCCATGGAAAATGAAATGATCTAAAGTGTGTGTATACTGAATACATGGGAAAGAAGTATAGCCATATGTGTGTGTGTGTGTGTGTGTGTGTGTGTGTGTGTGTGTACGCGCGCGGGCACGCGAACACCCCTAACCAGTTTTCCGATACAAAATACTTGAGGCTACACCATTCCTTCACGGCTCCATCCTACCCTTTTCCAGACTCTCCTTTTTCCCCATAGAAGAAGAAAAAAGAAAAGAAGAAGAAGAAGAAGAAGAAAATGAAGAAACCGAAGAAGAAGAAAAAGAAGTAGGGAAGAAAGCAGCAGCAGCAGCAGCAGAATAATAATAATAATAAGAAGAAGAGCCCCCACCGTGGTTACCTCCTTCCCCCTGAGCTTCTACACGTGACTATAGGTCGGCCGGAGGTTAAATATTCAACTCTTTACAGCCGCTGCTCCGCTGCTCCGCTGCTTTCTCTTCCAGTGACGCAACGCCAGCCGACTTAAGGGAGAAAAATAATCAATTTTACGATAATATTCCTGAGCATTCGTGTTGGGTAAGTGCATCCGATGCACTACGCTGTCATGAAGCGCTGCTGATCTGTCATTTAAAAATTAAATGTCATCCACCCCCTGCCACACCCACTTTAGGCGGGTGATTGATAAACACCTTTAATTCTAATTTTATTGCAATATTGAATATTTTATGGATCCTATTCATGTTCTCTGATGCATGGTCATTGTAAGAGAGTTTGGTCATAGTAGTGAGTGACTGTGGTACTGACACTAGAAAGTTATGAGGCCGGACTATCACAGGAGTCATGAGACAGCGAGTCATCTCGCCCACATATGTTGTCTGTGACTTGTCGTCGCGACGCGATTGACAATGGCCTCGAGATGGGTCAGAAAAGCAAGAGGTTTATCAAGTGGATTGAAAATGCCAAGAGCAGGCTGTCAAAAAGATGGAAAAATGTAAAGCAACCTTCAAAATTGGAGCATAAAGTTTGTGACGCAGCATAACACAAAACACAACCTTCGCTATGGAACAAACAAGTGTCTGTAATTCATTGGTCTCTCCTACACTACGGCCTGTACTTACAAAGGGATCCTGGATTAAGTCAGCAAGCTGGCTGAGGTAGGCTCTATTTGCAATTTTGATCTTGATCTTGATATCATAGGTGACTGGATTTCTCAGGCCTTAATTTGTAACGCACAGCTCCTGTGAAAAAGAAACAAAAACATACAGGATATATATGTATATATATATATATATATATATATATATATATATATATATATATATATATATATATATATATATATATATATATATATATATATATATATATATAATTCACTCTATTATTCTAAGTAACATTAGTTAATCATATTGCACGTCGAAGGACGTTATTATTATAAGTCCCGTGTACCTACATTGTGATTCACACATGCCAACGGGGCCGCTTTGTTTACAATTCGTACTGTATCCACGAGTACGATAAACAGAAGAGGGGATCAAAAGGAGGAGCTACGAAGCGATACAAGACAAAAGAAAAAGAAAATAAAGAAGATGTGGCGTTCATGGCAGAATCAAAGTAGGAAATGGAAAGGTTACTGCAGATCGTTAGTGAGTATGGGACGTAGTGGGAAGTGAATTTTTGGCAAAAGAAAAATGTAAAATGATGGAGTTCAACACGCTAGAAGACTGGGCAATGCCATTAAAGAAGAAGTCGATAAATTTATCTAGGAATGGAAGTAAGCAAATAAGGAATAGGAGGCAGCTCTCAGAGTAAAATAAATGAAGCAAAGGCATGAAACGGATGGGAGTGATAATTATGAGTGGAGGAAGAAGCCTTTGGAAAGGGATGACAGTACCCCAATGCTTGTACGGGGCAGAGATAACCAAATATAGAAAAGAGGACATCAGGAAACTGGAAACAATATAGAACAATATGGGGAGATGGTGCTCAGGTGCTCCAAAAAGTACAGCAACAGAAGCCGTAAAAGAGGGGAGATGGGGTGGAGCATCTTTGCAGACAAGATTGGGAAAGGAAAATTATGTCGCATGAAGAAAATGTTAACAATGAGTTATTGCAAGCATACACAGCATGCAGAGCATGCTGTGTATGCTTGTTTAGAGCATGAAGAGCATGCGTAATCATGTTCATGCAAATGTGAACAAAACTGCATGCAGATATTCCATGACATTTTTTGTTCACATTATACAGTTTTTTTGCTTATCATTGCAGATTTATCATCATGTATATGCAGTATTGTAGATTCTGAAGCCGTCTTTGCATAAAAAGATTAAAACGTCTGTAACAAAATTCGACTCCCCAAAATTCTAATGGCTTGACTATCACACCCGAGTTATTGAAACGTGTAGAGTAATTACATCTTTTTGTCATGTATATTGTGTAAGGATAAAATCATAAGGTTCGTGGCTAAATGAAACTGGAGGCGCGAAGAACTCTATTTAAGGCATGGTTCCCAACCTTTTTCGTCCCGTTCCCCCTTTTCCAGTCACCTTGTCACCTGTGGACCCCTACATCTTCCTGTCCTCTCACAGGCCATTCATGACCATCCCAATGGCCAAATTTGTCAAATGGGCAGTGAGTTGGACACACCTGGTATCGTTAGCTAATGCATTCAGTTTTAAGGATTGTGTTCAGTAGTATGAATTTTATTCCAAACCACATGTCTCTTTAATTCCAGTATAATAAATTTAAAAATAATTAGAATCTCTAAAGACCCCTTGAAATTCTTCCATGGACCCCTGGTCCCATGGGAACCACTAATTTAAGGGCACGAGTGGCGAACTTTCCCATCAAGTTCCTGCCACTCAACGGAACGGTCTAACACAAAGCACAGTGACAGAATAACGCTGCAGATGCGCCACGTAAGGTCATTATGGCTTCTGATGCATGACAAACACGGAGGAGCTGTCGGTCTTATCCTCTCGCTTTCGAAGAGTGAGAATCCTTCGTGTTGGGTTAAAAGCCTGCCTCCGTGCTCCGATCTGTACGACATCAGTTGCAGCCGAACGTAGTGCAGGTAGATAAGACTGCTGCTCTCATGATACCGTCTGCTCCGCTGCCTGACGTACGATAAACAATGTAACGCGGTAGGAGGACTGGGGAGGTAGGTGCATGGGGCCTGGGAGAGACAGGTTACTCAGCCTGCAAGAGGGGAGGAGCGAAACGCGAGGCAGAGCCACTCTCAAACTTCACACAGCTGCAGAGGTTTTAATGTCTAGATAACGTGTGTCTGTGCCTCGTTGGGAAGTTCAGAAGGAAGGGGAGAGTGTTGGCATGTACATGTGCACGACTGGGGCTCCGTTTATGTGCCTGAGGTATCCAGAAAAATCATCTCAGTGACTCATGGTGATCCTCCTGCTGTCCCTGCCGAGGGTGAACGCTGCTCTTCGGATACGAGGAAGATTGTGATTTCTGTTTTGTTCTTAAATATCTGCAAACATTGAGGTGAGGAGTGTTAATGACGGTGTTATTGGGATGTAAGATAACGTGAAGGGTGTTTGCGAATAACCTTCCTTTCGTACTGCTTTACCACAGGACCAGAAGGGGTTCTAATTAAAGGGAGTGCAAGTGTGTGTGTGTGTGTGTGGGGGGGGGGGGGGGTTAGTGGGATCCTGAGAGACGGAACGGATGCACTCGACACTGGAATACGAAAAAAAAAAAGACGATTATTTTTTTTTTATATCATAACCTTCGCGTCAGGATCGTGAGCAAGTGAAAAATCCCTCTCTGTAATATCGCAAATCTTCGCATTGGGATTATGAGTGAGTGAAATAGACCTTTTTAATATATCGATCTTTGCATCAGGATTGTAAGCGAGTGAAGCAACCATTTTTTTTTTGTATATGCATCGTTGATCTTCACATCAGGATTGGTATGAAAGAATGAAATAACCTTTTAAACATCCATGTTCGCATCAGGCTTATGAGCGAGAGAGAAACTTTTTTTTAAATATATATCATAGACCTTCGCTCAGGATTGTTGTGAGCAAATGAAATCTATGGGGGAAGCCAGGAGATGATGGCGTGAGGTAACCTTCGTGATGGTGTTGTACGTACACATAAATCAGCAGCGGGAGTGGTGGTTATGTCTGTGAGGAGGATGTGGTGCACCGACCGAGGAAACAACCCCAGCCGGCGATGGTAGTGCGTGGATCCTTGTATTCCTGGACCAGTATGGCTTCAGGAGGAGGCGGAGGAGGAGGAGGAGGAGGAGGAAAAATAAGTGAAGTGAAAGTGAGTCTCTCTTCCTCTCTCTCTCTCTTCCGTATACTTTCTCCCTCCGCGTCTCATCGCTTTACTTCTTTACTTTCTCTATGCTAATCATGGCCACGTTGGTAACTCCATGGAATTGTTTACAGTTTTTCTCTTCTGTTTTGTTCGTATTCTCATTATTGATTTTGACAACGTGTTTTACAACTTAAATTTGTCAATGGATGTTTATATTTTAAGCTCCTATTCTTCTTGTTCGTTTTGGGAGCGTGTGTTTGCTATCTTTTCATCTTTTTCGTCCCTAGACTTAATCACGCGGTAACATGACTCCGCAGAATCTCGTCACCTTCTTTCTTCTACGGTTATCTAAAGTGCTGGCATTGCTGATATTGCATGTTTCTAATAGCGGCCATGTATGAAACTGAAGAGCTCTGGACAAGGGCTGACAATTTATATTATGATAGAAGTACTTTCCCACCCTATAAACATAAAGTCTAGTAAACGATGCTGCATAATCACGACCCTTGCTGCTGGGACATTCGGGAACTCTATCCAGCTATCTGTTTTGGGATGAGAGGATGTTTTAAGCACTGGTCAACAGATGCCTCGCTCTCAGTACCCCCAGTCTGGTTATTACGGTCTGAACGCGTTACCTTGCTGAAGCTATCGGGAATAACACCACTAAACTCCACAGACGCTGATCATGACAATGTTTCTACGGTAATGTAGCAAATTCTCTCAAGACACCCCTCCATCCGAAATTGACCTCTCTTTTGGGCACTGTTCTCTATCTTCTCTTATAGGAGCAGTGTGTGTTTTTTCTTCCCTTGAGCTGCTTCCTTTACTGTACAAAATCCCTACTCGGCTACCCACCAACCTAACTAACCAGACCCTATAAGTCATGAAGGGTACAGAAAAAAAAACTGACCCCTGGATTAGTATTTATTTTCTTTTTTGTGGCATGTGCTTTCGTTGTCGTAGCAGAATATTGGCATTTCTTAATTGATTTTTTGCATTGCCCTTGGTCTGTAGCCTATTTGAGTAGCGGGCTTTTTTTTCACATTTGTTACCTTTTTTTATGCCCTTGAACTGACTCCTCTGCTGTAAAAAAAAAAAATAATAATAAAATAAAAATCCTTATTCTAAAAAAAAAAAATAAAAAATAAAAAAAAAATACACCGACTTGGCCTATCAATCAAGCGATGTGGTTAGACCTTGAGCAGTGAAGTGTTTGATTTTTTTATAACTCTTGGCCGTTATAATTAATCTAAAAAAATTACACCGACTGGACCTGTAAATCAGGCGACGTGACTAGACTCTGAGTAGTTAAGTGAAGTGAAGTGAAATTAAATGCACCCCCACAAACACCTCTCCACGTATACGTCCGCAGTTGACAATAAACACGGCTGGGTGGCTGTGGTGGGCGCTGGTGTCACTTTCGTTTCCCAAGGTATAACGGCACACTGTGAGCCTCTGCTAAGAAACAAAGGCCACTAAAGAGCGCTGTGTACTGTGTTAATGGCAGAAAACCGATGGAAAGGTGGAATGGAGTGTACAGGGAGGGATGTGTGAAAACGCTGATTACAGACACGACCCAAAGCTTCACATGCGAGATAATCTAAAAGCGGTTCAGGTATATGTTCAAGTGGTAAAGGTAAAGGTTAGCGAGAATACGTCAAAAATGTGTACTAGAGAAGCAAAAAAGTGTGTGCGCAAATTACAGACACGACCCAAAGCTTCGCGTGCAAGAGAATTTAAAAGCGGCTCAGGTATGTGTTCTTAAGTGGTAAAGGTAAAGGTGTACTAGAGAAGCAAGACATTCAAGGATAGCGAAACCCCCGCCGGTCACCCACTCCTTGTCCCTCCCTCCCCCAAGCAGATATTGACGATAGCCACACACCTACCAGGCGAAGGTCATTCTCCAAGGTAATGATGAATGCAAGGCAGGTGGTTTAGTGCGCCTCCGAGAACCATTAGTTCGAGTGGCTTACCCCGCTTTTTTTTTTTCTGCCATCAGCCGATCGTGGCTATTAGGCAAGCTTACCCCGTGTGGTGAGGCTGGTGGTAGGGAGGAGGAGGCTTGGATAATTTTGCTTAACACTCTTCAGCGACGTCAAGTCACGATGAAGAACGTGATGGCTTGTGTGTGTGTGTGTGTGTGTGTGTGTGTCACCGTCACACCGTGTGTGTGATGTAATTATGTGTTCGTTATATTCCGATGCACACCATGGGAGAAAGGCAAGACTGAGGAGTGAGGGGTCATGACGGGAGGGAAGCGGCGTGTGTAATCATGGAGGAGCGGCGTGGAGGCACGACGTGTACAAGGGGAGGTGTAGGCTCTTCACTACTGTATTGTACAAGGGGAGGTGTAGGCTCTTCACTACTGTATTGTACAAGGGGAGGTGTAGGCTCTTCACTACTGTATTGTGATTAATTTTCGTAAAATATTGTATGGATATTATGTTGATATGTGCCATTATTTTGTTTTTTGCATGTTGACCACAAAGGGCCACCCACAATGGAAGCGTTTATATGCATCAGTAGATTGTATGAATCAAATAAAATCAGTCAATTAATCGCTGTTTTCAGATGTCCTAAAGCAGCTTACAATATGCCAATTTGCAAGCTAGGCTCAGGTTGGTGGGTCCACTGGTAATAATTCGGTTTGTTGAGCGACATATTAACCCTGAGAGGTAAACATCATCAAGCTTGGGTATTGTTGAGTTTTAAGACAACACATAATTTTGCTATGTTACCTAAGAGTGAAGTACCATGCAATGGGAGCGTTATTCCGGTAACATACCTGCATATGGCCGAATCCCGTAGTGTTATGGGAAGGTGTGGAGCGGGTGAAACCAAGGCCATCTAGAGGGGGGCGTCTTGCTCCTGGGAGGAGGGGGGGAATGACACCAGGCTCAGCAGCTTCACAAAGGTTTGTTTGGATGTTCTGGCTTCAGTAGGTTATTGAGCACATTCCTTGACTTTCTGGCCATCCACGGCCTCATCCACTCCTGTCATTGTTTTTTCTTGGTTGTAATTGTTCGGAAGCTTGATGTGTTGCAAGCGCTACTGCAGCCAGAGTCGGTTCCTTGGTCTCGTCTGTTTGTTGTTGTTTTGATGATGGCGGCGGGTCTGCCCTGGGCTGGGCGGTTGGCTCTTACTGCATTGTAATCAGCTCCTCTGAGTGGGCAGCCCAGTCGAAACTGCCCTGCCCAGGGATGCAAATGATTATAGTGTGAGCTTAGCTTTAACCTCATTTTCTTTTCACTCTGGCACCAGATCGGCGGCAGGAGAGGAAGGCTGCGGCGGCTGCTGTGTACGTACTGCCGGGGCCAGGATGATGCGTGTGGGACAGTTCCTGAGGCTGCGGGCGTGGCGCTGCAGGGCGCTGTTGGCTGTGATGGTCACGGCGGCGCTGCTGTTCGGCGCCCTGCTCATGGACGGGAAGCGTCCTGACGTTGCCACAAGGTGAGTGCCGCCGCATTCTCTCTCTCTCTCTCTCTCTCTCTCTCTCTCTCTCTCTCTCTCTCTCTCTCTCTCTCTCCCCAGTGGCCAATCCCTTTGTCTGTCCCGCAGGCCGGTGTGGATGGCGGCCGGGAACTGCACGCCGCGGACCAACATTGCCTTCCTCAAGAGCCACAAGTGTGCTTCCTCCGCTATCCAGGTATAGTTCCGTCACTACACCTGAGCGAGTTGATACAGATATGTCACAGCCACTGTTATGATCTACAGGCATGCAGACTGGATTGTTTTTAGGCTTTTCTGACACTGGCACCCCTGTACATAGGCAGTCCAGCATCCCTTGCCGTAGGATGCTCAGCATCCTATACTTTGTTACAATGACTGTGCACTTGCTACAGTGCCATTAAGTATTAGGAAATTATGTTTTGTGATTTATTGTGCTAATTCCCCTAAACAAGGAATCAAAATTGTCACTAGAAGGCAAACCATTAAAATATGGCTGTTGGGTGGTAGTGAGCTACATGCAGGAACGTCAGTGATGTAGCCTAGCCGTTCAAACATTGCATTGTGCTTGATAGCAGCCGCCACACCATAAAATTAACTATAGTATCCTAGGTTGAGAAACTCTTGACTAGCTTTACATAGCTCGACTTTCTTCCCCGCCAGAACATCCTCTTCCGCTACGGCCTCAAGCACAACCTCTACTTCGCTCTGCCGGACAGAGGGAACTACTTCGGCGGCGGACGACAAAACTTCAAGGCCGAGATGGTGAGGTTGTCGGTCCTCAACAAGATGGAGCCGAACATCTTCGCCATACACACCAAGTGGGACCACGACGAGGTGCGTGCCGCTGCCACATCAGGCGCACCTGTTATCTGATTAATGAGTGTCCGACTCTTGCATTAACATAAATAAATGTACATTATCCTAGCACTAGGTAATGGTGAGCATGCAGTGTAAACCAGATATCTGAAAATGTAACGTGTAAGGTTATATGAAGATAAGGAATACTGTGTAAGTATTGGTAGGGGATTCTGAAGGACTTGGAGAAGAGGTACGAGGTACAGAAATGAACATTAGGAGGCAGAGAACCTCGCAAAATCAGAGGAGTCGAAGGCTGGAGGTCAAGGCAAGGGGTCAGGGTCATATTCTTAAACATTTCGGAGCCCAAGCTCACACATTTTAACAAGGCTTTCGTTTGAGTTTTGAGCGTTTCCATGGGTATAGTATTATGACTCTGGTGGTTGTTTGGCCATTCTTCTGTACCATAAACTAAAAAAAATATCATTAAAACCCGAATAATCTTCTTTATGGCCTTTGGAAATAATCGGTGTGAAAGCCGGAAGCGTCTGAGGATATGGGCCTAAGGCTATAAGAGTACTCCCCAGGCGGTGAACTCCAGCCCCCGTCTCAATCCCACCTACCGGAACATCTTCAAACGGCTTGGTATAAGGGGCCATGCACTCAAATTACTTCGGTGCGTCGGCGTTCAAAGTTAAGAGAATGAGTTGTGGTGCTTCGGCTTGATCTTCGGATGTGTAAACATTCGCTGCGTCGGATGAAATGTTTACTGGTTTGTGTGATCATGTGAGTCACCTGTCCTCTCCTTGCCAGGTGAGGAAGGTGATGCCTGAGGACACCGTCTACTTCACCATCGTCAGGGAACCCTCGGCGCTTTTCCAGTCGCTCTTTGTCTACTCGGATTTTGAGGTAGTATTCTTCTTCTTCTTCTTTATCTTTTTCTTCTCTTCTTCTTCTTCTTTTCCTCTCCTTTCTTCTACTCCTCCCTTTTCTTCTCCTCCCTTTTCCTCTTCTCCTCCCTTTTCTTCTTCTCTTCCTTTTTCTTCTTCTCTTCCTCTTTCTTTTCTTCTTCTTCTCCTCCTCCTTCTTCTTCCTTATTATCACTATTATCAATCCAATTATCTATCCATCCTCAATAGCATGGCAGCAACAGCAACAACACTTATAGCCATTAAAAACAATAGCATCGGTAATAACAAAACAAGTACCTTTAGAAGACCCGCACAGTGACCGAGGCAGGAGTGGTAGCCCTGATGTTATTTCCTTCCCGACAGAAGAAGAAAGGCATGACGATAGACGAGTTCGTGAGGGAGGTGGCGGTGGACGCAGAGAGAGTCTCCCACTACATCGGCTACAACCAAATGACGTGGGACTTTGGGATGCCGAAGAAGAACCTCAACAACATCACTGCCGTCCGTGAAATGGTACACAGCTAGCTAGGAAAGTGAATCCAACCTCTCAACGTGAAGTCATTTGAAATCTGCAAAAGTCATACGCCATTTATAGTCATCAGCGTTCATCTTATGTGTAGTTTTCGCTCATTTGCTCTTCCATTGTTCGTTAGGTGGTCGGTAACTTATGAATCCTTCAAGGTATAATTCCAAATCCATATTAGTTTTAAGTTTACCTTCTTTCATTGTTGCACTGGTAAACCGCATGACAAAAGCAGATTTTAATTTTGACTTCTTGGCTCAGTCTTCTGCTATAGGCTCCGGTATTTGAGCTGCAGTCAGAGGTAAGGTTGGCAAGTAACAGGTGACATCTATCTAATTCTAACAGGTGATAGCCAGCCACTCGACGTAAGTGAAAAAGTGCTACCGAGATCCATTGCTGTAATGTGTGTTGTCTCTATTCGTGGCCTGCAGGTGGCGCGCGCGGAGGACCAGTTCGGGCTGGTGGTGGTGGCTGAGAGGATGGAGGAGTCGCTGGTGCTGCTGGCCAAGTACCTGTGCTGGGAGCTGAGCGACATGGTGGTGCTGCGCCTCAACTCCCTCAGGGACGAGGTGAGGAGTTTTCTTTATATTAATCTGCAGGTGTTTCCTAGTCACCCTTCTTCAGGCAGTGCACCAGTGTTCTTTGTCGCTCTCCTAAATCTCTCTCTTCTGTATATTCCACAATAATTCCCTTTCTTCGTTCTTTCCTGTTCTATCTTCTCGTTCCTTTCTGTTATTCTTTAGATTACTATTATGGAGAATGTTTAACACAAATACTCGTTACAGAATTTTGTCTCTTTTTCTGATGTTTCTACATATTACTCCTCTTCTCCCCGTGCGTGCAGCTAAAGCAGCCGCTGTCGCCGGCGACGCGGCAGCTGCTGCAGCAGAAGCTCGCCCCGGACTACCTGGTGTACCGACACTTCGTGGAGAGGTTCGAGCGGCAAGTGGAGGCGTTCGGGCGGGCGAGGATGGCGGCGGCGGTGACGCGGCTGCGGGAGATGAAGGCACTGCTCTCGGACACCTGCGGCTTCGTCAGGACGGAAGCGACCAAGCTAAACAACGCGCTGAGGCCGTGGTCTAACCTGGTGTGTGTGTGTGTGTGTGTGTGTGTGTGTGTCATTATGTACAAACATATATGAGCACCTTGACGCCATGTGTGTGTGTGTGTGTGTGTGTGTGTGTGTGTGTGTGTGTGTGTGTGTGTGTGTGTGTGTGTGTGTGTGTGCGCGCGCAGATGAGTAGCTTGTCACTTTTACCTAATTCTAATCACTCGAATGTTATTATTTTCGTGGCAAATTTGAGATAATGATAATATTGATTTGAAAAACTAAAGTGATGATGGTAAAGAGTTTCATTTTAAGTGTGTTAGTAGCGTCCTTTACCTGCGGGACTGATTGCAGGTGGACGGTTTCGCGGATGATGGAGGAAGTGGATGCAGCCTCTACATCCTGCCGGAGCTGCGGTTCATTGAGAAGCTGAGGAAGAAACAGATGAAGGAAGTTATAAAGAGGTCAGTCTGTCTCTGTTTCTGTCTGTCTGTCCGTCATCACCTTCTGCATAGTACAGGACAAATTGAAATTCTTCATAGTTAAGTCACAGTGTTGTTGTTGTCGTTCTATTATTATTATTATTATTATTATTATTATTACTTTATCGTCGTCGTTTTTGGCAGGTTCGGGATGCAGCCGGGACCGCCCCTGGACGCCATTCCCTTAGCGATCGGCCAAGACGGGAAGGTCAGCGAAAAGGACTTGGAGAACCTGAAGAAGACGCTGGTTCACAAGGACAACACGAGGAAGAAGATAAGCGGAAAAAGGGCGACGGGACCAGGTGGAAAATATATGGCTGCGAGTGACGGTGGTGGCGGCGGCGGCGGTAGCGGTGTTGTTGGTGGTGATCCGAATGGTGCTGGTGGTGATGGTAATGGTGATGGTGGTGGGGCGTGAGAGGCCTCGGTAATGACGTTCGCCACCTCGCAGAAAGCACCAGTCTAATAATTTAGTTCTCACATCAGGGAATGGAGGACTGGGCTAGATTCACAAAGGCTTAGTGCGTAGTTTTGAGAACATTGTGATACACAAAGCTCGCACGATAATAACTACCAACTAATTGATGGCGTCACGGGTTAGCGCGCTGAAGGTTTAACGCGCTCTGTGTGACGCTAAATTTGTTGTGAAATAACTACTGCTGTCACCCTGCCTGGTCAAACTCTTTCGCCTCTGCCTGTCAACATCTACCTTTCCTTCTTGCTGGAAGTATGCCTTCATACAGCCTGTGCCTAAGAAGGGTGACCGCTCCAATCCCTCAAACTACCGCCCTATAGCTTTACTTTCTTGTCTATCTAAAGCTTTTGAATCAATCCTTAACCGGAAGATTCAAAAGCTTTTTTCCACTTCTGACCTTCTATCTGATCGCCAGTATGGGTTCCGCAAGGGGCGTTCTACTGGTGATCTCCTAGCCTTCTTAACTGACTCTTGGTCATCCTCTCTTAGCCGTTTCGGTGAAACTTTTGCTATTGCGCTGGACATATCAAAAGCTTTTGATAGGGTCTGGCACAAATCTTTGCTTTCTAAACTACCCTCCTACGGTTTCTATCCTTCTCTCTGTACCTTTATCTCCAGTTTCCTTTCTGACCGTTCTATTTCTGCCGTGGTAGACGGTCACTGTTCTTCCCCTAAATCTATTAACAGTGGTGTCCCACAAGGTTCTGTCCTATCTCCCACTCTTTTTCTGTTGTTCATTGATGATCTTCTTTCCAAAACGAACTGTCCCATCCATTCCTACGCCGATGATTCCACTCTGCATTACTCAACTTCTTTTAATAGAAGACCCACCCTTCAGGACCTTAACGACTCAAGGCTGGAGGCTGCAGAACGCTTAGCCTCAGACCTTACTGTTATTTCCGATTGGGGCAAGAAGAACCTGGTGTCCTTCAACGCCTCAAAAACACAGTTTCTCCACCTATCCACTCGACACAATCTTCCAAACAACTATCCCCTATTCTTTGACAACACCCAGCTATCACCTTCCTCAACACTAAACATCCTCGGTCTATCCTTAACTCAAAATCTCAACTGGAAACTTCATATCTCATCTCTTACTAAATCAGCTTCCTCGAGGCTGGGCGTTCTGTACCGTCTCCGCCAGTTCTTCTCCCCTGCACAGTTGCTGTCCATATACAGGGGCCTTGTCCGCCCTCGTATGGAGTATGCATCTCATGTGTGGGGGGGCTCCACTCACACAGCTCTTCTGGACAGAGTGGAGGCTAAGGCTCTTCGTCTCATCAGCTCTCCTCCTCATACTGATAGTCTTCTACCTCTTAAAGTCCGCCGCAATGTTGCCTCTCTTTCTATCTTCTATCGATATTTCCACGCTGACTGCTCTTCTGAACTTGCTAACTGCATGCCTCCCCCCCTCCCGCGGCCCCGCTGCACTCGACTTTCTACTCATGCTCATCCCTATACTGTCCAAACCCCTTATGCAAGAGTTAACCAGCATCTTCACTCTTTCATCCCTCACGCTGGTAAACTCTGGAACAATCTTCCTTCATCTGTATTTCCTCCTGCCTACGACTTGAACTCTTTCAAGAGGAGGGTATCAGGACACCTCTTCTCCTGTATTTGATCTTCCTTTCGGCCACCTCTTTTGTTTTACTTTAGGAGCAGCGAGTAGCGGGCTTTTTTTTCTTTTTTTTTTCTTTTTTTGTGTGCCCTTGAGCTGCCTCCTTTGTTGTAAAAAAAATATATATATTATAATATTTACGTATAAATGCTTATAAATCGCGTTTTTCAAATTGAACTATAACTTTGCGAGTAGAGGCAATCCATTTCTTTATAAAATGATGAGATGTGCACACTTTGAGAGGAATATGATAAGTGTGGGCGGTATGGCAACACCGAAGCCCGGCCGGGGGATTGCAGACCTCCCTCCTCTTTCATCTTCTGACCTCCTCATCCATTCGATCATTCATCCATCCCTACATTTGTCCCTCCGCGGGACCATGGACCTTTGTCGGGTGACAGCCCATGAGTTGGGCTGCAGATATGGCAAGACAGTCTTAACTTTTCCTCGCTCCTTCCTTCCGTCCTTGTCTGCCTCGGTATATGTGCCACATTATTTTTAATATGCTCTCTTCCTGCCTCAATCTCCTCCTTATCTTCTTTTTCTACCCCTTAAACATGTTCCTAGATAACAAGACATCGAACAGCAGAGTTATCTTGACGTTAATGTGCAGCAAACGACGAAATAATTAAACTCCTAGATTACGATTTAATACAGTTTGCCTTAACTTTCCGGCTTTTCTCTCCCCGATGTGCGTACCAGTTGGAAGGAAGCGTACAAACTAGCGAACATCTGCATTCTGGCGGGGAGTCATGTGATAGTGGGGTCTGTGATGTCATTCCGTGCGATTTTGGTGCCAGTGTTGATTCTATGGTTGAACTGAACTCTTTAAACATATATAGAAATAAGCTGGTGTCATTTTTTTACCTCGAATTTTGGGGGGATTTTTTCCCCACTGCAACCTGGCTGAAATAAATAAATGTTAAAGCATGGTTCCTGTTAGACTTGCACCGATTAATCGGTAAGTAATCGGTAATCGGCCTAATCAGCCACTTTGTCGATTAATCGGTAATCGGCTTTTTGACCGATTAATCGGGGCCGATTAGTATTTTTTTTCTCTTTTATAATACAATGTACATAACACAATATTAATAATGTTAATGTAAGGATGTTGATGTTAAAAAAAAAAAAAAAAACTCTGATACCTTTCCACAGCATTTATTTCAAACAAGTCCCTTTGTTATGTCACTACTCAGTACTCACTAGATCGTCCCCACAAAACTTATTTGAAGCCACTGTGATTTAGCCTTTCTGTGTCCCACCTCGCACTGGAACACTTTCCACAGCTGTAAGAGTTTTTCCGTTTACCCATCCTGCAAGTGTCGCATTGTTATGTCACTACTTGAGCACTAGATCGTCCCCATAAAACTTATATGAATTTTTAGAAACAATATGTGGAACGTCACCAGCTTACATAACATAGGCAACACACTGACTTACTGACAGGCAAATGATAGCCTGTGGCGTGGGTCTCACGGACTCTTACCGAGTCTCACCGTAATGGTACTGGACACGTTCAGATACAGACATCGTACGGTACGCTTATACCATTTTCAATTTTACCTAATTGAGGGACATTATTCAACTTTTTCATCACTGTAGCTACATAAAGTTATTATTTTACATTAATATGCAGTAATCATACTGTATATTTTGTACTAATAAAAGAAATCAAAACATGCGGGTTTTTTTTTTAGTATAGAAGCATGCAAACACAGTGTAACAGACAGTAAATTAGTAGAAGACTTGAGAGAGTGATAAACTTTCTGTACACTACCATTTCTAGTAGCACCTAGGATCACCACAAGAACGAGAAAACTGGCAAATTCTAACATATTAAAACCAAGATGTTTCCACAAAGCAAGGCTAAATTATAAGTAACAAATTACTAGAAGTATTTGCTCTCCATAAAGGAAATGACAGTTGGGCAGTAAACAAAGTTGTAAATATGAGGGTTACGGTATTTCTTTAACTTTGTGGTACCAGTGTCCAGTAATTAATGAAGATTAATCACATTTACAATTTCTAAATAATCGGCCGATTATTGGTTACCGATTAATCGGTAATCGGTAATCGGCTAAATTGCTTATCGGTGCAACCCTAGTTATTGTGTCTTCAAATTTGCACCAAAAGACATAGAACTATCATCTTATGGCCATTAAATGTCAAACAGTGAATTTCCATAGAATTTCTGAAAGTATTTTTTTTTATTATTTCTGTAACATAAGAACATGAGAACATAGGAGTCTGCAAGAGGCCGGTAGGCCTGTACGAGGCAGAACATATTCTTAAAAATTGCGTACAGAGTCGCACTGATGAAGGTAGTTAGATAACTCAGGGGCCAAATCATTGCAGGAGCTTGAGTGTCTAGATTTTTTTCCTTTTTACATGAAGAATGATATTTTATTACCTCTGTGATATAAAATGTACATTTTATGCGATATACTTCAAAATTTCCCTCAAATGTAGCAACATTCACGGTCTTCGTTCTAATTTTCATTCTGTGGAACACCATCTCTCCTCCTCTAAACCTCAACTTCTCTTCCTCACCGAAACACAGGTCTCTGAGGCTACTGACAGCAATCTCTACTCTGTTCCCTCCTACTATCTCTATCCTAAATTTCAATCCAAAGCTGGATGTTGCGCCTACGTGCGCACCGACATCACTTGGTCTCGTGCCCACGACCTTTACTATCCAGAATTTTCCGCCATCTGGCTAAGACTTCATTGTCATCCTATTACTAAATACATCTGTGCTGTTTACCTATCACCTAACTCTACTAACTATGTAAAATTCTTTGACTACTTGAACTCTAAAATGGAGCACATCTTGACCCACTTTGCCTTCGCTGAAATCTCCATCTTGGAACATTTCAATGTTCACCACCAGCTTTGGCTTTCATCTTCTTTCACTGACCAGCCTGGCGAACAAGCCTACAAGTTTGCTCTCCTCAACGACCGAGAGCGGTTGGTTCACCACCCTACACGTATTCCCGACCGCCTTGGAGACCGGCCCAAAATACTAGACCCCTTTCTTACCTCTAACCCTTCTGCTTATTCTGTCAAACTGTTCTCTCCGTTGGGCTCCTCCGATCACAACTTTATTTCTGTATCCTCTTCTATCGCTTCTGTACATCCTCTGGACCCACCGAAGAGGCGATGCTTCTGGCATTTTGCTTCAGCTCGGTGGGACGACCTGAGGATGTACTTTTCCGATTTCCCGTGGAATGACTACTGCTTCCAGGATAGAGACCCCTCTGTGTGTGCCCAGCGCATTACAGAGGTGATTGTCTCTGGAATGGAGGCATACATTCCACGTACTTTCTCTACTCATGCTAAAAAGCCTTGGTTTAATCTTGCTTGTTCTCGTGCTGTCAAAGATAGAGAGGCAGCTCACAAAAGGTACCAGAGTCTTCGCACTCCTGCTAACCATGATCTTTATATTTCAGCCCGGAATCGTGCCAAATCTATTCTTCGACTTACCAAAACATCTTTCATTAATAGAAAATGTCAAAACCTTGCTTTTTCTAATTCTTCCCGTGACTTCTGGCACCTAGCCAAAAATATCTCCTCCAATTTCACTTCTTCATCTTTCCCTCCTCTCCTTAACCCTGACGGCAGCACCGCCGTCTCATCTATCTCTAAGGCTGAACTCTTCGCTCAAACTTTCTGTAACAACTCCACTCTGGACGATTCTGGGCATATTCCTCCTACTCATCCCCCCTCTGACTCCTTTATGCCTGTTATTAAGATTCTTAAGAATGATGTTATCTATGCCCTCTCTGGCCTCAACTTTCAGAAGGCTTAAGGACCTGATGGAGTGTCTCCTATTGTACTTAAAAACTGTGCCTCCGTGCTGACACCCTGCCTGGTCAAACTCTGTCGCCTCTGCCTGTCAACATCTACCTTTCTTTCCTGCTGGAAGTATGCCTTCATACAGCCTGTGTCTAAAAAGGGTGACCGATCCAATCCCTCAAACTACCGTCCTATAGCTTTACTTTCCTGCTTATCTAAAGCTTTTGAATCAATCCTTAACCGGAAGATTCAAAAGCACCTATCCACTTCTGACCTTTTATCTGATCGTCAGTATGGGTTCCGCAAGGGGCGTTCTACTGGCGATCTTCTTGCTCTCTTGACTGACTCTTGGTCATCCTCTCTTAGCCGTTTCAGTGAAACTTTCTCAGTTGCGCTAGACATATCGAAAGCTTTCGATAGAGTCTGGCACAAGTCTTTGCTTTCTAAACTGCCCTCTTTTGGATTCTATCCCTCTCTTTGTTCCTTTATCTCCAGTTTCCTTTCCGGCCGTTCTATATCCGCTGTGGTAGACGGTCAATGTTCTTCCCCTAAACCTATCAACAGTGGTGTTCCACAGGGCTCTGTCCTATTACCCACTCTCTTCATGTTATTCATCAATGATCTTCTTTCCATACCAAACTGTCCTATCCACTTATACGATGATGACTCCACTCTGCATTATTCAACTTCTTTCAACAAAAGACCCTCTCAACAGGAATTACAAGACTCCAGACTGGAGGCTGCAGAACGCTTAACCTCAGACCTTGCTATCATTTCCAAGGAAACCTTGTGTCCTTCAATGCCTCAAAAACCCAGTTTCTCCACCTATCTCAGCTGGAAACTTTACATCTCCTCTCTTACTAAATCAGCTTCCTCGAGGTTGGGCGCTCTGTATCGTCTCCGCCAGTTCTTCTACCCCGCACAGATGCTTTCCATATATAGGGGCCTTGTCCGCCCTCGTATGGAGTATGCATCTCACGTGTGGGGGGGCTCCACTCACACAGCTCTTCTGGACAGAGTGGAGTCTAAGGCTCTTCGTCTCATCAGCTCTCCTCCTCTTACTGACAGCTTTCTCCCTCTTAAATTCCGCCGCCATGTTGCTTCTCTTTCTATCATCTATCGATATTTTCATGCTAACTACTCTTCTGAACTTGCTAACTGCATGCCTCCCCCCCTCCCGCGGCCTCGCTGCACACGACTTTCTGCTCATGAATCATGATCATCCCTATACTGTCCAAACCGGGCCTTATGCAAGAGTTAACCAGCATCTCCATTCTTTCACCTCCTTCACTGGTAAACTCTGGAACAGTCTTCCTTCATCTGTATTTCCTCCTGCCTATGACTTGACCTCTTTCAAGAAGAGTCCACCCGAAATTAACCTCTCTTTAGGCTACTCTTTACTTTTTACTTTTGTGGGAGCGGCGAGTAGCGGGCTTTTTTTTTGTACACTTTTTGTTGCCCTTGAGCCGCATCCTTTGACGAAAAAAAAAAAAATAAATAAATAAATAAATAAAAAACATATACCATATAATGATGGTAGTCTAACAAATGTATTGTAAATCAAGGTAGCGAAGATAAAATTAGTTGCAATTTATCAGAAAATAAATTGTTTACACCATACATTATTCATTCATAACTGATTGTCAGTTCCGATTTGAACAATCAACACAGCTAGACAAAATGTAGAAATCCCCCAGCTACTCAAAGAAAGAAGCATGAACAGGAGGGAGAGAAAAAGAAAGAAACACAGCTCGGAAAGGTTGAGCCTAATGGACGAAACAAGATAATTCACAGATGAAAAACAATATTAACAAAAGTACTTGATCTGCAAACTATGCATACTGACTTTGAGGGATAAACAACAAATTACATTCTTATTTTCTTCAAGAGAGTAAATATGCAGAAAAATGACCAGGACGCTGAGATGATTCCCAGCCAATCTTGACCAGTGCACGTGAGGTACTTTATTGGAGGATCAATACACTGACTGCAGTCAAATATCATCTTCATCCACCACCTGATAATCCGAGAAGTTCTCATAGTCACTGCGCCATTTGCAGAGGGATGTATATGGCTGTTTGTATTTGGCACTTGAACATTGTCCTTCCGTGACTTGCATCCACATTTTATAAGCTCAATGACAGCACCTGGCGCTGGTTTTACGAGGCATCGAACTGGGGTGAAGCTATAGTCATTCTCACTAGAGTCCAGCCATGCTCTTTTGGACTTGGCAAATTAGGATGAGCTACCACATAAAATTTGTCAAGTATGGCTATATAGTTAAACGCTAGGGACGAGGAATTATGCTGCCCTTGTTGGTAGCAGCTTCTTTCAGCGTAGATCCAAATGGTAGTCTCTGCACTAATTGGAGAGTACACTTTGCACAAGAATTTTTTCATAGGCTAATTTTTTGAAAGCTCTGAGTTGGAAGTACCAATGACCTTCAGTTTACTTCACTCTTGCGTCGTATACATCCTCTCCTTCAGAGCATTAACCTCTTATGTATGCTTCAGTGTTTCCTCCAGTATATTTCACCATTTTGCTGCATGCTTCCTATAGTTCAGTGTATTCTGCAGCGCAACGTGCGTAGAGTTTGCGCAGTGAATGATGATCTTGCGTAATGAATTAACAATATCAGAAAACCGTTAAAATGGTAATCCCTCTCGGTAGACGATTGTACGTAAAGGGAAGGACAATACTATTCCTTGTTGTTCTTGTTAATAGGGAGAAAACTTGTGAATAAAAAGTGTTTGGACGATTGTGGAGGCAAAGACAGAGAAACTTTGAGATATATTTGTGGATGATAGAGCTTGGACACACACACACACACACACACACACACACACTCACACGCACACCGGCCAAAAAAAAAAAAAAAAAAAAAATCCAACTTTTTCAGAGATGATTATTACCGTGACGTTCTATCTTTTCGCGGCACATGATTCGAAGCACTGCACATCAGAACATCCAGTGTGTGTGTGTGTGTGTGTGTGTGTGTGTGTGTGTGTAAAGTCGCATCGCACCTTTTCAAGCCTTTGTATTTAG
Organism: Eriocheir sinensis; assembly: GCF_024679095.1. NCBI lineage: Eukaryota > Metazoa > Arthropoda > Malacostraca > Decapoda > Varunidae > Eriocheir > Eriocheir sinensis. The sequence goes on along the minus strand of NC_066517.1, from coordinate 15,363,740 downwards.
GTTAGAAAATCCAAAATAAAGTTTGTTAACAGATATGAATAATGAATGAATGATGAATCTTCTCAGTATCCACAAGGAAAAAATAAGAATAAGAATAGAGGCAGAGATAAAGAGGATGATGATGATGATGAGAAAAAATGGAATAACAATAACAATAACAGCTACAACAATAAATCAACAACCTCACGCTCATACAGTTCCATATGTCTGAGACTCGGGGGAGGGGAAGGGTAATGGGGGGGGTGGGGAACAATTCGGAGAGCTTTCTGCGGTGAAGGTCGGAGACGAGTTTTCGACACAATGCTTTTTACGATGTGTAGCCTTGCGGTGTTTTCCTGGCTTCATGAGAGGGTGGGTTTGAGCTAATGAGTGGGGGAGGGGAGGGCTGTGGGGGTGGTGTCCGTACGTGTTTTTAATTGAGCCTACGTGAAGTGATCCCGCTTTACCTCTCTTGATTATACTTCTCTCAACCATTTATTAAACCCATTCGTGAGACCGTTCTTCCTGGAACCTTGTGGTTTCCCTACACACACGAGCACCACCGTTCGTTCACCTGTGAGTGGAGGATGAGGGGTAATATGTTGTTCCAGCGTGGATACCAGAACCCTTTCGCTGTTGCGGTATGAATGACAACTTGTGGAATGCCTGAACCGGTGAAGGGAGTACCCAATGTGCTTCTTATGAACACACACACACACACACACACACACACACACACACACACACACACAGAAGACAAACTAACTAAACAAAATGTAAATAAAGAAAAAAATACCGTCTTGTAATTTTGTTTTTGGGGAGGGTCTACTGTATTTTAGTATGCAATACAAAACCAAACCAAACAAAACGGTGATTAGCTGGCTTTTTTCTTTTCTTTTCTTCTCTATTTTATTTTGTTTTTGCCCTTGAGCTACTTCTTTCACTGTTCAGGAAAAAAAAAGCCATAACTAAAGAACTAAACCAGAAAGTAACAACCACGTAACTATAGTCCCAGTACAATAAACAAACCCAGAAGTCCCGCACCCTCCACCATAGCTACGGGAGTTGATTGGTTGGGTGATGGGAGGTTGGTGTTAAAGAGTCTGTTACCTGGGAGAGAGGAGCAAAGGTTAGGAAAGGGGCGGGGCTTCCAGGCTAATTTGCTGTGCTAAGACTTTTATAGTTAACTAACCAACTAAGGACGTAACTATCAGGTAAAGAGATTAAAGGAAAAATGAAACCCCCTTGGTAAGTTATTCTCTTTGCAATTGATGACGTGTAGAAAATTATTCGAAAAGATGTAACGGATTGAAAATTATCTGGTTTCTCGAAGCTCCGACCTCCTGCTCAAGAAAATAAATAATAAACGTCGCGGGTTGGTGTGCAGGGGCCAGATTCAGAAATGAGAATGTAAGTTTGAGGATGTAACACCCTACATCGTTTGGACTTACACCCTCCTCACATCCTTTGCTACATCTGAATTCAGAAAAAAGGATGTGGGATCAGAGAGGCAGCTGATTGGGCGAAAGCCTTCATGACGTCATCAGGCTCGCCAGCGAATCCAAATCACTTAAGCAACGCGTGCCAGCCAATCACAAGGCAGCCGCGTCATCAGCTGTGTGCTGTGTATTATTCCTCCAAGGAGAGAAGAATACAGCAGTAAAAGATAAATAAAAAGAACAAGTGTAATAGTAGAAAATAAACAAAAGGATAGAAAGCGGAAAAGCAGAAAGACCAGTTAAAGTAGGCTAAAGTAAAAGTAAAATAAAATAGAAAAGCATGACACCGGCAAAGTGTACGGATCGAAAAACAGAGGTCAGAGCAGAGTGAAGTATCTAAGTGTGTAGAGATAAGTATTTGAGTCTAAATAACCAAGAAGGGCATAAGAAGCGATTCAAAGCGGTACAGGTCAAAAGAAGAAGAAGAACACTAGTCTTCCTCTCCTTCAGCCGCTGGCGGACCTGCTGACGGCTGATGGCTATAGTGAACTCTACTATATATAATCCATCTCCGGAGTAGCATATCGCTTTTAAGGAAGGAATTTGCTTTATTGACTCATATACTCTATTTCCTTATCGGGAAACATTATATATAAAGAAAGCATTTCATTGCAAATTAAAGAAAGGATGCAAGTTACACCTCCTCCAAGGCTGGTTTAACTTACACCCGAGTAACATCCTCGGCTACATCCTTTTTCTGTTTTCTGAATCCCGATGGAAGTGCGGAGGGATGTATCTCGGAGTTACATCGTTGTAAGTGCTTTTTGAATCTGCCCCCAGGGCGGCGCTCCACGGTGGCTAGGGCGCAGGCATGATGCCTAGTCACTCACGGAGGCGCACGTCTCGGCACCCCGCCGCTGTGAACTGTATCCATAGTACCGTAACGCCAATGGCCCGCGGAGGGGAGTGAACGCACGACCATCAACACTATGGTTACATTCGTAAATTCGTCCGCTCAGCCTTCCTCTGGTATTCTATTTTTTTTTTTATTCTTACGACTTTAATACCTGCAAGAGGGGGGTGTCGAAATCCCAAAAGTCAATGTTATCAATATTTTTCTCGGCATCCTTGGCTGAAGCGGGAAGTTTTATTATAAAGCTGTTTTTCTAATTATTTTGTTGTCTTCCTATCCATTAAAAAAGTAAAACAGGTAAAGAAAGCGCTGCTTTGGAAAACTGAGCCGAAGTACAATATATATATATATATATATATATATATATATATATATATATATATATATATATATATATATATATATATATATATATATATATATATATAATACACTCATGTAGAAATAAAGCTATAAACAGTATTCCAGTTGACAACAACCCATGTTTATATCAACAACTACGATTCTGCAACTTCAAGTATTTTTTTGAGGAGTACTAATGAGAACAATGGGTACGATCTAGCAAACTCAAGGCCTTGGGCAAACTAACGCTACCTGTTTCCTTCAGGTCAAGAACACGCACGGAAGGTTTCCAGCACCTCACCGCTCCCGAGGGAACACACACTCCGGTGAGCAAGGATGAGTAGTGGAGGAAATGAGGCAGCTGCTCATGGGGAAGGTGGGCGCGTCGGTCTAGCGGGTTAGAACCTCAAACCATGCAAGTGAACAGCCAGGGCGAGGTGGTTCGAATCTTACTGCGGCCGCGTGACGCCAGGAAGGGCATCAGGAAGGGCATCCGGTCATCAATCCAAAGCCACAACCCAAAGGCAGGAACCCGATAGGAACAAAGAAGAAGCTCGCGGTAAAGGTGTCCGTCGAGGAGAGGAAGAACGACCAAGTATAGCTCCTGCCGTCATGGTGTTACGTAACGATGGCTGGTTCTTACGTAACAGCGTCACGGGGTCGTTGACGCGTACAGGATCTAGACGGAAGTGTACGGTGAAACGCGAGCCTTCCATGACTAACCGTTTTTCCCTTCGTGTTGTCATTATGCAACAACGACAAGGAGCGCTGAGTGGCAAGCTGCGATAACTTGTTACTTGTAATAATGAAACTATTTTTTGTCGCTATATATATACTGGTAGGACCCATATCAAAGGTTACGCCTGAGAGAGAGAGAGAGAGAGAGAGAGCGGGCTTTTTTTCATTATTGTTTCCTTCTTTTTGCCCTTGAACTGTCTTCTTTGCTGTAAAAAAAAAAAAGGGTGTAGAGGATATGAAGGAGGTGGAGAAGATGGGGATAAAATATACAGATAGAAGATAAGAAATTAAGACAATTTGTAATGAATAAATAGAGGAAGAAGAAACATGAAGAGGAAGAGAGGAAGAACGGTGATAAGATATGAGAGAGGAAGGAGGAAGGAAAAAAGAGAGAAGGAAAAAAAGACGGATGAATAAAGTATGATAATGCGGGATAAGTAGAAAATGAAAGATATGTAAAGTGAAAGAGAGAGGAGGAAGAGAGGAAGAAGGAAGATTAAGGTATGAAGGTGAAAGGAGGAAGGAAGAGAGAGAAGGTAGGGAAGAAGGAATAATACGATATGATGCAGCAAAAGAATTGGCAATAAAACACACACACACACACACACACACATATATATATATATATATATATATATATATATATATATATATATATATATATATATATATATATATATATATATATATATATATATATATATATATATATATATATATATATATATATATATATATATATATATATATATATATATACTCTGTTGGCTATGGTTTGGTTCCCTCACGTAGCGCGTTGGCCTCCTCAGGTTTCTGTATTTCAAACGCTGGCGTACTAATTGCCTGCTTTGATATTAAGGGGCTGACTGTAACCCCTAACCTTACATCTTCTCGAAGGGTGGGATTCAGAACATATGACAGCAGATACCCACTGTGTGTGTGTGTGTGTGTGTGTGTGTGTGTGTGTGTGCGCGGCGCGCGTGTGTGTGTGTGTGTGCGCGCGCGGCGCGTGTGTGTGTGTGTGTGTGTGTGTGTGTGTTTCCCGCACATCCGTGATCCTGCCTCGGCGGGAGAGTCGTGTGCAGCTCGTCTCCTCACGCCGTTAGTACGCTGATGGCCGCTATACACACTACAGGTAAGGTTGTTGTCAGTGGTACGGGGTGTTTACACGCCTTTACTAGCTAAATCATAACGCATTTCTTTGCACACAAAGCTTTATTTGCGATGAAGAACGTACCATTCCCATGGAAAGATTGTCTGCGAAGTGATATAATTGAAGTTTTTAAAAGCAGTTATGGGTGTAAGTGCAATTTAGATGAAATACCTATATCAAAATATGATACACACCGCAACGGCTATAAATTAGATAAATTCAAATTCACGAAGAATATAGTCAAGAACTTGTTTACAAATACAGTAAAGGATGAGTGGAGCAAACTGTGCATGTGTGTAGTTGATGCAAACAATATAGATAAATATGTATATAAATACCTAAGAGTACATAAAAATAAAAATAAATGGCGAGAGCAAACAGCAGAGAAAAGTTTCTGCATTCTTTTTTTCACCTGTGCGCTCTTGCAAGTTAAAAGTGGAGGTTCTCTCTCTCTCTCTCTCTCTCTCTCTCTCTCTCTCTCTCTCTCTCTCTCTCTCTCTCTCTCTCTCTCTCTCTCTCTCTCTCTCTATATATATATATATATATGTAAACAAAATCTTGACTTTGTACTCGAACCTGCGATACTCTAAATTGTATACGTTGCTATGGTAACTAACATCATTGTTTTTAGCAAAATATATCAGTATGGTTTCTGGAGGGGTTACAAAATGTTTTCTTTAAATATTATGGAATTCGTAAATCCACTGGCTTCTCGGCGAAACAGCGGCACCCGAGGCTCCGCAGCAACGCCCGGTTTACGCATGTATCTGTGAGTGACACTTCAACTGCGACCGTTATGTGAAAGCAGGTGTTGAGCAGGTGTGACGCCTTTTCCATAGTATTTGAAATTCATGAATCGTAAAGAGCGCACAGGTGAAAAACAGAATGCAGAAACTTTTCTCTGCTGTTTGCTCTCGCCATTTATTTTTATTTTTATGTACTCTTAGGTATTTATATACATATTTATCTATATTCCTTTACATCGCTCTAAATATTTAATTATAACCCCTTGAAGGGTGTTGACAAGCAGTTATTTAGGTCATTGAAATACTTTCTTAGCGTCCACTACCCTCTGTAGGGGCCTTCATCACACGTTCTCCCTGACCGCAACTATGAACTAACTGTACGGGGACTCGTAGTTGTCGATGACCTAAATTCTTATAAATGTATTATTTACAGAGCAGCAATAAGAGTCTCTGCTCAGTTTTCCTTCTCATATATTTTTCTAAAAAAGAAAAAAAAAAAAATAATAATAATAATAATAATATAAGTACATATTATGGACCCAAGAACAGTCGCTCAACACAAGGCAGTGTTTGTAAAATAATCACCATTTACCTTTTCCTTCTTTTGATGCATTGAATATCTTGAAAGCTTCAGTCCTGAAGGCACTCGCCACAGGACTGCATAGTCTATTCCATTTATCAAGTACTCTAATGTTTTAGGAAAAAATTCCCCATTAATACAAGTCCTCCTTACCTAATCATTTCCTCGACTCAAAACCCGCAGTCAGGCCATCACGCGCCCTTCCCTTTTCTGTTTAAAGACTGCAAATCACTGCTTCTTTTTACAGGGGCAGCTAGTGATTAGTGAGCTTTTTTTGTCTTCGGTTTTTTTTCCTTCAACTGCTTCCTTAGCTGGAAAAAAAAATCTGATGATTTAGTCTAGCTTTGAAAGATAATTTTGTCAGCCCTAGAATCAAGAGTTTTGCATACGTTCTCTGTTGTAGCCCAGGACATAGGGCGCGGCGAGGCGGGGCTGGCCGCCCGTGCTGTCGGCCGAGCGAGGCTGGTGAGTGTGGGGCAGTCCTTGTGCCAAAGGGTGTGGCTCCGTAGGACGTATCTCGGCGTGCTGCTGGTAACGACCACGCTGCTCTGCATGGCTCAGCTCATGGACGTTGCACAAAACCCTGTTACCGAAAGATGGGCGGGACAGCCTCCCTCCCAAGGGCCGGAATGGATGGCACCCAGAAACTGCACGCCACGCACCAACATAGGCTTCCTCAAGAGCCACAAGTGTGCCTCCACCGCCATCCAGGTGAAGACAGCGTGAACGTGACTGGGATTTATCATGGAACAATTACTGTCATTAACAGCGCTAAGCTTACGAATACTCTATCTCTCATCCCCGCCAGAACATCCTCTTCCGCTACGGCCACAAGCACAACCTCCACTTCGCGCTGCCGAAAATAGGGAACTACTTCGGCGGTGGACGGCGGAGCTTCAAGGCCGAAATGGTGAGCTTGTCGCCCCTCAACAAGGTGAAGCCGAACATCTTCGCCATACACACCAGGTGGGACCACGACGAGGTACGTCCCGCTGCCGCTACCCTCTGCCTCTCTTGGTGCACATGTTGTTTTAATAGTGGTTGAGATGCCTGTGATATACGAACAATATTCATTTAGCCAATATGTCCGATCAAGGTTGGTCCTGCTAAGGACGGCTTTGAGGTAGGAAAAAAATATTTTGGGGTACACGAAAGAGCTTCGTAGCTCTTGAACCTTAATATTTACTGTATGTGCATGTGTGTGTGTGTGTGTGTGTGTGTGTGTGTGTGTGTGTGTGTGTGCGCGCGCACGCGCGACCTAGCTGTCCTCTCCTTGCCAGGTGAGGAAGGTGATGCCTAAGGACACCGTCTACTTCACCATCGTCAGGAAACCCTCGGCGCTCTTCCAGTCGCTCTTTAGCTACGCAAAGCTTGAGAAGGTATAGCAAAGATAACAACTCCTCATTCTACTACTATAGTCTATTTTGTGAGGTCAAGTAAATAACCCCGCCTATTGGGTTGAGTAGGTCGACTCTACGTCAGCCTCGCAGAGCCACAGCGTTGTTTGCTTGGTGAAGTGGACGCTGTCCTTACGATCTGGCGTGGGAAGACTTCACACATTTGGGTCTCGGGAGACTTTCTCCCTCTACTCCGCTTCCCATCTCTCTCTCTCTCTCTCTCTCTCTCTCTCTCTCTCTCTCTCTCTCTCTCTCTCTCTCTCTCTCTCTCTCTCTCCATATGCAAATGGTGAACAAGTGTTCTCTTTTTCGCTCGCTCTTATATTAGTAAATCAAGATCGAAACTAGATTCTTAGAAGTAAAAAGGAACTTTAGTGAAATAAGCCCGGGAGTCTGTGGCGTCATCACGGGGTAGGCCAGAGTTTTCTTTAAGAATGCTTTCTTTCAATGGCCCCTAGCACGTGGTAATGCCAGTTCACGCAAACAGAATACTTTGGTAGTGTTTTTGGGTTCTTAAATGGTTCTTAGATGGATCACTCTAGTGAGTCTAACCAAACGAAGCGTAACAATCTCCTCCAGGGGGAGGGTCGACCCACCATTATTTCAGTCTAACAAAACGAAATCTAACTTTATTTCCGGACATTAGTAGCAGCTGCGTAATAAGTGTGTGGGGGTATGCCCAGTGCTCCAGTGCAATATCCCCAAAAGTATTTGAGATGATAAATTGATATATCACAGAAGCTTCCAACTTCTATTTCCCCTTTTACTACTGATATAAGTAAGATTTCGTTTTCCTCTTTCCCCTGATTTCAGTCAATCATTAAAGTCCAAGGAACACGACACTCGCGTCTTGTCTTTCCTAATTGGTTGAGTTTTTTCCAGACACCCAGGAAATATAATACTAATATTACTACTACTACTACTACTGCTACGCAACACATGGACCAAGTTCCTATAAAGTAGCTTTTTTTATATAATTTCCATTCCATCTTCTATTTTCAAATCCTCGTCTACTTTTCCCTGCAGAGGACTGGTCTAAGTCTGGAAGAGTTTGTGAAAAGGGTGTCCGCTGATGCTAAGAGGGACCGCGGTGTGTGGGGCTACAACCAGATGGCGTGGGATTTGGGGATGTCAGAAGAACAGATAAACAACCTTACCGCTGCACGTGAAATGGTACGTGACTGTGTGTGTGTGTGTGTGTGTGTGTGTGTGTGTGTTTTACTTAATTGTATTTTTACAAGATTGAGCAAGACTTGTGTTGTCCCAGATATTCAAACCATTTTATCATACATTCCTTTAAAATTGTGAATGCTGTTGAAACACACAACCTCATCTGATAGTGCATTCTATTAGTCAGCTGCTCAATTTGGGAACTGAATTTTCTTATATCCTCATCGCCAATCACTATTATTCTACTGTGTCCTCTTGACGTTAATTTTCAATATGATAGGTATATATTCATTTTTGTCTATTTTCTATTTCTATTTTCCTGTGGCACACTTATATATCATATCTCCTCTCCTTCTCACTTCCAGGGTTACCAGATTCAACTTCTTCAGTATTTTCTCATTAGTTAAATTTCTTCAGTTGGTAACCCATTTCGTAGCCGCCCTTTTTACACTTTCAGTCTTCTTAATGTGTTTTTTCAAATGGTGATTCGATACTGTTGCTGCATACTCTGGAGCTGGCCTTATATGTGATATAACTATCTTGATGTGTGTTGTCTTTGGTCAACCTGCAGGTGGCGCGCGCGGAGGACCAGTTCGGGCTGGTGCTGGTGGCTGAAAGGATGGAGGAGTCGCTGGTGCTGCTGGTCGAGTACCTGTGCTGGGAACTCAGCGACGTGCTGGTGCTGCGCCTCAACTCCCTCAGGAGCGAGGTGAGGAGCAGGGCGAGGCGGTAGCGGGGGATGGGCGACGGGAAAAGTGGGGTAGTATGCTCATCTACTTAGCGCCTTCAATAACTTTCATTATTCTTTTCTATCATTTAAGAAAATAAAGCTTTTTACTTTTCTGTTATAGTGGCTCGTTAGTGAATCATGTTAGTTATCTGCCCTTCTCTTCTCATCCTGCCTACAGCTGAAGCAGCCGCTGTCGGCGGCGACGCGGCAGCTGCTGCAGCAGAAGCTCGCCCCGGACTACCTGGTGTACCGACACTTCGCGGAGAAGTTCGAGCGGCAGGTAGAGGAGTTCGGGCGGACAAGGATGGCGGAGGCGGTGGTGAGGCTGCGGGAGCTGACGGCACTCCTCGTGGACACCTGCTGCTTCATCACGAAGGAAGCGACAAAGATAAAGGGCTCGCTGCGGCCGTGGTCTGACCAGGTGTGTGTAATTCACCATGGTCTGACTTGACCACACGACAGACTCGTGATCGCCAACCAGTACCCTCCCCGACTGAGATCGGAGCTCAAGTGATGGATCTCTGGGTACGACTGATCGGTCACACCCACACACACCCGGGAGGCGGGACACAACCCCCGACTGCCATCCGGTATTCATTCACTGCTGGGTGGACAGGGGACACGGATAATAGGAGAATACCCATCCGTCTCCACTCCGCTCGGGAATCTAACCCGGAGCCTCTCGGTTGTAAGGCGAGCTCACTAACCACTGCAATACGGAGCTCCGTATTTATGTGTGTGTTTTTTCTTTCCTTTCCTTCCTTCTTTCTTTCTCGACCTCCTTCCATTCTTCTTTTTTTCTTCCTTTATTTATCCCTCGTGTTTTTCTTCCACCACTTTTTTTAATTAGTGCTGTATTCTGAGTGTAGTTGAATGTTTCAGGTGAACGGGTTTGTGGTGAAGGGAGGTGGATTTGGCGGTGAGGATGAAGGTCCCCGTGGATGTCAGCCATACATCAGACCAGGACTGTCGTATCTGAATTTGCTGAAGAAGAAACAACGTCAGGAGATAATGGAAATGTACGTACATTGGTGAGCTGTTTTTTTTTCTCTCTCTTTTCAAGTGCTGCCTATAGCACCTGTTGTCTTTTTTAAAGGGCCTCTTGGGCGACCCCAGCCCGTTAGTGGCGCAGACGAATTTTATTTATAGTGGCTGCCGTGATATGACTTGGTTGGCCCATGCTGCACTTGAACGAAGTTGTTGAAGGTAGGGTTGACTGAAGATCTGGACAGCATGTGGCAAATCTTCTGCTATTTGGCGATGATTTGAAAAATCAGCGTCTTTCGGTGGGACTCGAACCTATGTCCAAGGACTCACCAAGCCCGCACTCTGACCACTTGGCCACCGCCTCCCTCACTGTTTACCTATCTATCTATCTATATTTTTTTTCATTATATATACTCTTTTTTTTCTAGGTATGGACCTATTTAAGATAATGAAGACCTTGAGAGAAACTGAGAAAGTTACTGATAATAATGATAGAAGTTAACACTGGTGATGTGCGAGGAACAGTGAAACACAATGGAGTGCTACAGAGGCTCAATGAAACAGAGGTAAGAACACGAAGGAAACAGCAATGGAAATGAAAACTAAAAGCTCTCTGATCTGGAAGACAACGTAAGGAGGTAATAGAAAGGTGCGTTGGTGAGCTGTTTCTCTCTCTCTCTCTCTCTCTCTCTCTCTCTCTCTCTCTCTCTCTCTGAAAACATAAAAAAAAATAGATTTAAATATTCTACTTCATATTTTCCACGCGTTACGTTTCTCTTTGTCAGCAACGGAAGCAGCTTAAAGGCAAAAATCAACAAACATACAAACAAAAAACAAAAAGAAAAACAAAACAACAACAGCAACATCAACAAAAAAGAGCCAAGCTCTGCTTCAGAAAAAAAAAGCTCAGTGGCCAACAAAGAGAGTCATTTTCGGTTGGAGAAGTGTTAAGTTTTTATTATTTTAACAGCAAGGGAGGCAGCTCAAGGGTAAAAACCAAAACCATCAACAAAAAAAAAACACTAAACGCTGCTCCAGCAAAAGAAAACAAGAATGAGAGGCCAATAGAGGTCAATTTTGGGTGGAAAGGTGTCTTGATACTCTCCTTTTGAAAGAGTTCAAGTCGTAGGAAATACAGACGATGGAAGGCTATTCCAGAGTTTACCAGCGGAAGGGATAAAAGAATAAAGTTGCTGGTTAACTCTTGCATAAGGAATTTGGATAGATCAGGGATGAGCTAGAGTAAAAAGTTGTGTGCAGCGGGGCCGTGGGACGGGAAGAGAGAAGCAGTTAGCAACTTAACAAGTTCAGAAGAGTCAGCATGAAAGTATCGCTAGAAGATAGAAAGAGCTGCAACATTGCGGCGGAATTTAAGAGGTAAAAGATCAATAGTAAGAGGAGGGAAGTTGATTGCAGAGCTGTGTATGGAGCCCCCCACACATGAGATGCATACTTTATACGAGGGCGGGCAAGGCCCTTGTATATGGGCAGGATCTGAGGGGGAAAAGAACTGGTGGAGACGGTACAGAACGTCCAACCTGAAGCTGATTTAGCGAGAAAGGAGATATGAAGTTTCCAGCTAAGATTCTGAGTTGAGGACAGACCGAGAATGTTAATTAAAGAAGGTGACAGCTATGTGTTGTCGAAGAATAGAGAATAGGTGCTTGGAAGATGTGTCGAGTTGATAGGTGGAAAAATTGAGTTTTTGAGGCAATGAAGGACACCACGTTCTTCCTGACCTAATCAGAAATGATAAGATCTTGACACTCCCCTCTCGAAAAAGTTGAAGTCGTAGGCAGGAGGAAACACGTACAGACGAAAGAAGGCTGTTCCAGAGTTCACCAGCAAATGGGATGAAAGAATGAATACGTTGGTTAACTTTTGCATAATGGATTTTGATAACAAAGGTTTTTTTTTGAGGGGGGGGCATGCAATCATGGCATGTAATCAAGTACGGGCATGTGGCGCCGAAGTTCTTTGAGAGCAATGGAGGAAAAATCAGCTTTTAGCATTTTTTCGTTTGTTTGTATGTTTGTTTGTTTTTGCCCTTAGGCTGCTGATGTTATGACATTTTAGAAACTGGTGATGACAAGGCTTTAGGATTTGGGTAAACGTTTGTAAAGCTAGAACGTACCCGGAATAACGTAACAAACTAAACTAGTTTACCATAATGAATCTCAAAGAAAATGTATGTCGTAAATGGGTAACAAAATTCGCTTACTCGGGGCTGGTAAAATCTACTACTGTTTGTCGTCACTGCTGTTTGTCATGGTACATAATATACAAATGTCCTCTAATAAACATCGTCCTAAGCAAAATATCTCGGAGGTCCTAAAAACATGTGAAGCAACAGTATCACTTAAAATTACTTTCCTGCGTCCGGAAGTAGCACAAGGTAGTTACGTAGTTTTTATAATGACTCCTAGAATGTTCATTATTACCAATACAAACATCTGCTGTACAATGGCTAGAACACATGCTAAAGCATCTAATCATACACTTACAATACAAGAAGACAGTTTGGGGATACATTATCAATTACATTAATGTATCATACAAAGCACATTCAGGCTTCACAGTGAAACATTCATAACTATTATAGTGAGTGTCGCAATGAAAAACATTCCTAGTCATTGTCGTGTACAGCAGATGTTTGTATTGGTAATAATGAACAATCTAGGAGACACTATAAAAACTACGTAACTACCTTGTGCTACTTCCGGACGCAGGAAAGTAATTTTAAGTGATACTGTTGCTTCACATGTTTTTAAGACCTCCGAGATATTTTGCTTAGGACGATGTTTGTTAGAGGACATTTGTATATTCTGTACCATGACCTTTGTGCGGCGGTAATAAACACAGCCTTATTATATATTTACATATTTCAGAACGTTAGCAGTGTCACTTAGCAGAGCATGAAAGTGTGTGTGTGTGTGTGTGTGTGTGTGTCACCAATGTGGTTAAACTGCATTTTTTTAATTTCCTCCAACACCTGGCGACAATACTATTTCACCCTTAAAACTTAACTTTACGTCTCTCTGTTCATACCAACTAAACTAAACAGCAATTCGTATATAAAAATCGAAGCCTACTATGAACGACAGCAACAAGAACAACAACAATAACAAAAGATAAGTAGATATGTCTTTCAATGTGAGTCTTGAAAACGGTGACTTCAGATATACCAAGATTGAAAACTTTATCGTACACGTGGAAGATAAAGAACATTTAAACTAGTAAAAAAATCAAGTTGTGTAGTAACTTCGACAAACAAGATAAATGTTGAGCTGCGTGGACAATTACCAGTGTATAGTAAATTCAATGATACAACCAGTCGAAAGAAACTAATCACTTGTTTGAAAATACCTTCCAACAACCTTCCACGCAATGATCCCTAGCCTAATCAAAAGTTTCACCTTCCCACAGCTTTCTACAAGTCCATAGCCTAATATAGTGTACCGAGTCAAGTTTTTACCTAACCCTTACTGTCCATAGCCTAATTATCAGTCTCGATCATAAGTTTTATCTCCCACAATTTTCCACAATGTTCGATAGCCTAATCAAATATCTGTCAATTTTATCATGAACATCTTTCTGCATAATGTCCCAAAACCTAATTTAGTATAGAAAAGTTAAAAGAAAATGTATGTACAGGGTGTAAAAACCTTAGTAAATTAAGTTGGTTGACCAATAAACATTATTTAATTAAAATCTGGTACGTCTCAGCAAATAAAAGGAGCCATCACTTTATCGTCTGCGTATTTTATTTTCCTGTGGGCGTAAACATGGATAAGAGTGTGTGTGTGTGTGTGTGTGTGGAGGCCCTCTTCTTAAAATCATTTTCATCAGTGTCTTCGTAAGTCACTCCAACGGACAAATATTGATCACAGGTGTGGCCCAGGTAAAGAAAACATCAATTAAGGGGACGAAAGCGATAACAAGAACACAAATAGTTACGAAAGCAGACATCAAGTAGGTGAATATAGCCTATCGCGCGAACGCAAATTATAACGAGGAGATAAATTAGTGTTGAAGGTATCGTAGCAGGACAAAAATTAGAGTTTAAGGTATTGTATGAACGCAAATTACAACGAGGACAGAAATTAGATAGTTGATTAAAGTACTCACCCCCTAACCGTCACCCGCACACACCCTTGGTAACGTCGTTGCTCTCACCTGCTGTTGCTGCCGCCTCCGGAATCCTCGCTGCAGGTTCCTCATCATTCAGCCTGCACTGCCAGTTCCAGTATCACCCACTGTGTGTACGAACAACACTTCCACCGTAGTTCGTGTCAGCATTCCCCCGCAGCGAATGGACGACGACTGACGCTCAAAGCCTCAAACACTCAAAAGGCGCTTCATTCGGCAGTGTTCTCAGACAGACCCTCCAGGCCAGCTTACACGCCTGTTATTTTTTTTTCTCTTTTGACCACATTAGATCTAATTGATGTAGCAAGTTTTCCTACCAAATTTCATAACATTACTGAACGTCTTATTTTGTATGTTGGTATAGCATGTAAGTCTTCTGCAAGAGTGATAATTATATATAACAACAGCCTGCTTCATCATGCTGGCACCACTGTGCTGAATTCCCGCCACTGAGACCTTTTACCTCTTGAAAATTTCCTTTCCCTATCTCCCCCCCCCCCTCCCCCCACGCACGGAACTGGAAGCCGGGACGCGCATAATATACACCAGGGCTACTCAACTGGCGGCCCGCGGTCCGAATCCGGACCTTATGAGTGTTGTAACTGGACCCCAAGTTCCAGCAGTAGAAAAATATAACTGATTTACATGGTCCTGGTAGTGATAGATTCTTGCAAGTATATTTCCTTGCCTGACTGTAGGCCCTACAATCAGTCAAGGAAATACACTTGCAAGAATCCATCGCTAGGACTTTCATAATGTAAAATTATATTTTGCTACTCCTGGAGCTGGGGCCCAGCTACAATATTTAATCGGATCTCTGCATACATTTGTACTTGTCTAACTGGACCTTTGCTCATAATGGTTGAGTAGCCCTGATATACCCGATATCTTTTTACTCAGCCCCGGGGTTTCTCAGGACCCCGCCAGAGGGCAAGGTGTTGGCGGCTGTCAAGACACAAGGACAGAAAACTAATTCACGGGTAACTTGCTCCTGCTGTGGACTCGTGTAACACGTGAGTTATATTAATCATCATAATTAGTACTGTTAGCCGATGACACATTAATTAACAATGTATGATTTTATTAATATGCTTCCAATATGTAGAAGATATGGAAAGAGGGAGGGAAGAGAACATAATTATATTATAGGGAGCCGAAAGATTGATAACTCAGCAGCCGACGAGTGAGGGACTGGTCTGAGGGTGATCTGCCGCCGTCAGGAAGGGGTTACTAAGGTTTTGCCGCAGACTCACAGGCGTGCGGAACACTACGCAACGGAGGCACATAATTTTCCGATGGAATTATATAAGGAGTATACAACTAAAGGTGGCGTCACACTGGACCAAATCTGGCGAGCACGAGCTTTTGCTGGCAGCTTTTGCTGGAGGGATGGCTTGCTCCCGAGCTTTTGCTCCTGCGTTTAGCTCGCCGCTTGGACGGAGAGCAGCTCGGCGAGCCGCAAGCAGGCAGTCAAATGAGCTCTTTGGTGCACCGATATGTGAATAATATATATTACCTAGTGTATTGAATTCGTATACCCATGAAATTAGAAAACTTATTCACATACTCCTTTTATATTTGACGGTGTTTGTAATATTTTATAATGTTGAGAAAAGTAGTGTTGGATTTTATTTTGATTTCCAAGACCAAGACCAAGACCGCCCAGGCCAGCTGATATAAACACTCGCCATGGCCACCTCTCCTCGTTCAAAAGTTCACTTGTTCTCCTTCATTGTACACTCTTTGATAGCAAGAGTCAGGGCCCATCCCGAGTTATGGGACCACAGCCATCCAGATTTCTGTAAGTCTACGCTGTAGCGTCTGTTCTTCTTCTGAGCTCGTTGAATAACGGCAAGTAATGCCGTCACAGCTGCACACTTAGCCGTAATGCGAAGCGTAGGTGTAGTAGGCGCCATGGTTGAGGCTTTGTTTACAATGTTGCTCGCCGCTCGCCCCTCGTCAGTGTGACGACAACAGTGACTTGCTCGCGAGCAAAAGCTGCCAGCAAGAGCTCGTGCTCGCCAGATTTGGGTCCAGTGTGACGCCAGCTTAATAAGATTATCAAAAGCAATACTAAAACACTTTATCATGTCCACTTGCCTTCATGGAATTAAAATCATAGGTTTATATATGTATATATATATATATATATATATATATATATATATATATATATATATATATATATATATATATATATATATATTTTATAAATACTAAAAATTATAATAAAGTTAAATATAATTATTATTGCACACACAAACACAAACACACACACAAACAAACACACACACACACACACACACACACACACACACACACACACACACACACACACACACACACACACCTCGTTTTTTTTTTGTGTGTAATATTAATAATATTTATCATTATTATAATTATTAGTAGGATGATCATAATATATATGATGATAATATATATATATATATATATATATATATATATATATATAAATATATATATATATATATATAGAGAGAGAGAGAGAGAGAGAGAGAGAGAGAGAGAGAGAGAGAGAGAGAGAGAGAGAGAGAGAGAGAGAGAGAGAGAGAGAGAGAGAGAGAATAAGACATTTTCAAAAACATTTTTGGTTTTACTAGAAAAATACATTACATTATTATGGGGTCATGCGTTAGTGGTTTTTGGAGTTTGCCTGATTGAGCAGAACATTCGCTGCCGACTTCTTTTTCGTTTTGGGGCGCCATCTGGAGTACATCCAACCCGTTTTCGCCCCCTCGATATGGTAGACTAGATGCACCTCTGGGCATTCCCATTTTGCGGTGTGACACCGAAGTTGGATGACATGGGATTGTGCCCCTGCCTGCTCCTTTGTAAGCCATCCCCATGCCCCGAAATAAACTATTATGGGTATTTGATGAGCGGACTGCTCGTACTTGTTTTTTAAAGGAGCCCAGCACGGACGGAGTTTCCGTGTTTGCGTACTTTTCTATGCAGTTACGAAGCTCGCATATCAAGCTCTCGACGTCCGTGACCTCCAAGGATTCCCCATCACAGTCCTTGCTGCCTGCGTTGTCAAATATTGCCTCCAAGGTAGATATTTTTGATTTTCCATCACACTCCGCGGTAACGCCTGTGTCAGGGATTGACACTGTGCTCTCTGATGGCAATGAAGTCCCTTTGCCAAACTCAGCGAAGAGAGAGAGAGAGAGAGAGAGAGAGAGAGAGAGAGAGAGAGAGAGAGAGAGAGAGAGAGAGAGAGAGAGAGAGAGAGAGGTGGTGCATGAACTGCACACACTCACACACACGAATGTGTGTGTGTGTGTGTGTGTGTGTGTGTGTGTGTGTGTGTGTGACCATTCATGCTGTGACTCATCAGTAAATTTACGGGAAATAGCATCTTGCTATTTTCAAAAGACAAAATTGTCTTACCCGATCAGCTGCGTACACGGATTCGTGTTAATAGCAATCCGCCTTTTGGTTTGTAATTAAAACGAACAGCCAGAAATAGGAGGACGCAGAAAAACACGACACCGGTCACTTTACGTATAGTGTGAATCAGCCCTACTCGTCGGCTGCTTTCCACTCCCCATATATCTCTTCCCTCCCTCTTCCCATATCTTCTACATATTAGAAGCATATTAATAAAATCATACGTTTTTGTTAATGTGTCATTGGCTAATAGTAATTATGATAATAATCAGTGGTGGCTACCGCTAACCGAAAAGTTAGCTTCGCTAACTGGTAATCCACTAACTAAAAAGTTAGCTTCGCTTACGCTGAACCGCTAAACTGATAAAGAAATTAGTGGAAGCTATCGCTAACCGCTAACTTTTGTATATGGCTTGGCTTCGGTTTAGTATTTTGGCTCTAAAGCCCTTAAAATCACACCCAATGATCTGAAATTTCAATATGTTGAAGCTTAGACAGATCTTTTTGTCAGGTGGAAAATATCGAATTCTTGTTATTAAATCCCGACTTCAAAGAATTGGAAATGGAAGATATCCCTAAAATACCAAAATTTACGCAAAAGTGGAAGCCCTGGAATTATTGCGCCATATGGCTCAACTGGTGCTCTGTCTGCCCACAACGGACAAGAACAAACCTATATGAAATTTTTAGTGGACTTAAAGTTAGCGGAGAAGGAACTACATTTAGCGAAAGCTAATTGGTCCCTTAACTGTTTCCAAAGTCAAAGTTAGCGAAAACGCTAATCAGCTAACGTAAAAGTTAACTTCGCTAATTAGCGGTTAGCGGATTAACGGAAACGTGCCCTCTTCTGATGATAATTAATATAACTCACGCGTTACACGTGTCCACAGCAGGAGCAAGTTGCCCGTGCATTAGTTTTCTTTCCTTGTGTCTTGACTGCTGCCAACACCTTACCCTCCGGCGGGGTCCTGAGCAACTCCGTGGCTGAGTAACAAGATATCGGGGCTATGCGCGACCCGGCTTCGAATCCCGTGCGTAGGGGGAGGGGGGGGATAGGAAAAGGAAATTTTCAAAAGGTAAAAGAATTGTCTCTGTCAGGAATTCAGCACAGTTGTGCCAGCTGCGTTGATGAAGCAGGCTGTTGTTATTGGTAATTATCGCCCTTGCAGTACAGTTTCATGTAATGGCCAGCATACAAAGAAAGGACGTTCAGTAATGTCTTACTGAAATTCGGTAAGAAAACTTGCGAATGTGGTCAATAGAGAAAGAAGAAAAATAACAGGCGTGTAAGTTGGCCAGCCTGGAGGGTTTGAGAACACTGCCGATTTGAAGCGCCTTGAGCGTCACTTCACGTCAGTCAACGCCCATTCGCTGCGGGGCAAGGCCGACACGAACTACGGTGGAAGTATTGTTTGTACACACGGTGGGCAATACTGGAACTGGCAGGCTGGATGATGAGGAACCTGCAGCGAGGATTCCGAGCAACAGCAGGTAAGAGCAACGACGCTACCAAGGGGGGGGGGGGGGGGCAAGGTCGTGTGTGGGTGGGGGGAGGGGCGGTTAGGGGGCTGAGTACTTTAATCAACTATCTAATTTCTGTCCTCGTTATAATTTACGTTTCTAAAATATCTTCAGCTCTAATTTCCGTTCTCGGCATAATTTGCGTTCGCGTGATATGCTATATTCACTTATCTAAAGACTTTACGTTATTATTTGTGTTTTTGTTATCACTTTCGTCCCTTAATTGGTGTTTTCGTCACCTGGGCAACACACCGCACCGGGAGGGGAGGGTCGGCAAGGCGTCATGGGGGGCGTTCGTGGAAGCATTATTTGTCCGTTAAAGTGACTAATGAGACACTTGGAAATATGGCGATGGCTACCTCATAACCGTTCCTCGAGGCTAGTTACACACACACACACACACACACACACACACACACACACACGTAACCGTATTTAGGCCCGCAGGTGCATAAAGGATACAAACGAGAAAGTGAAAACGCCTTTTATTTGCTGGGACATATACCAGATCTAAATTGAGTAAGACCAATGAGTTAACCATAATTTACTGAATTTTTTGCACCTGTACATACATTTCCGCCTCCAGGACCGCCTTTCGCCCCGACTGTTTGGCTTCCTTCCTCAGCGCAGCACACACCACTGTCTCGTCGACCTGTACTCTCGTCTCTCCCGGGACAGCGTGGTGGCTTTCGTTGACCTGAAGAGTGCCTTTGATGTCGCTAACAGGGACATCATTTTGGACCAGCTCGTTGACTTTGGTATTAAGGGTAATCTCTTACGGTGGATCAGGGGCTACCTCAGTAACAGGACCTCCCGAGTGTTCTTCAGTGGTGCATACAGTCATTCGAGAAGTTTTCTCCTTGGTACGCCTCAAGGGGGTGTTCTAAGTCCGTTTTTGTTTAATATTTTAATGCATCGGCTACTCACTTCTCTACCTGACATTCCTGGCATTACGATTTCATGTTACGCTGACGACATATGTGTTCATTCTACCTCACCAAGGGACCTTCAACTTTTTCTTGCCTCCTTCTCCGTGTCGTCCTCTAACTGTGGTATTATTGTCTCTCCTGATAAGAGTAGAATATTCTCCTGCCGCCCTCCTGCCACTCTGCCAGACTTCTCCGTCGGTGGGACTGCCATTCCCTTGTGCTCCCAGTACTGCTACCTCGGCGCACCTGTCAAGATCTCGCCAGTCGTCCCGCCGGGCGTCAAACCCATCCTCTCATTCGTGACTTGCTGGATCGCCTTCAGAGACGGCTTCAACCACTCCAGTGGCTCACAAACAACTCTTCGGGCATCTCCATTCCTGTGGCCAGGACCATATATATTACTTTTATTCGCTCTGTCGTTGATTACCTCTCCCCTGCCTTGGTACAACTTCCCCGAACGACTTTAGAGCCCTTGGAGAAATTTCAGAACAGAGCGCTGAGAGTTATTCTTGGGTGTCCCATGTCTACAAGGATTGTAAACATGCAATGCGAGTTAAGTCTTCCACCCTTGGTCGAGAGAATTTATTCCAATGTTACTCGCCTCACTGTTAAGTGCCTCCATCTCCCACATCTCTCGCCCCACTACTCGCAGCTGATCAGGATGTCGCTTGGACCCGCTCGACCTGTTCCTCCTATCTTGCCCGCAGGTCGTACCCTTATTCGAGCTGTCTCTTCCTTGATTCGCAGTCTTGATTTGGATGTCCGTGCTGCTGACGTGCCCCCTGGCCCGCCCCCGTGGATGTTGCCAACGCCAGAGGTCAGCTTAACTCCTACATCCAAGTCGGACCCGCCTCCCCTACAGCTGCAGTTGGCCCTGGAACACGTAGCGACAGTGACGTCCTCCATCGCAGCTCCACGCCGTCTCTACACTGACGGGTCACTGCAATCGGACGGTGCAGCTGGTTGTGCGGTTTTCTCACCTGACTTGGAGCCGCCTCCTGGGGGTTGGGTTGGCCGTCGCCTCCATGACCACTCCAGCTCCACATTATGTGAGCTGTATGCCATACTAGATGCTGTCAGTCTCGTTTGTCAAAGGGGAGTAAATGCTGCTATTATTTGTGATTCAAAGCCTGCCCTTCAGTCCCTGTCTGCTGTCCATCCCACCCACCCTCAAGTCGTTCAACAGATCCTGTCCTTTTTATCTTTAATGAATGCTCGTAAGTTGCACGTCAAATTTTTATGGGTTCCATCTCATGTGGGTTTATGCCATAATGCCACAGCTGACCGCCTTGCCAAGGAAGCCTGCTGCCTACCTCCACGTGGTGATGCCCGTCCTCTCTCCCTGCCCTGCAACCTCTCCAGAGTCCGCTCCGCCGCCTTTCTTCCTGCACGGCGTCGTAGGGATACAGAGAAGCCTCACAGCATCACCATCAACCACTATGAGGCCGTCTGCCGCCACAAGTACTCGTACCGTCGCCGGGGCCTCATGGTTCGGAGACACAATGTTGTTTCCGCACGTCTGCGGTTAGGCTACCGTCCACCGTGGCAGGTCGCCGGAGTGGAGGGGGAGCCTGTGTTCACCGAATGTCGCCTGTGCCGCTCACCGCTGTCAAACACCATCGAACACTACTGCCTGGCCTGCCCCACTGTTCGTGGATTGCTACCCCAGGGACAGCCGCTGGATGCTGTCTGCCGCCACCTCCTGAACCACGACTCTCTTGATGTAATCCTGGTGCGCCACCCTCGATTTGGGGGGTTTTCATAGGTGTGTGTGTGTGTGTGTGTGTCCATTGGTTTAGTTAAAATCCGCCCTTGATCACAATTGTATTCAGCTGATCTTGTACATAATGTCTGAGGCTATTGCCTAATAAATTTATCAAACAACAACATGTACATACATTTTTTCAAAACTTTTTGGTACTATACGAGGCTATGAAACTATGTAGAAAGCTGCTCAGGGATAAAATTGATTGAGATACTTGATTAGGCTACCGAACATCGTGGAAAGTTGTGGGAAGGTAAAACCTTTGATAGATAGTTATTATGTGGGAAGTTGTTGGATAGTAAAATGAAATTGCCATTAATTTTGTCCGTTAGAATCGATAGGGTGTAAAGTTGTTTCACCTATAATATGGAGGCGTAATATCATATTTTGGAGGTGCGGAGTCAATCTCCACAATTACCAACTTGTCATCTTGATTTGGCAGTGTTTAACTAGAGAGTTTTGTATATGAGTTGTGTAGGGATAAGACAAACCGAGTAGTCGAGTCTAGCCTGAATAAGTTAATTTTGTTATCCCTTTAAGAGATATATTTTCTTTGACGTTGGATATGGTAAACTATTTTAGTTTGTCAAGCCCTATCCCGAGAATAGATATCGCACATGGCTTTGATTTATGAGTATATGATAGTATTACGAGGGGCAGAGTAAGAGTAACTACTAGAATGATTTGGAGAGAATAAGTATACATTTCTGAGCTTTCTTTTCTATATGTTGATAAGTTAGTGCTACAAACCTACAGCAGGAGCATTGCTAGGAGGAGCAACGTAACCAAGGGAAACTATGAAGATTGGGATAAAAAATAAGCCTTCCATGTTCATTTACTGTAATAGTTTTTGATGAAGGAGTGCAGTAAACCCACAGGACAAGCTTGGTCAAGGGTACAGCGTTACGAAAAGAAAACTAAGATTTTTTGAAAGATAATATAATAATCTTCTACCGACTATATTCTCTTCCCGCTACTTCTCTTCCCTCCCTTCACCCTCTCCCTCACCCCCCATCCTCCCTCTCCTTGGCCTCCGCTCCGTCTCTGTTGTGCCTAGATTAACGTTGTTGACTGTGTTTCCGTTATAGGTTAATGAATAGCTTTTTCCCGGCAGCTAGAGTTAAGAGGTGTGGACGAGGGCATCAGACGGGGCACTGGCCGGGTCGGGGGTCACATGGGGCAGTATAGGCATTGGGCAGGACAAGATGCGGAGGACTGAACCCTCACTGAATCCTGAGGCCATCACCCCCTCCCCCTCCCCCCCCAACCCCTCGTCAACAATAACACCAGTCTTCACATGAAAGGTAAGTCACTTTTATTGCGAGTTCAGTCATTTTTTTTTTCCTTATATCCATTAATCTGTATCGTATTCGTTGCTTAATTAAGGTTACTGAAGGTTTTGTTGGTAATCATGTAGAGTGCTCAACTATATAACTCCGACGACAATCCCTAGGAAATGATGAACAGGCAAATATGGGTATCTATTGTAGGGTAAGGGCACAGGATTACCAACCTTTCACCATTATATACTTACAGGTGATTCTCATACAGGTAATAACTGCTGATAGGACTAAAGAGTAGCATTTCTAACGAGACACACCACTTATGTAGTTTTATGACTTCCTGAGAGAGAAAATGTAGGATAATAACCGGATTTCACTGTCATTAGTACATAACAAACCATACTACCTCAGAAAAAAGTACTGAATTTCTTTGCAGCACACAATATAACGTTTATGTTGATGTGGATTAAGTGCAGCTAACCGGATCTCGCTGCCACCAACGTAATGAGTCTGTTTGATGCTGCATAAAGAGTTAGTATCATTAAGTCCTTTGTTGGAACGCTATACAGTTTTATTATTACCTGGAAGAAAAGTAGAAACTCGAACCTCGCCGTCACCGGGAAAATGTACTGGAATTCCATCTAACAACCCGCTTTATAATGTTATCGTTCCAGGAGAGAGAAAAAAAAAGTCTCCTCCCTTGGCCTCTCGGTTATCAGAAAAATGACCCGCAATCCCTCATAGAAATTTACAATACTTTCGTTCCCGGTAAAGAGAGGCAGGTACACAAATTCCTTAACCACCTGGGAAATAGATTCGCTCAGGGTACAAGAAACTATAATGTTGCTCCTAGGAAAGAAACGGTTGAAGGAATTCTTAACCTTCCTGTCACCTGAAGCAATAAATACTGAATTAGAATTCCTATTAGAAACGGACTTATTGATAACGTTCCTGAGAAAATAAGACGGAAATCCAAACCCATCTGACTCCAAGAAACAGTTGACAATATTCGGCAATTCCTCTTAGAAGCGGACTTATTAATGACCTTCCAGGAAAAAAAAAGTCGGAAAACTAATTTGCCTTGTCATTAAAACCAACAAAATACTGCAATTTATTTTAGAGGCGGATTTATTAATGACGTTCCTAAGAAAATGAGACGGAAATCGAGACTCGCCTGTCACCAAGAAACGGTTAACATTATACTACAGTTCCTTTTAGAAGCGGATTCATTGATAACGTTCCTAAGAAAATATAATGGGACTCCAAATCCACCTGTCACCAAGAAGCAGTTAATAACAATGTACGGCAATTTTATTTTTATTTATTTATTTTATTTTTTTTACAGCAGAGGAGACAGTTCAAGGGCTTAAAAAAAGAAAACAATAATAAAAAAAAAGCCCGCTACTTCCAAGGAAATTCAAATCCCTCTGTCAAAAAACAACAACGATATACCACGATTCCTTTTAGAGACAGACTTATTAATGACGTTCCAAGGAAATTCAAATCCCTCTGTCCAAAAACAATAACGATATACTACAGTTCCTTTTAGAGACAGACTTATTAATGACGTTCCTAGGAAAAAAGGTGGAAATTTAAACCAACTTGTCACCAAAAAACATAACGCTTCAATTCCTTTCAGAAACGAAGTATTTAATAACGTTCCTATGAAAAAAATAAGCGGAAATCTGTCACCAAAAAAGCAATACACGACAAATCCTTTAGAAACGGTCTATTAATTAATGTTCCTAGGAAAAAAAAAGGCGGAAATCTGAACCTCGCCGTCACCCAAAAAAATATACTATAATTCCTCTCAGAAACGAACTATTTGATAACGATCCTACGAAAAAATGAGGAGGAAATCTTAAGCCTCGTCGTCATCAGTAACAATGAGGGAAAATTCCCTTTTGACACTGATTTTTGAGTGTTGCCGTTCCGGAGAAAAACCTGAGATAGCGGACCGGCCCTCACCAACACCGATGTAATAATTCTACGGCCAACCTTCCTGGGAAAAAAAGAGGCGGAAATCTAAGGTCGGTATTATACGACACTTTTGCTTCTCACATGAGCTATTTCTAAAGGTCAAAAAGGGGGTCAGTCGGGTTCTAATGAGTGTTTCTTCAGGCTCACGGTACAGAAGAAGGGTCAAACTACCAACAGGGTCATAAAACTACGACTGGAAATGCCCACAACTCCTATGAAAGCCTTGTCAACTATGTGTTCATGGGCGACGAAATGACTACGACCCTAAGTTTCTCTGTCACCAGAAACAATGGAGTAGAATTCCCTTGAGACACCCTGATTTTTTAGTGTTGCCGTTCTCGAAAAGACCTGCAGATATCCGGCCGGACTCACCAACGCCGATGTAACAATTCTACGGCCAACCTTCCCAGGAAAAAAAGGAGGAAATTTTTTAATGTTGCCGTTCTCGAAAAGACCTGCAGATATCCGGCCGGACTCACCAACGCCGATGTAACAATTCTACGGCCAACCTTCCCAGGAAAAAAAGGAGGAAATCTAAACCTTGTCGTCACCAGAAACAATGAACTAGAATTCCCTTTAGACACCCTGATTTTTGAGTGTTGTCGCTCCCGAGAAAACCTGCAGATATCCGCTGGACTCACCAACGCCGATGTAACAACTTAACTCTACGGCCAACCTTCCCCGAACTTGCGGCGGACGGCTAAATTGTTGATACCTTCCCGGAACCTTTCTACTACTATTCCCTCCTCCTCCTCCCCTGCCCCCCACCTTCAGCACGCCCCCGCACCCTCCCCTCCAGCCCTACCAAGATATGCCTATGGGAAGTTTTTTTTTTTTTTTTTTTTTGTGTGTGTGTGTCCCTTTCCGGAAACTTTTTGATGGTGGTCGCTGCGTTGCGTTGCAGGGATCGTTGAGAGAGAGAGAGAGAGAGAGAGAGAGAGAGAGAGTACATATACGTTATTATTAGTGTACTTCAGCCTTGATCTGGTAACAAAGGTTGAGGGAAAAAATACCCGGTCTTTTTTTTTAGAAGTCATATTGTATTTTTGTGACCTGATTTCATAACATGTTTTTTTATTTATGATTTTTTTTCCATTTTTTTAAATTTATTTTTTTATTTTTTTACAAATACTGTATACTTTTTCTTCGTGTGTAGTCTTCAGAAGATCCCTTTTTGAAGATATGTAGCTGGTATGAATTCCTTTGTCTATCATCATCATCATCATCATCACCATCATCATCATCATCATTCATCACAACCCTCACTAATCCCTCCCGATTAATTTATTCTCCATAATCTGAGTCTTCACATTCAGCCTTCACTTCGTTTTCTAGGTTTTCTTTTCCTTTTCCTTTTTCTTTCTATTTAGGCCAGTAGGTCAGGAGGTCACAGGTCATTAATATCCCCCCCCACCCCTTCATACACCTTACTTCCCCTTCCTGTTATTCCTCTCTACCATAGTCTCTCTTCCATCTCCCTCTCTAGTGTCTCCTCTCTCATTATCCCCCTCTCCCTGTCTCCCCTTTCTCGTCTCCTTCTAGTTTCTTATGTGTCTACTCCATCCTCCTCCTCCTTTCCTTTCCTCTCGTTTTCTTCTGTTGCCTTCAGAGTTCAAGAGGAAGCACACTAACACCTAAGTCTACACACACACACAAAAGAAAAAGAAATCGCAATCTGTCTGTCTGTATGTTATATAATTTGTATGATATATAATTAGTCTGCCACTTTACGGATTCATTATGCGTTATATTAAATGGATCTTTCTATCTTCTATACGTTTATTCTTTCTCTTTCTGTTTCTCTCTCTCTCTCTCTCTCTCTCTCTCTCTCTCTCTCTCTCTCTCTCTCTCTCTCTCTCTCTCTCTCTCTCTCTCCGGTAACCATGGCGTGGAGGTTTTAATTGAGTAGCAGGTAAATAATTCACGTGAGAATATTCCAACAGGTCAACTAAAGAACATATGCTCACGGATCCTCTATTATATTCTCTCTCTCTCTCTCTCTCTCTCTCTCTCTCTCTCTCTCTCTCTCTCTCTCTCTCTCTCTCTCTCTCTCTCTCTCTCTCTCTCTCTCTCTCTCTCTCTCTCTCTCTCTCTCTCTCTCTCTCTCTCTCTCTCTCTCTCTCTCTCTCTCTCTCTCTCTCTCTCTCTCTCTCTCTCTCTCTCTCTCTCTCTCTCTCTCTCTCTCTCTCACACACACACACACAGGCTATCAGTAAACGCATATATTAATGACCAGAAGCCTTTTCCAAGTATTCTTATTATTGCGTTAAAAAACCTTACTTCATTACGCAAAGCAGAGAGACAAATACAAAACAAAACATCAAGTAACAAGAGTTTAAAATAAGAGTTAAAGAAGTATCGTTAATTGACGTGGAAAAAGCCAAGCTGCATTACGAACACGACAGGAAATATAACTCATTAAGCAAAGGATAATCTTCATAACGATGTAATTTTTTTTTATATATATCTTCGTCTTAAATAATACTTTTTAAATACATCGACTCCACTGCCACTCACGTAGTCTGTCTGTATCTCGCGGTCTGTTTTATTTTACTATCTATCCTTGTCTATCTGCCTGTCTATTTACCTGTTTTATTTATATGCCTGTGTCTCGATCTTTATGTATTTTACTGTTTGTTTCTCTTTGTGTTTGTCTTTGTCAGTCAGTCTATGTATCCATTTATATGTCTGTGTATCGATCTTTATGTATTTTACTGTCTGTTTCTCTCTGTGTCTGTCTTTGTCTGTCAATCTGTCTATCCCTTTATATGTTTGTGTATCGATCTTTATGTATTTTACTGTCTGTTTCTTTCTGAGTCTGTCTTTGTCTGTAAATCTCTGCATCCATTTATATGCCTGTGGCTATCCTTACTTTTCTATATATTATCCCGTTTCTCTGTCTACGTCATCACTATATTTTTTCTTATCTTTTTTCTTATCATATTTGCCTGCCTGTTTGTTTATCCTTACCTCCTCTTCTGTGTATTATATTCTATTTGTCTGTCTACGTCATTTCCTTTGTTATATTTTCAGTGTATTTTGCTCTTCTTTCTGCTCAGACGGGTACATCATCATATTTACCTGCCTGTGTGTCTAATCTTGCCTTTCTATCTATGTATTCTCCTGGTTATCTCTACGTCATTTCCTTTGTTATTATTTTGTATTTAATTTCTCTTTCTTCTCTGACGGGGACAACGTCACAGTTACCTTTCAATGTATTCTCCTATTTGTCTGTTTCCGTCATTTCTTGTGTTATTATTTTACTGTATTTTATTTTATTTCCTCTCAGACGGGGACAAGATGGGATGGGGACTCTGGCTGGGTCGGGGGTCACATGGGGACTGCCGGAAGTACGTCGTCGGGTCCTGTCTTGGCGCCGGGCAGGACACGATGGACCGAACCCCCACTGAGCCTTGAATGTGACCCCCCGCCCATCACCACCTCCACCACCACCACCAACAACAACAACAGCAACAACAATAACAGGAACAACAACACCGCCGGAGGATAAAGGTAAATGTGATCCTTTTCATTATTTCCTTTAATTAATGGTGCATGTTGTTATCTGGGCGTTGATGTGAATGTACTATTGTTGTTGTTGTTGTTGTTGTTGTTGTTGTTGTTGTTGTTGTTGTTGTTGTTGTTGTTGTTGTTGTTGTTGTTGTTGTTGTTGTTGTCTTTTCGTCTATAGTGTCATTGTCTGGGCTTTGTCTGGACCAGTCACGTGTGTTTGTCTGTGTGTGTGTGTGTGTGTGTGTGTGTGTGTGTGTGTGTACGCATCTAGAACTTTCAAAACGGACCCAACAAAGGACAGCTACACACACACACACACACACACACACACACACACACACACACACACACACACACACACAAGGTCATAAAAAGGAACGAAGACGAGATTACAGAGATAGATTATTTGATAAATATTTGATAGATATTTGATAGAGATAGATAGACAGAGAGAGAGAGAGAGAGAGAGAGAGAGAGAGAGAGAGAGAGGGGGGGGGGTATGGTGAGAGGAAACCGTGATAATTGACTCCAAGAACCACTGCGCAGGTAGATATCGTCCTCCCTCTCTCTCTCTCTCTCTCTCTCTCTCTGCGCCACCCCCTCCTCTTTCTTTTTTTCCACCACCACCACCATCTCCTCCTCCTCCTCCTCCTCCTCCTC
Organism: Eriocheir sinensis; assembly: GCF_024679095.1. Classification (NCBI taxonomy): domain Eukaryota; kingdom Metazoa; phylum Arthropoda; class Malacostraca; order Decapoda; family Varunidae; genus Eriocheir; species Eriocheir sinensis. Next base: position 15,334,355 of record NC_066517.1, on the reverse strand, counting down.
CTCCTCCTGTTTGTTGATTGGATGAACTTGCATTTCATGAGTGAATGACGGCAATAAAAATAGATAGAGGAGAGAGAGAGAGAGAGAGAGAGAGAGAGAGAGAGAGAGAGAGAGAGTCAATCTTTTCACATGGCAACTGTGTTAATATCATCTTTAAAGAGCATTATTCAAGAGTTAATGATCTCTTTCTCTCTCTCGTTTTTCCTTTATTTCTTTCCCATTTCATTAATATTCACCTTTATTTTGTTTGTTTGTTTTATGTTTTTTTTCTGCTTTCCTTTCTTTTTCCTTTTCATAATATTTTTTTTCTTTTTTTCCTTTTATCTTTTTTTCTTTCTTTCTCCCATCCTTTCTTTTTCTTTCCCCTTCTTTCTCCCTTCCTTTCTTTCTCACATCCTTTCTTTTTCTTTCTTTCCTTTTTATCCCTTTCTTTCCTTCTCCCATCCTTTCGTTCTCTCTTTCTTTCTTTCTTTCTTTCTTTCTTTCTTTCCTTTTTTCTCATGCTCTTTCTTTCATTATCTTCTTTTTCTTTCTGTTATGTATGTATGTATGTATGTATGTATGAACGTATGTATGTATGTATCTATCTATCTATGTACGTATCTGTCTATCTATCTACCTGTCTTTCTCTAACTCTTTCTCTCATGACCAACAGTGAAAGCACTCTCGATATTAACTGTCTCACGAGGACGGTGCAAGCCAAGGACGCGTTGATCCACATTTCCCTCTCGCGTGTGTTCTGCAGCTTTTTAATGTGTAAGGTCAGGCAGGCGAGGAAGGGTTAGTATGTTGTGTTCTAAATACCTCACTTTGCTTCCCTCTTTCTCTTTCTCTTTTCCTATATATTCAGATGTTTGTATGTGTGTGTGTGTGTGTGTGTGTGTGTGTGTGTGTGTGTGTGTGTGTGTGTGTGTGTGTGTGTCTGATTCTCTCTCATGCTATCCTTATTATTATCACCGTCTTTTCTCTCTTATCTCCTTCCACCTGAACCTCCTCCTCCTCCTCCTCCTCCTCCCCTTTCTTCCTCCTCCTCTTCCTTTTCTTTTTCCTCCTTCTCCTCCTCCTTCTTCTCATCAACCTTAATATGCTTCCCTCTCTCTTTCTTTCTCGCTTTCTATTTCTCTGATCCTATATATTCCGGTCTGTTTGTATGTGTCCGAGTGTGTATGTGTGTCTGTTTCTTTCATATTATCATTGTTATCGCTATCTTCCCTTTTTTTCTTCTTTTTCCTGAACCTCCTCCTCCTCCTCCTCCTCCTCTTCGTTCTCGTCCTTTATCTCCCTCTCATCCTCCTTATTCTCCTCTTAATCCTTTTCCTTAATTATCAACATATCATATTTTTACATCTTTATCTTAATCCTGTTACTCCCTCTGTTGAAGCTCCCCCTTTGCTTTCTCCTCCTCCTCTTCCTCCTCCTCCTCCTCCTCCTCCTCCTCCTCCTCTCCCAGGTTGTTTGTTCTAAATACGTCCCGTTATTGCCGCCTCAATGTATGTACTCTTAACCTTCTCGTCGTGGTCCAATTGTGGCCGTAATTATCATAACGTTAAGTAGACCCCCTAATGACACGCTCTCATGGTGCCCCCGCTGCCTGCTAATTTACTTATCTGCGTACTTTTCTACCTGCTGACTTACCTACCTGTTGACTTACGTACCTGCTGACTTACCTACCTGCTGACTTACCTACCTGCTGATTTACCTGCTGACTTACCTACCTGCTGATCTACCTACCTGCTGATTTACCTGCTGACTTACCTACCTGCTGACTTACCTACCTGCTGACTTACCTGCCTGCTGATTTACCTGCAAACTTACCTACCTGCTGATCTACCTACCTGCTGATTTACCTACCTGCTGACCTACCTACCTGCTGACCTACCTATCTGCTTATTTATCTACCTTCTGACTTACCTACCTGCTTACCTATTTGTTACCTGCTGATTACAAACTTATTTACCTGCCTGCTGACGAAATACGATATGTTATGAAAAGTGTCAATAAGTGGATGAATAAAAAAAGGAAAATCAGAAAAAGAGGAAAAGTTAGTCCAAAAAGATGATGAAGAGGAGGAGGAGGAAGAAGAAGATGAAGAAGAAGATGAAGAAGAAGAAGAAGATGAAGAAGAAGAAGAAGATGAAGAAGAAGAAGATGAAGTAGATGAAGAAGAAGAAGAAGAAGAAGAAGAAGAAAAACAAGAAGAAGAAGAAACAATCAACGACACCAACAGTACCAACCAAACAACAACAACAACAACAACAACAACAACAACAATAACAGCAGCAGCAGCAACAACAACAACTATGAAGTAAACAAGAAACGGCACCTCTCGAACCATTTCTCAGTCATCTTTTGGAATTCTCGATCACTTCTCTATGTTTTTGGAGCTGTAGTTTTGCGGACTTTTTTCCTCCGAGTTTTGTTTACCCTTGACTTCTTCCTCTGACATAAAAAAAGAAACAACAACGACTCTCCAGCCAGCCAGTCAGCCTCTCCGCCAGCCTCCAGCCCCCTTGCCCTTGTAGCCTACGCCCGCTCAAATTATTTACAAAGTTTCTCGCTCACAGGCCTCCCCGCCACAGAGAGAGAGAGAGAGAGAGAGAGAGAGAGAGAGAGAGAGAGAGAGAGGCTTGGGCGTGTCCCTGGGCCCGTGTCTCCTCGCGTCTCCTCGTGTCGCGTCAGGGTTTGTTGACATGGGCCTCTCCCACCCCCTGCGTCATCTTTTGTTTTGAGGTGCGAATGTGTTTACCTCGAGGCAGTCACGGTGTGTTTGTTTACAGTTCCCGGAAGACCTCGGCACCCCCTTCAGCTCGGCAATTTCTTGTTCGTCCCGCGTCTAAGCCGTGTTCCTGAGGGAGGTGGGAGTGGCACGTGTTGACATTGTTTTATGTTTGCGTTTTTTGTTGGTACCGAGGGCGGAAAAGATGGATTACCGTAAGGAATGGGATGATGGATAGTGCTTGAGTGTTACTTCCCAGGAACGAATCCTCCCGAGGATGAGAGCGTCCGTTTTCTTTGGGAGGTGTCGGTGGTCGGGGGCACTGCGCAGCTGCGGGCGCGGGAGGCTAAAAATCGATGAAGACCACCAGATGTAAACTGGAATGCTTTGTTGTTGTTCTCTACCTATAACTATGCTGCTGATAAGGCTTCTTGCCGGGGATGAAGGCTGGGGGGAAGACTTGCCCGGGCCCCTGATCCTGTTACCGGAGTCTTGCGTGCTGAGTGCAGGGCCACCCGGGGCTGGAGGGTCTCAGGGGGGACTTTAACTTTTGTTGTTGTGAGCACGTGGCTCTCTCCTCATGGGGAGGGGGGAGGGGTGGGGGAGGAAGAGGAGGAAGGGACGTGGTGCTGGCGTTGCTGGTTGAGGGGACGTGGCACAGGGGGGGCGGGGGACGGGCAGGCAGCCACGTGTGAGGTTTGAACTGCCGTGACGTGAGTGACGTGTCAAGTGAACTGAGGGGCAGGTGGTGGCGGCGGTGGTGGTGGCGGCGGGTCCCTGGAAGGATCACTGCTCTTGTTTATTTACTCCCGCTCCTCCCCGGGCTTCTCTGATTCCTGAAGCTGCGAAATTATTCATTGCGGCGCATCATGGAATCGCCCCCGTTCCCAGAATTCCAGTCAACCTGTTCCTGGACGCCGCCAGGTGAGTCAAACTCTGCCGCTGCGACGCCGGAAAAACAGTAACTGGCAACGCGTTCCAGGCTCAGCTGTTCGACCTCGAAAACAGCACCGTTCAGTGAAGATTCAGAAGTGGGAGAAGGAGGTTGTACGCCGCCGCGGCTCGACAAGATCTTTTGTGATTATCCTTTCCGCGGGCGGCGATACAGTGGCGGCTAAGGAAGTCATTAATTGACGCCGGACACAGGTTTCGGAGTGGCTTGCGGACCTACAGCGCGGCGCCAGGGCGAGTCCACGAGGCTGGAAAAGTGGATGTGTTTTTTCAGGCTGGTGTCCGTTCGGTTGGCATCGTGGGCTGCGGGAGGGAGGGTGAGGCCGAGGGGCGACGACAACGATAGTGCCTCGTTCCGTCCTCAGCGGCACACTCGCTCAGGGCACCACCACTGCTCGCCGCTGCTGTCTTCCTTCGCAATGGACACGCGGGTCTAGACCACCAAGTATGGGACGCCCCCCCAAGCCGCGCCTCCAGGATGAGGTCTCCGCTGTGAGCGTGGAGGGCGAGCAGGAGGTGGTGGTGGTGGTGGAGCTGGTGTTTGCTGTGCTCCTTCTCCAGGCAGACCGATGTGCGGCCCCCACTGCCGGGGACCTAGGCCCCTAGGGTTCCCTGAGCGGCCCTCGACCTCCGCCAGCCACGCCCGAGCCCTGACCAAGCCAAAGAGGGAGGGTCCGTCGAGTGCTGCGTGTGCCCAGGGCCGCCCCGTCAGTGTCTTACAGCCCCCGCCCCCCGACACCCTCCATGGGGCACAGGCGTCAAGAGGGCCCATCCGCAGGCCCTCACCCACCCTTGGCCGATGCCTCCTCCTGACCTCCGCCCTGCTCCTCGCCGCCCTCCATCCCGCCGATGCAGGTAACTCACCTCGCACCTCACTCTAACACACACACACACACACACACACACAGACACACACACACACACACACACACACACACACACACAGGAGGGTGTTTTTGCTAGTATTACAGAAGTTGGAAGTACGTAACCTCGGCCAACTTGAGAGAGAGAGAGAGAGAGAGAGAGAGAGAGAGAGAGGCTGTATTATAAAACTTTTAAGAAAAAAAGTAGGAAAATGCTCCACTAAGCTCCAAACAGTGAACCTCTTTCCTTTCTTCTAACCTGTGTGAGTTAAGGTCATCGAAACCCTTGCCTGCCTACCTGCTTGCCTGATTACCCTCACGACAGCTGATATGTCTCTCTCTCTCTCTCTCTCTCTCTCTCTCTCGTTCCTTGCTTTTTCCAGGTCTGTTGTTTTAAAATTTATTTGTTATATTTGTAAGTGTTTGTCTGTCTGTCTTTGTGTCTGTCGGTCTGTCTCACACACACACACACACTGCCTCTTTACGTTTCCCTCCTTTGGTTTGTTTGTTTTAGTGTATTAATCCATCTTGTCTTTGTCAGAATGTTTGTCCCTCTCTCTCTCTCTCTCTCTCTCTCTCTCTCTCTCTCTCTCTCTCTCGGGTAATTTTCCACCCATATTTTTACATCACGCCATTTGTCTTAGTCTGCGAGTGTGTTTAAAAGGATTCCTCTGACATTTTTTTCCCTCTTTTCCCATTTTTCTCCTTCCTATCTTGCTCATTCTTTCTTTCCGTCTCTCTGTCTGTGTATCTGTGTGTCTTTCTCCATCTGTCTCTTTGCATCATGGTTCTCTATATCTTCCTGTCTGTCCCTTTGATTTATTGTATGTCTGTCTGTCTCATGCTTCCATCGTCACTGTTACCACCACATGCAGACACATCTACCACTCTTATTACTAGTGTTTATTTTACTACGGCTACTATTCTTGTTTTTGGTATTACTGCTACCATTATCCTCATCACTAAAAACAAAGATGGATCAAGACAAATAACAACCAAACCCATTACCACCACTACTACTACTACTACTACTACTACTACTACTACTACTACTATTACTCCTACCGCTGCTCCTGTTGACACAAAACTAATCACAACAGCAAGAGCAAATCACAAGTCACTGGAGCGAGAACAATAACAAATCAACAAGTAACAAAGGATAGAGCAAGGCGGCCGATTCTAAGCCTTCATCTCCTCCTCCTCCTCCTCCTCCTCCTCCTCCTCCTCTTCCACCACTAGAAACAAACAACATCAAAAGGCCAAAGCAAACCAAGTCGAGAGAGAGAGAGAGAGAGAGAGAGAGAGAGAGAGAGAGAGAGAGATGAGTGATGAGCGAGTGAATGTGTGTGTGTGTGTGTGTGTTTAAGTTGATGCTCTTTTGTTCCTTTGTATAGGATTTGATCGCTCGTAACACAGTCCTTGATGCCATTCCCTTTATGTTCAGGAGTAACATTTTCCGTGGAGGAGGAGGAGGAGGAAGAAGAGGAGGGGGAGGAGGAGGAGGAGGAGCGGAATGTAGACTAGGACAAGAGGAAAACAGGTGAAGGACAAGGCAAGAGGCATTGAAGGAGGAGGAAGAGGAGGAGGAGGAGGAGGAGGAAAATAGCATGACCGGAAGGATAAATACGTGAAGGACTAAAAAAAAAGACTACTTGAAGGAGGAGGAGGAGGAGGAGAAGGAGGAGGAGGAGGAGGAGGAGGAGGAAAGTAGAACAGGACGTGAAAAAAAAAGTTAAGTACGAAAACCGAGAAAAAAATTACAAGTTGAAGAGGAAAAGGAAGAAGAAGAAGAAGAAGAAGAAGAGGGGACAATAAACTAAGACAAAAGAAGTAAGACGAGGAAGAAAATAAGAGGAGGAGGATATGGAGAGTCAAGACGAACAATAGGAAGAGGAGGAGGAAGAGGAGGAGAGGAAGAAACGAGGTGAAGGACGAGAAAGGAGAAAGGACACGATGACAGGGGAAGGAGGAGCAGGTTTTGGAGAAGATTAGGAGGAGGAGGAGAAGAGGAGGAGGAGGAGGAGGAGGAGAATTGCAAGGAAAAGGAAAAAAAAAGGAAGGCGTGTTGGGCTGAACCACGAAAACACTTATAATGCATGACTGAGAGAGAGAGAGAGAGGATTTACTTTTTTGTACTGTATAAGTTTTTCATCCCCATCTCTCTCTCTCTCTCTCTCTCTCTCTCTCTCAGGTTGTATTTGAAAGTTTTATTGCTTGTTTTGTTGTTCTTTTTTACTTTATATACTTATTTCATTATCATCATTATTATTATTATTATTATTATTATTATTATTATTATTATTATTATTATTATTATTATTATTATTATTATTATTATTATTATTATTATTATTATTATTATTATTATTATTATTATTATTATTATCATCATCATTATTATTACTATTATTATTGTTATTATTATTTGTCGTATTTTTGTGTTGCGGTCATTCTCTTCTTTGTCTTCCAATTTATGTTTAGTAAAGGTAAATTTGGGGACCTATTCTGTTGGTACGCGTGGCCTAAGTGCTCGTCTTTGTCGCACTGGGCACTGATAAAGTTTAATGTATTTGACACCTTTACTTTGATATCCCTTGAGTCTTAATGTAGAATCTCGTTCTTTTTCCTTTCCCTTCATTTTAGTTTATTCATTCAGTGACTCGTATTTTCTTGTAAATGAATAGTTATCTTTCGTTCCTTTTTATTGCTTTTCTCCTCTTAATTTATCAAGTTTTCTTCCTCTCGGTCTAAAGCTTCATATATTCATGTATTAATAGTAAGCTCGTTTGTTTCCTCATATTGCATTTTTCTTCTTTTAATTTATCATGTTTTCTTACCTCGGTCTAAAGTTTGCTCTCCTTTCCATCTTCCTTCTCTCTGGCGATATATTCATCTTCATTTTTTACCCCCCACCTCTCCCTCCCTCTCTCCCTGGTTCATCCACTCTCCCACCCTGCCTCCCCTACCCTGCCTCTCCCATTACCCCCTCCCTCCCACCCTGCCTCTACCATTACCCCCTCCCTCCCACCCTGACTCTCCCATGACCCCCTTCCTTCCCCCACCCTGTCTCTCTCATTCCTTCACTTCCCCCTGCCTTTCCCTCTCTCCCTCCCACCTTGTCATCAGGCAGGTTGGATATTGCTAATTAGGTCATTATCAGTGGATTAAGTAATTAGTTATCCTCACCTGTTTAGTGATAGTAATAGGTAGGAACATTCACAAACTTTCTTGCTCCTCCTCCTCTTCCTCTTCCTCTTTCTTCTCTTCCTTCTTGTTTTCATTCTGCTTCCTTACCTTCTCTATTTTCTACTTTGTTTTTTCTTTTCCTTCTTTTTTTTCTTTTCTTCAGATTTTCTTCTTGCTCCTCCTCTTCCTCCTCCTCCTTTTTCTTCTCTTTTTTTTTTCATTTCATCTTTTGTTATTATGTTGATGAGCTCTTTCTTACTCACCTCCAGTTTAGCATGTTTTACCTTTACTTTCTATTTTTTCTTTTTCTTTTTTCCCTTTCTTCATATTTTCTTCTTGCTCCTCCTCATTTCTCTCCTTCTTTTCATTTTCTTTTGGTTTTATGTTGATGGTCTCTTTCTTACGTCCAGTTTAGCTTGTTATCCTTATTATCTATTTTGCTTTTTCTTCTTTTTCTTCTTTTTCTTTTCTCTTTCTTCATATTTTCTTCTTGCTCCTCCTCCTCATATTTCTCTCCTTCTTTTCATTCCCTTTTAGTTTTAAGTCGATGGTCTCTTTCTTACCTCCAGTTTAGCTTGTTATCTTTATTATCTATGTTGCTTTTTCTTCTTTTTCTTCTTTTTCTCCTTTGCTTCATATTCTCCTTTTGCCTCTCCTTCTCCTCTTCCTTTGTGATCTATTTTTGTAAAGTCATTAAAGGTTCTCTTCCCTCTTTTCTAGTGCTTCTCTTTGCCTTCCCTCCTCTTCTCCTCTTCCAAATATTTCTTCCTTTTTCTACTCTTTCGGTAATTTTTCTTCTCCAGTTCTTCTCTTTCGCTTCGTTTTGCACCTCCCCCTGTTACTCTTTTCTCCTCCTCCTCCTCCTCCTCCTCCTCCTCCTCCTCCTCCTCCTCCTCCTCCAAAATAATGTATCTCGTGTCTTCTCCAAAAATCCAAGGAATATGAATTTATGTAAATTATCAAATGACACACACACACACACACACACACACACACACACACACTGAGTCTACATCCAATAGTACTTTTTTACCTTCCCGTGTTTCCCTACCTCTCTCCCTTCTCTCCCCTCTCTCCGTCTACCTCACTTTCCCTCCCTCTCTCTCTCTCTCCCTCTCTCTCCCTCACATAAATGGATGGTGGTGTAGCATATATTGATCAGGCATCCCCGGAACGTAGGGGAGAGAGAGAGAGAGAGAGAGAGAGAGAGAGAGAGAGAGGCTACTAAGAGCTGGTACGGCGGGAGAAATCTATGGAAGGGAATTTCTCTCTCTCTCTCTCTCTCTCTCTCTCTCTCTCTCTCTCTCTCTCTCTCTCTCTCTCTCTTCTATACACTCGAGATGATAACTCGCTCGGCGAACGAACATTGATTGCAACTGTTTGACTGAAGGACCGAGAGAGAGAGAGAGAGAGAGAGAGAGAGAGAGAGAGAGGACAGATTTATCGATGTGATACGGAAGCGCCCATCTTATAGCAAGGAGGAGGAGGAGGAGGAGGAGGAGACACAGGGATGATGGGGGAGCAGTATGGAGGGAAGAAGTCTTGTGGTGGTGGTGGTGATTATGGTGGAGGTAGTTGTGGAAGAATTGTGGTAATTAGTGGTGAAGGTGTTGATAGAGGAGGAGGAGGAGGAGGGAGAAGAGTAGGAAGGATGAGTGAAGGATGAGGAATGATAGTGAAGAATAAGAATGAGTAATATATGGATTAGAAGAATGGAGATGAAGAAGAGAAAGATGGTGGTGATGGTGGTGGGTTGGATGGCTGTCAGGGGCGATGCAGTGAACAGCAGACTTGCTGAGCACTGCAGGCGCAATGGGTGGCTGTTCGTCGACAATTGGGACGGCTCTCTCACTCCCCCTGAGGAGCACTTGGTTTTTAGTATAGGCGAGGGGGAGGAGTATGGGGAGCAATGGGAGGAGATGGGGAGGAGGGACCATAATATAACCAGGCAGCTTAGAAGTATTCTAAAGGGAGGTGGAGTTGCGCCTATATTAAAGACTAAAGAGGGAGGAGGAGGAGGAGGAGGAGGAAGAGGGTAAAGAAAAGTAGGAGGAGGAGGAAGAGAAACAAAAGAAGTAGGAGGAGAAGCAGAAGTAGGATGATGATGTTGAAGGGTTTCGCTCCTATATATAATAATAATAATAATAATAATAATAATAATAATAATAATAATAATAATAAAACCGAAACTTTCAGCGCCACTCCCATTATGAGTGCTTCTAAAGTTCATAATGTGGATTAAATGCGGAGAGAGAGAGAGAGAGAGGAAAAAAAACTGGTTCAGGCTCATTTTCTCTCGCAAAAAGAAATATAAATATGCAACACCTCTCACCCCTCACCTGCCCCCCTTTTCAGAAATCTCACCCCCTCCCCTCCTTTTATTTCCCCTCCCTTCTCTTCTCCTCTCCTCCCTTTTCCTCCCTTCACTTCCTCACACAGATATGAAATTCCCTCCCTTCCACCTCTCGTCTCCTCCTCCCCTCTATGAAAAGTGAAAAAAACGAAATTTCCTTTTTATTATTATTGTATTTATTTATTACTGGAAGAAGTGATACAAGTAATGAGTGAATAGCAAGGGTGTAGTATAGTGTGGAAAATATATATTCTACTACTACTACTACTACTACTACTACTACTACTACTACTACTACTACTACTACTACTACTACTACTACTACTACTACTACTACTACTACTACTACTACTACTACTATTACTACTATTGCTATTATTATCAAGACCACCACTCCATTATAATCGAACAAAATATATAGTTTATCATACAATTCACATAGCTATCACTGACAACAATGATAATAAAAAGTTAAACTTGAAGTAGCACACACACACACACACACACACACACACACACACACACACACACACACACACACACACACACACACACACACACACACACACACAGAGACTCACCAAATGATGCAATAACTATGCCGACAAAAAATATAAAAGAAAGCATGCAGACAGGTGTTAAAGGTGAAAACCAGTGCTCTTACCTGCTTGGGGGTGGGGTCAGGTCATGGTGGAAGAGGAGGAGGAGGAGGAGGGGGAGTGGTGAAGAGGGGGGCAAGTAGCGTGTAAGGTCAAGTAGCAGATGATTGGCGGGGCTGAGACAGGTTGGGTCATTGTAACAGGAGCGAGGGGGAAGGGGAGGGGAGAGGGAGGGGGGCATGAAGGTGATTGGGTCATGGTGGAGTTATGTGGTTTGGGTCATTGTAACAGGAGCGAGGGGGATGGGGAGGAGAATGGGGAGGGGTGAGGGAGGGGGGCATAAAGGTGGTTGTGTCATGGTGGGGTAAGGTAGTTTGGGTCATTGTAACAGGAGGGTGAGGGAAGGGGAGGGGAATGGGGAGGGATGAGGAAGGGGGAGAGGAGGGAGGTTTAGGCCATGGTGGGGTAAAGGAGGGGAAAATAACTGTCTTTTTTGGGGGGGTAGAAGGAAAGGGGGGAAGGTTATGGTTTTGGGGAAGGGTCGAGGGGGAAGGGATGTAATGGTGAGGGGAGGGAAAAGGAAAAGTGGGAAGGGGAGTGCTGTAGGGGAGTAAAATTGCACCCCTGTTATCTATTATTATTATTATTATTATTATTATTATTATTATTATTATTATTATTATTATTATTATTATTATTATTGTTGTTGTAGTTTTTGTTGTAGTCATCATGTATTAGTTTTCATTGCCCGACTCATTAATTTATGTGTTCGTTTGTTTGTTTGTTTTTATTGTTTATTGTATATTATTGTGTCTGCAAACTTCTATAATTATTTTCACTTACCCTTTTTTTTCTATTCTCACTTTACTTTTATTTTTCTTTCTCTTTCCTCTGTTCATTTATGTGTATGTTTGTTTGCTTGTGTTTATTGATTATCGTTTATTATTGTGTCTGCAAACTTCTCTTTTCACTCGACTTTTCTTTTTTATTCGTTCTCTTTCCTTCCTCTGTTTAGTAGCGTGTTATTCCTGGTCTTATTCTTTTACGGCGAAGGTATATTTCTTTTACTTCCCCGCTGACAGGACGAAGTGAGGAGGAGGGAGTGAATTATGGATGAGAGAGAGAGAGAGAGAGAGAGAGAGAGAGAGAGAGAGAGAGATATGAGTGCTCAGAATTGTCGCTTAGTAAATAATAAAAAAAACCATGATCAATTTATACTTTAACGAAAAACAACAGTACCAAAAACAACAGTAACACGAACAACAGCAACAACAAAAAAGTGTCTAGGTTTCAATTGGCACACAGTTTATCTTAACCTTATTCAACAGCAAAAACAGAAACGACAAAAACAACAACCGGAAAAAAAATGACAGACAGCGTGCAGGTCTTCTTTTGGTTTTAATGTCAAACGAATTAGCAGCTTAACCTTACTGATTTAATGTCGGGCGGTTAGTATTGCGACAAACCGATACTGGGTGGTGGTGGTGGTGGTGGTGATGGAAGAGGAAAAGGATGCTGGTGTTGAGTGTTCGATATCAGGGAAACCAACACACACACACACACACACACACACACACACACACACACACACACACACACACACACACACACGCAGGCAATATTACTATCTTTAAGGAGTGACCTGGAAGACTTTAATGTATATAGTTCCCATGCGTTTCATATCAAGTCGTGTATTTTCATAAGAATTCCAGTAATCTTCATAAAGACAGCATGTGGCGGCTTTATATTCTTCCTTTACATATGGTCACTGGTCTCTCGTCTGATCACAAAACAAACAAACAAGGACATAAACAACGAGAAGTATTCCGGTAGGTTAGGATAGGTTAGCTTAGGTTATGTAGCAAAAACAATAAATATCTCCTTATATGGACAGCATCTTATGAGTACTGATTGGAAAGCGCGTATGAATTGGAGAACGAAAGCTACCTCAGTCCCGAACCCATAAACAAACAGCATTCAAACCAACAACGTGCAGGTGGACAAGTGGAGT